>NW_027192866.1:0-330000 GCF_949987515.2 Delphinus delphis
GCAAGCTTGCTTGGTTGGCCAAAAAGGGCGTATGCGTTTTTTCCTGAATATATTCAGGAAAAAACGCATACGCCCTTTTTGGCCAAGTGCATCATTGTGGACGTTCTGCCTCTTTTCCTATGCTTTCAATGCAATTCCAGTCTACCTCCTGAAATCGGTTTCCTGCAATTCTGCCCCGCTTTCAAGTCCTCTTGGCAGCCTTACTTCAGTATATTTTTGGACGGAAGCTGTCATTTATAACTCTGCAGGTTTGTGAATTACAGTGCCCCTGAGCTCCTGTCTTCAAGTCGCTTTCTTTAGAGCTGGCCGCAACACCGCAGGATGGCTTCAGGCCCTAATCTGGTTCTGGCACGGCACGCTGAGCCTTTGGTTATTTCCTCTTCCTGGTGGGAAATGAGAGTTAAATTTGCCCGTCCAGACACCTCCAGCTAGTCTCTCATTGGTTCTCCCTATTCCTGTTCATCTTCCACAGAAATTGCAAACTGGGCCAAACAGGAGGTTAAAGGCGCTGACTCTCCAAGTGGGGAGAGTGTTAGTAAAGCTTCTGGAATGTTGTACCCGAGTACCAGGGGAGGAAAACTGAGACATATTTGAACACGTCTCCCGTTCACACGGTTGATCATACTCTGGGTTCCACATGCATGTTTTAGCTGAAGGAAGAATACCTTAAACCTGGGTAGTTGAAACCCGTGGAATGGGTACCATGCAATATGACTTCAAAGGGTCTTCATTCGCTCACCAAACCTCTCCAATCCTATCACTGCTGCGTTTATGCCCCTGTACACACGCTTGATTCTCTTTTGGAGACATAGCAATCCATTGGTTTTAAGATACTTACGAGTCAGGTACATTCTTTGGCGTTTAATATGGGGTGTTGAGTCCATTTCGTTGAGCAAGGAGTAGCTCTTGTCTATTCCATATTTGGCTTAAGGAACTTTATCTGTGCTCATTTCAATCTCTGGTTTTATGCAGCACCCCAACTCACCTTTCCCCTTAAGCAAGCATAAGTTGGTTTTCTAAATTTGAGACCCTGTTCTGTTTTGGAATTCAGTTCCTGTGTAGCCAAGTTTACATTCCGTGTATTAGTGATATCTTATGATGTTTCTTTTTCTGTGTGACTTATTTCAGTTAGAATCGTCGTACCTGAATCCACTCATTATGCTACTACGGGTCTGATGACATAGATTTCATTGCTGAATGATACTGCATTGTCCGTAAGTACCACAAGTTCTTTATCCATTTTTCACTTTCTGTGATATTGAACTTGTACGGTAAACAAGGTTCTTGTAAACAGAGGCGTCCCAAACTTTGGGGTGGCTGTGTCTTTTTGATTTTAATTTCCCTAAGCTATAGGACCATAAGTGGAAGTGCCCTAGGCTCTGTTTCTTTGCTTTTTAGATGTTTCAGGAAACACCATACACTTCTCCCGAGTGTCTGTTGGCAATTTACATCCCGCCCATCAGCATAACAAGGCTCCCAGTTCTCCATGGCCTGTCCTGCCTTTCTGGATTTTACACTTTTTTCAGATGGCCCTTTTGACTGGGGGGAAGTGAGACTTCATTGTAGTGCAGATTTCCTTTGCAAGCTTGCTTGGTTGGCCAAAAAGGGCGTATGCGTTTTTTCCTGAATATATTCAGGAAAAAACGCATACGCCCTTTTTGGCCAAGTGCATCATTGTGGACGTTCTGCCTCTTTTCCTATGCTTTCAATGCAATTCCAGTCTACCTCCTGAAATCGGTTTCCTGCCATTCTGCCCCGCTTTCAAGTCCTCTTGGCAGCCTTACTTCAGTATATTTTTGGACGATAGCTGTCATTTATAACTCTGCAGGTTTGTGAATTACAGTGCCCCTGAGCTCCTTTCTTCAACTCGCTTTCTTGTGACCTGGCCGCAACACCGCAGGATGGCTTCAGGCCCTAATCTGGTTCGGGCACGGCATGCTGAGCCTTCGGTTAATTCCTCTTCCTGGTGGGAAATAAGAGTTAAATTTGCCCGTCCAGACACCTCCAGCTAGTCTCTCATTGGTTCTCCCTATTCCTGTTCATCTTCCGCAGAAATTGCAAACTGGGCCAAACAGGAAGTTAAAGGCGCTGACTCTCCAAGTTGGGAGAGTGTTAGTAAAGTGTCTGCAATATTGCACCCGAGTACCAGGGAACGAAAACTGAGACATATTTGAACACGTCTCCCTATCACATGGTTGATCATACTCTGGGTTCCACATGCATGTTTTTGCTGAAGGAAGAATACCTTAAACCTGAAGAGTTGAGACCTGTGGAATGGGTACCATGCAATATGACTTCAAAGGGTCTTCATTTGCTCACCGAACCTCTCCAATCCTATCACTGCTGCGTTTATGCCCCTGTACACATGCTTGATTGCTTTCGGAGACATAGCAATCCATAGGTTTTAAGATACTTACTAGTCAGGTACATTCTTAGGCATTTAATATGCGGTGTTGAGTCCATTTCGTTGAGCAAGGAGTAGCTCTTGTCTATTCCATATTTGGCTTAAGGAACTTTATCTGTGCTCATTTCAATCTCTGGTTTTATGCAGCACCCCAACTCACCTTTCCCCTTAAGCAAGCATAAGTTGGTTTTCTAAATTTGAGACCCTGTTCTGTTCTGTAATTCAGTTCCTGTGTAGCCAAGTTTACATTCCGTGTATTACTGATATCTTATGATGTTTCTTTTTCTGTGTGACTTATTTCAGTTAGAATCATCGTACCTGAATCCACTCATTATGCTACTACGGGTCTGATGACATAGATTTCATTGCTGAATGATACTGCATTGTCCGTAAGTACCACAAGTTCTTTATCCATTTTTCACTTTCTGTGATATTGAACTTGTACGGTAAACAAGGTTCTTGTAAACAAGGCGTCCCAAACTTTGGCGTGGCTGTGTCTTTTTGATTTTAATTTCCCTAAGCTATAGGACCATAAGTGGAAGTGCCCTAGGCTCTGTTGCTTTGCTTTTTAGATGTTTCAGGAAACACCATACACTTCTCCCGAGTGTCTGTTGGCAATTTACATCCCGCCCATCAGCATAACAAGGCTCCCAGTTCTCCATGGCCTGTCCTGCCTTTCTGGATTTTACACTTTTTTCAGATGGCCCTTTTGACTGGGGGGAAGTGAGACTTCATTGTAGTGCAGATTTCCTTTGCTAGCTTGCTTGGTTGGCCAAAAAGGACGTATGCGTTTTTTCCTGAATATATTCAGGAAAAAACGCATACGCCCTTTTTGGCCAAGTGCATCATTGTGGACGTTCTGCCTGTTTTCCTATGCTTTCACTGCAATTCCAGTCTACCTCCTGAAAGTGGTTTCCTGCAATTCTGCCCCGCTTTCAAGTCCTCTTGGCAGCCTTACTTCAGTATATTTTTGGACGATAGCTGTCATTTATAACTCTGCAGGTTTGTGAATTACAGTGCCCCTTAGCTCCTTTCTTCAACTCGCTTTCTTGTGAGCTGGCCGCAACATCGCAGGATGGCTTCAGACCCTAATCTGGTTCCGGCACGGCACGCTGAGCCTTTGGTTAATTCCTCTTCCTGGTGGGAAATGAGAGTTAAATTTGCCCGTCCAGACACCTCCAGCTAGTCTCTCATTGGTTCTCCCTATTCCTGTTCATCTTCCGCAGAAATTGCACACTGGGCCAAACAGGAGGTTAAAGGGACTGACTCTCCAAGTCGGGAGAGTGTTAGTAAAGCGTCTGGAATATTGCACCCGAGTACCAGGGTACGAAAATTGTGACATATTTGAACACGTCTCCCGTTCACACGGTTGATCATACTCTGGGTTCCACATGCATGTTTTAGCTGAAGGAAGAATACCTTAAACCTGGGTAGTTGAAACCCTTGGAATGGGTACCATGCAATATGACTTCAAAGGGTCTTCATTTGCTCACCAAACCTCTCCAATCCTATCACTGCTGCGTTTATGACCCTGTACACATGCTTGACTCTCTTTCGGAGACATAGGAATCCATAGGTTTTAAGATACTTACTAGTCAGGTACATTCTTAGGCGTTTAATATGGGGTGTTGAGTCCATTTCGTTGAGCAAGGAGTAGCTCTTGTCTATTCCATATTTGGCTTAAGGAACTTTATCTGTGCTCATTTCAATCTCTGGTTTTATGCAGCACCCCAACTCACCTTTCCCCTTAAGCAAGCATACGTTGGTTTCCTAAATTTGAGACCCTGTTCTGTTCTGTAATTCAGTTCCTGTGTAGCCAAGTTTACATTCCGTGTATTACTGATATCTTATGATGTTTCTTTTTCTGTGTGCCTTATTTCAGTTAGAATCATCATACCTGTATCCACTCATTGTGCTGCTAAGGGCCTGATGACATAGATTTCATTGCTGAGTGATATTGCTTTGTAAGTAAATACCACAACTTCTTTATCCATTTTTCACTTTCTGCGATGTTGAACTTGTACTGTAAAGGAGGTTCTTGTAAACAGAGCCGTTCCAAACTTTGGGGTGGCTGAGTCTTTTTGATGTTAATTTCCCTAAGCTATAGGACCATAAGTGGAAGTACCCTAGGCTCTGTTGCTTTGTTTTTTAAATGTTTCAGGAAACACCATACACTTCTCCCGAGTGTCTGTTGGCAATTTACATCCCGCCCATCAGCATAACAAGGCTCCCAGTTCTCCATGGCCTGTCCTGCCTTTCTGGATTTTACACTTTTTTCAGATGCCCCTTTTGACCGGGGGGAAGTGAGACTTCATTGTAGTGCAGATTTCCTTTGCAAGCTTGCTTGGTTGGCCAAAAAGGGCGTATGCGTTTTTTCCTGAATATATTCAGGAAAAAACACATACGCCCTTTTTGGCCAAGTGCATCAATGTGGACTTTCTGCCCCTTTTCCTATGCTTTCAATGCAATTCCAGTCTACCTCCTGAAATCGGTTTCCTGCAATTCTGCCCCGCTTTCAAGTCCTCTTGGCAGCCTTACTTCAGTATATTTTTGGACGATAGCTGTCATTTATAACTCTGCAGGTTTGTGAATTACAGTGCCCCTGAGCTCCTTTCTTCAACTCGCTTTCTTGTGAGCTGGCCGCAACACCGCAGGATGGCTTCAGGCCCTAATCTGGTTCCGGCACGGCACGCTGAGCCTTTGGTTATTTCCTCTTCCTGGTGGGAAATGAGAGTAAAATTTGCTCGTCCAGACACCTCCAGCTAGTCTCTCATTGGTTCTCCCTATTCCTGTTCATCTTCCGCAGAAATTGCAAACTGGGCCAAACAGGAGGTTAAAGGCGCTGACTCTCCAAGTGGGGAGAGTGTTAGTAAAGCGTCTGGAATGTTGCACCCGAGTACCAGGGGAGGAAAACTGAGACATATTTGAACGTCTCCCGATCACATGGTTGATCATACTCTGGGTTCCACATGCATGTTTTAGCTGAAGGAAGAATACCTTAAACCTGGAGATATGAGACCCGTGGAATGGGTACCATGCAATATGACTTCAATGGGTCTTCATTTGCTCACCGAACCTCTCCAATCCTATCACTGCTGCGTTTATGCCCCTGTACACACGCTTGATTCTCTTTTGGAGACATAGCAATCCATAGGTTTTAAGATACTTACTAGTCAGGTACATTCTTAGGCGTTTAATATGGGGTGTTGAGTCCATTTCATTGAGCAAGGAGTAGCTCTTGTCTATTCCATATTTGGCTTAAGGAACTTTATCTGTGCTCATTTCAATCTCTGGTTTTATGCAGCACCCCAACTCACCTTTCCCCTTTAGCAAGCAGAAGTTGGTTTTCTAAATTTGAGACCCTGTTCTGTTCTGTAATTCAGTTCCTGTGTAGCCAAGTTTACATTCCATGTATTAGTGATATCTTATGATGTTTCTTTTTCTGTGTGACTTATTTCAGTTAGAATCATCATACCTGAATCCACTCATTGTGCTGCTAAGGGCCTGATGACATAGATTTCATTGCTGAGTGATATTGCTTTGTAAGTAAATACCACAACTTCTTTATCCATTTTTCACTTTCTGTGATGTTGAACTTGTACTGTAAACGAGGTTCTTGTAAACAGAGGCGTCCCAAACTTTGGGGTGGCTGTGTCTTTTTGATTTTAATTTCCCTAAGCTATAGGACCATAAGTGAAAGTGCCCTAGGCTCTGTTGCTTTGTTTTTTAGATGTTTCAGGAAACACCATACACTTCTCCGGAGTGTCTGTTGGCAATTTACATCCCGCCCATCAGCATAACAAGGCTCCCAGTTCTCCATGGCCTGTCCTGCCTTTCTGGATTTTACACTTTTTCCAGATGTCCCTTTTGACCGGGGGGAAGTGAGACTTCATTGTAGTGCAGATTTCCTTTGCAAGCTTGCTTGGTTGGCCAAAAAGGGCGTATGCGTTTTTTCCTGAATATATTCAGGAAAAAACGCATACGCCCTTTTTGGCCAAGTGCATCATTGTGGACGTTCTGCCTCTTTTCCTATGCTTTCGATGCAATTCCAGTCTACCTCCTGAAATCGGTTTCCTGCAATTCTGCCCCGCTTTCAAGTCCTCTTGGCAGCCTTACTTCAGTATATTTTTGGACGGAAGCTGTCATTTATAACTCTGCAGGTTTGTGAATTACAGTGCCCCTGAGCTCCTTTCTTCAACTCGCTTTCTTGTGAGCTGGCCGCAACATCGCAGGATGGCTTCAGGCCCAAATCTGGTTCCGGCACGGCACGCTGAGCCTTTGGTTAATTCCTCTTCCTGGTGGGAAATGAGAGTTAAGTTTGCCCGTCCAGACACCTCCAGCTAGTCTCTCATTGGTTCTCCCTATTCCTGTTCATCTTACGCAGAAATTGCACACTGGGCCAAACAGGAGGTTAAAGGGACTGACTCTCCAAGTCGGGAGAGTGTTAGTAAAGCGTCTGGAATATTGCACCCGAGTACCAGGGTACGAAAATTGTGACATATTTGAACACGTCTCCCGTTCACACGGTTGATCATACTCTGGGTTCCACATGCATGTTTTAGCTGAAGGAAGAATACCTTAAACCTGGAGAGTTGAGACCCGTGGAATGGGTACCATGCAATATGACTTCAAAGGGTCTTCATTTGCTCACTGAACCTCTCCAATCCTATCACTGCTGCGTTTATGCCCCTGTACACATGCTTGATTCTCTTTCGGAGACATAGCAATCCATAGGTTTTAAGATACTTACTAGTCAGGTACCTTCTTAGGCGTTTAATATGCGGTGTTGAGTCCATTTCGTTGAGCAAGGAGTAGCTCTTGTCTATTCCATATTTGGCTTAAGGAACTTTATCTGTGCTCATTTCAATCTCTGGTTTTATGCAGCACCCCAACTCACCTTTCCCCTTAAGCAAGCATAAGTTGGTTTTCTAAATTTGAGACCCTGTTCTGTTTTGGAATTCAGTTCCTGTGTAGCCAAGTTTACATTCCGTGTATTAGTGATATCTTATGATGTTTCTTTTTCTGTGTGATTATTTCAGTTAGAATCATCGTACCTGAATCCACTCATTATGCTACTACGGGCCTGATGACATAGATTTCATTGCTGAGTGATACTGCATTGTACGTAAGTACCACAAGTTCTTTATCCATTTTTCACTTTCTGTGATATTGAACTTGTACGGTAAATGAGGTTCTTGTAAACAGAGCCGTTCCAAACTTTGGGGTTGCTGTGTCTGTTTGATTTTAATTTCCCTAAGCTATAGGACCATAAGTGGAATTGCCCTAGGCTCTGTTGCTTTGTTTTTTAGATGTTTCAGCAAACACCATACACTTCTCCCCAGTGTCTGTTGGCAATTTACATCCCGCCCATCAGCATAACAAGGCTCCCATTTGTCCATGGCCTGTCCTGCCTTTCTGGATTTTACACTTTTTTCAGATGGCCCTTTTGACCGGGGGGAAGTGAGACTTCATTGTAGTGCACATTTCTTTGCAAGCTTGCTTCGTTGGCCAAAAAGGGCGTATGCGTTTTTTCCTGAATATATTCAGGAAAAAACGCATACGCCCTTTTTGGCCAAGTGCATCATTGTGGACGTTCTGCCTCTTTTCCTCTGCTTTCAATGCAATTCCAGTCTACCTCATGAAATCGGTTTCCTACAATTCTGCCCCGCTTTCAAGTCCTCTTGGCAGCCTTACTTCAGTATATTTTTGGACGATAGCTGTCATTTATAACTCTGCAGGTCTGTGAATTACAGTGCCCCTGAGCTCCTTTCTTCAACTCGCTATCTTGTGAGCTGGCTGCAACACCGCAGGATGGCTTCAGGCCCTAATCTGGTTCCGGCACGGCACACTGAGCCTTTAGTTATTTCCTCTTCCTGGTGGGAAATGAGAGTTAAATTTGCCCGTCCAGAAACCTCCAGCTAGTCTCTCATTGGTTCTCCCTATTCTTGTTCATCTTCCGCAGAAATTGCAAACTGGGCCAAACAGGAGGTTAAAGGCGCTGACTCTCTAAGTGGGGAGAGTGTTAGTAAAGCGTCTGGAATGTTGCACATGAGTACCAGGGGAGGAAAACTGAGACATATTTGAACACGTCTCCCGTTGACACGGTTGTTCATACTCTGGGTTCCACATGCATGTTTTAGCTGAAGGAAGAATACCTTAAACCTGGAGAGTTGAGAACCGTGGAATGGGTACCATGCAATATGACTTCAAAGGGTCTTCATTTGCTCACCGAACTTCTCCAATCCTATCACTGCTGCGTTTATGCCCCTGTACACATGCTTGATTCTCTTTTGGAGACATAGCAATCCATAGGTTTTAAGATACTTACTAGTCAGGTACATTCTTAGGCTTTTAATATGGGGTGTTGAGTCCATTTCATTGAGCAAGGAGTAGCTCTTGTCTATTCCATATTTGGCTTAAGGAACTTTATCTCTGCTCATTTCAATCTCTGGTTTTATGCAGCACCCCAACTCACCTTTCCCCTTAAGCAAGCATAAGTTGGTTTTCTAAATTTGAGACCCTGTTCTGTTTTGGAATTCAGTTCCTGTGTAGCCAAGTTTACATTCCGTGTATTAGTGATATCTTATGATGTTTCTTTTTCTGTGTGACTTATTTCAGTTAGAATCAACGTACCTGAATCCACTCATTATGCTGCTACGGGCCTGATGACATAGATTTCATTGCTTAGTGATACTGCATTGTACGTAAGTACCACAAGTTCTTTATCCATTTTTCACTTTCTGTGATATTGAACTTGTACGGTAAACGAGGTTCTTGTAAACAGAGGCGTCCCAAACATTGGGGTGGCTGTGCCTTTTTGATTTTAATTTCCCTAAGCTATAGGACCATAAGTGGAAGTGCCCTAGGCTCTGTTGCTTTGTTTTTTAGATGTTTCAGGAAACACCATACACTTCTCGCGAGTGTCTGTTGGCAATTTACATCCCGCCCATCAGCATAACAAGGCTCCCAGTTCTCCATGGCCTGTTCTGCCTTTCTGGATTTTACACTTTTTTCAGATGGCCCTTTTGACCGGGGAGAAGTGAGACTTCATTGTAGTGCAGATCTCCTTTGCAAGATTGCTTGGTTGGCCAAAAAGGGCGTATCCGTTTTTTCCTGAATATATTCAGGAAAAACGCATACGCCGTTTTTGGCCAAGTGCATCATTGTGGACGTTCTGCCTCTTTTCCTATGCTTTCAATCCAATTCCAGTCTACCTCCTGAAATCGGTTTCCTGCAATTCTGCCCCGCATTCAAGTCCTCTTGGCAGCCTTACTTCAGTATATTTTTGGACGATAGCTGTCATTTATAACTCTGCAGGTTTGTGAATTACAGTGCCCCTGAGCTCCTTTCTTCAACTCGCTTTCTTTTGAGCTGGCCGCAACACCGCAGGATGGCTTCAGGCCATAATCTGGTTCCGGCACGGCACGCTGAGCCTTTGGTTATTTCCTCTTCCTGGTGGGAAATGAGAGTTAAGTTTGCCCGTCCAGACACCTCCAGCTAGTCTCTCATTGGTTCTCCCTATTCCCGTTCATCTTCCGCAGAAATTGCAAACTGGGCCAAACAGGAGGTTAAAGGCGGTGACTCTCCAAGTGGTGAGAGTATTAGTAAAGCGTCTGGAATGTTGCACCCGAGTACCAGGGGAGGAAAACTGAGACATATTTGAACACGTTTCCCGTTCACATGGTTGATCATACTCTGGGTTCCAAATGCAAGTTTTAGCTGAAGGAAGAATACTTTAAACCTGGAGAGTTGAGAACCGTGGAATGGGTACCATGCAATACGACTTCAAAGGGTCTTCATTTGCTCACCGAACCTCTCCAATCCTATCACTGCTGCGTTTATGCCCCTGTACACATGCTTGATTCTCTTTCGGAGACTTAGCAATCCATAGGTTTTAAGATACTTACTAGTCAGGTACATTCTTAGGCGTTTAATATGCGGTGTTGAGTCCATTTCGTTGAGCAAGGAGTAGCTCTTGTCTATTCCATATTTGGCTTAAGGAACTTTATCTGTGCTCATTTCAATCTCTGGTTTTATGCAGCACCCCAACTCACCTTTCCCCTTAAGCAAGCATAAGTTGGTTTTCTAAATTTCAGACCCTGTTCTGTTCTGTAATTCAGTTCCTGTGTAGCCAAGTTTACATTCCGTGTATTACTGATATCTTATGATGTTTCTTTTTCTGTGTGACTTATTTCAGTTAGAATCATCATACCTGAATCCACTCATTATGCTGCTACGGGCCTGATGACATAGATTTCATTGCTGAGTGATACTGCATTGTACGTAAGTACCACAAGTTCTTTATCCATTTTTCACTTTCTGTGATATTGAACTTGTACGGTAAACGAGGTTCTTGTAAACAGAGGCGTCCCAAACTTTGGGGTGGCTGTGTCTTTTTGATTTTAATTTCCCTAAGCTATAGGACCATAAGTGGAAGTGCCCTAGGCTCTGTTGCTTTGTTTTTTAGATGTTTCAGGAAACACCATACACTTCTCCCGAGTGTCTGTTGGCAATTTACATCCCGCCCATCAGCATAACAAGGCTCCCAGTTCTCCATGGCCTGTCCTGCATTTCTGGATTTTACACTTTTTTCAGATGGCCCTTTTGACCGGGGGGAAGTGAGACTTCATTGTAGTGCAGATTTCCTTTGCAAGCTTGCTTGGTTGGCCAAAAAGTGCGTATCCGTTTTTTCCTGAATATATTCAGGAAAAAACGCATACGCCCTTTTTGGCCAAGTGCATCATTGTGGACGTTCTGCCTCTTTTCCTATGCTTTCAATGCAATTCCAGTCTACCTCCTGAAATCGGTTTCCTGCAATTCTGCCCCGCTTTCAAGTCCTCTTGGCAGCCTTACTTCAGTCTATTTTTGGACGATAGCTGTCATTTATAACTCTGCAGGTTTGTGAATTACAGTGCCCCTGAGCTCCTATCTTCAACTCGCTTTCTTTTGAGCTGGCCGCAACACCGCAGGATGGCTTCAGGCCCTAATCTGGTTCCGGCCCGGCATGCTGAGCCTTTGGTTAATTCCTCTTCCTGGTGGGAAATGAGAGTTAAATTTGCCCCTCCAGACACCTCCAGCTAGCCTCTCATTGGTTCTCGCTATTCCTGTTCATCTTCCACAGAAATTGCAAACTGGGCCAAACAGGAGGTTAAAGGGACTGACTCTCCACGTCGGGAGAGTGTTAGTAAAGCGTCTGGAATGTTGCACCCGAGTACCAGGGTACGAAAATTGAGACATATTTGAACACGTCTCCCGATCACATGGTTGATCATACTCTAGGTTCCACATGCATGTTTTAGCTGAAGGAAGAATACCTTAAACCTGGGTAGTTGAAACCCGTGGAATGGGTACCATGCAATATGACTTCAAAGGGTCTTCATTTGCTCACCGAACCTCTCCAATCCTATCACTGCTGCGTTTATGCCCCTGTACACATGCTTGATTCTCTTTTGGAGACATAGCAATCCACAGGTTTTAAGATACTTACTAGTCAGGTACATTCTTAGGCGTTTAATATGGGGTGTTGAGTCCATTTCGTTGAGCAAGGAGTAGCTCTTGTCTATTCCTTATTTGGCTTAAGGAACTTTATCTGTGCTCATTTCAATCTCTGGTTTTATGCAGCACCCCAACTCACCTTTACCCTTAAGCAAGCATAAGTTGGTTTTCTAAATTTGAGACCCTGTTCTGTTCTGTAATTCAGTTCCTGTGTAGCCAAGTTTACATTCCGTGTATTACTGATATCTTATGATGTTTCTTTTTCTGTGTGACTTATTTCAGTTAGAATCATCATACCTGAATCCACTCATTGTGCTGCTAAGGGCCTGATGACACAGATTTCATTGCTGAGTGATATTGCTTTGTAAGTAAATACCACAACTTCTTTATCCATTTTTCACTTTCTGTGATGTTGAACTTGTACTGTAAACGAGGTTCTTGTAAACAGAGGCGTTCCAAACTTTGGGGTGGCTGTGTCTTTTTGATTTTAATTTCCCTAAGCTATAGGACCATAAGTGGAAGTGCCCTAGGTTCTGTTGCTTTGTTTTTTAGATGTTTCAGGAAACACCATACACTTCTCCCAAGTGTCTGTTGGCAATTTACATCCCGCCCATCAGCATAACAAGGCTCCCAGTTCTCCATGGCCTGTCCTGCCTTTCTGGATTTTACACTTTTTTCAGATGGCCCTTTTGACCGGGGGGAAGTGAGACTTCATTGTAGTGCACATTTCTTTGCAAGCTTGCTTGGTTGGCCAAAAAGGGCGTATGCGTTTTTTCCTGAATATATTCTGGAAGAAACGCATACGCCCTTTTTGGCCAAGTGCATCATTGTGGACGTTCTGCCTCTTTTCCTATGCTTTCAATGCAATTCCAGTCTACCTCCTGAAATCGGTTTCCTGCAATTCTGCCCCGCTTTCAAGTCTTCTTGGCAGCCTTACTTCAGTCTATTTTTGGACGATAGCTGTCATTTATAACTCTGCAGGTTTGTGAATTACAGTGCCCCTGAGCTCCTTTCTTCAACTCGCTTTCTTGTGACCTGGCCGCAACACCGCAGGATGGCTTCAGGCCCTAATCTGGTTCTGGCACGGCACGCTGAGCCTTTGGTTATTTCCTCTTCCTGGTGCGAAATGAGAGTTAAATTTGCCCGTTCAGACACCTCCAGCTAGTCTCTCATTGGTTCTCGCTATTCCTGTTCATCTTCCGCAGAAATTGCAAACTGGGCCAAACAGGAGGTTAAAGGGACTGACTCCAAGTCGGGAGAGTGTTAGTAAAGCGTCTGGAATGTTGCACCCGAGTACCAGGGTACGAAAACTGAGACATATTTGAACACATCTCCCGATCAAATGGTTGATCATACTCTAGGTTCCACATGCATGTTTTAGCTGAAGGAAGAATACCTTAAACCTGGGTAGTTGAAACCCGTGGAATGGGTACCATGCAATATGACTTCAAAGGGTCTTCATTTGCTCACCGAACCTCTCCAATCCTATCACTGCTGCGTTTATGCCCCTGTACACATGCTTGATTCTCTTTCGGAGACATAGCAATCCATAGGTTTTAAGATACTTACTAGTCAGGTACATTCTTAGGCGTTTAATATGCGGTGTTGAGTCCATTTCATTGAGCAAGGAGTAGCTCTTGTCTATTCCATATTTGGCTTAAGGAACTTTATCTGTGCTCATTTCAATCTCTGGTTTTATGCAGCACCCCAACTCACCTTTCCCCTTAAGCAAGCATAAGTTGGTTTTCTAAATTTGAGACCCTGTTCGGTTCTGTAATTCAGTTCCTGTGTAGCCAAGTTTACATTCCGTGTACTACTGATATCTTATGATGTTTCTTTTTCTGTGTGACTTATTTCAGTTAGAATCATCATACCTGAATCCACTCATTGTGTTGCTAAGGGCCTGATGACATAGATTTCATTGCTGAGTGATATTGCTTTGTAAGTAAATACCACAACTTCTTTATCCATTTTTCACTTTCTGCGATGTTGAACTTGTACTGTAAACGAGGTTCTTGTAAACAGAGGCGTCCCAAACTTTGGGGTGGCTGTGTCTTTTTGATTTTAATTTCCCTAAGCTATAGGACCATAAGTGGCAGTGCCCTAGGCTCTGTTGCTTTGTTTTTTAGATGTTTCAGGAAACACCATACACTTCTCCCAAGTGTCTGTTGGCAATTTACATCCCGCCCATCAGCATAACAAGGCTCCCAGTTCTCCATGGCCTGTCCTGCCTTTCTGGATTTTACACTTTTTTCAGATGGCCCTTTTGACCGGGGGGAAGTGAGACTTCATTGTAGTGCAGATTTCCTTTGCAAGCTTGCTTGGTTGGCCAAAAAGGGCGTATGCGTTTTTTCCTGAATATATTCAGGAAAAAACGCATATGCCCTTTTTGGCCAAGTGCATCATTGTGGACGTTCTGCCTCTTTTCCTATGCTTTCAATGCAATTCCAGTCTACCTCCTGAAATCGGTTTCCTGCAATTCTGCCCCGCTTTCAAGTCCTCTTGGCAGCCTTACTTCAGTCTATTTTTGGACGATAGCTGTCATTTATAACTCTGCAGGTTTGTGAATTACAGTGCCCCTGAGCTCCTTTCTTCAACTCGCTTTCTTGTGACCTGGCCGCAACACCGCAGGATGGCTTCAGGCCCTAATCTGGATCTGGCCCGGCATGCTGAGCCTTTGGTTAATTCCTCTTCCTGGTGGGAAATGAGAGTAAAATTTGCCCGTCCAGACACCTCCAGCTAGTCTCTCATTGGTTCTCGCTATTCCTGTTCATCTTCCGCAGAAATTGCAAACTGGGCCAAACAGGAGGTTAAAGGCACTGACTCTCCAAGTGGGGAGAGTGTTAGTAAAGCATCTGGAATGTTGTACCCGAGTACCACGGGAGGAAAACTGAGACATATTTGAACACGTCTCCCGATCACATGGTTGATCATACTCTGGGTTCCACATGCATGTTTTAGCTGAAGGAAGAATACCTAAAACCTGGGTAGTTGAAACCCGTGGAATGGGTACCATGCAATATGACTTCAAAGGGTCTTCATTTGCTCACGAAACTCTCCAATCCTATCACTGCTGCGTTTATGCCCCTGTACACATGCTTGATTCTCTTTCGGAGACATAGCAATCCATAGGTTTTAAGATACTTACTAGTCAGGTACATTCTTAGGCGTTTAATATGCGGTGTTGAGTCCATTTCGTTGAGCAAGGAGTAGCTCTTGTCTATTCCATATTTGGCTTAAGGAACTTTATCTGTGCTCATTTCAATCTCTGGTTTTATGCAGCACCCCAACTCACCTTTCCCCTTAAGCAAGCATAAGTTGGTTTTCTAAATTTGAGACCCTGTTCTGTTTTGGAATTCAGTTCCTGTGTAGCCAAGTTTACATTCCGTGTATTAGTGATATCTTATGATGTTTCTTTTTCTGTGTGACTTATTTCAGTTAGAATCATCGTACCTGAATCCACTCATTATGCTGCTACGGGCCTGATGACATAGATTTCATTGCTGAGTGATACTGCATTGTACGTAAGTACCACAAGTTCTTTATCCATTTTTCACTTTCTGTGATATTGAACTTGTACGGTAAACGAGGTTCTTGTAAACAGAGGCTTCCCAAAATTTGGGGTGGCTGCGTCTTTTTGATTTGAATTTCCCTAAGCTATAGGACCATAAGTGGAAGTGCCCTAGGCTCTGTTGCTTTGTTTTTTAAATGTTTCAGAAAACACCATACACTTCTTCCGAGTGCCTGTTGGCAATTTACATCCCGCCCGTCAGCATAACAAGGCTCCCAGTTCTCCATGGCCTGTCCTGCCTTTCTGGATTTTACACTGTTTTCAGATGGCCCTTTTGACCGGGGGGAAGTGAGACTTCATTGTAGTGCAGATTTCCTTTGCAAGCTTGCTTGGTTGGCCAAAAAGGGCGTATGCGTTTTTTCCTGAATATATTCAGGAAAAAACGCATACGCCCTTTTTGGCCAAGTGCATCATTGTGGACGTTCTGCCTCTTTTCCTATGCTTTCAATGCAATTCCAGTCTACCTCCTGAAATCGGTTTCCTGCAATTCTGCCCCGCTTTCAAGTCCTCTTGTCAGCCTTACTTCAGTATATTTTTGGACGATAGCTGTCATTTATAACTCTGCAGTTTTGTGAATTACAGTGCCCCTGAGCTCCTTTCTTCAACTCGCTTTCTTGTGACCTGGCTGCAACACCGCAAGATGGCTTCAGGCCCTAATCTGGTTCTGGCACGGCACGCTGAGCCTTTGGTTATTTCCTCTTCCTGGTGGGAAATGAGAGTTAAATTTGCCCGTCCAGACACCTCCAGCTAGTCTCTCATTGGTTCTCCCTATTCCTGTTCATCTTCCACAGAAATTGCAAACTGGGCCAAACAGGAGGTTAAAGGCGCTAACTCTCCAAGTGGGGATAGTGTTAGTAAAGTGTCTGGAATGTTGCACCCGAGTACCAGGGGAGGAAAACTGAGACATATTTGAACACGTCTCCCGTTCACATGGTTGATCATACTCTGGGTTCCACATGCATGTTTTAGCTGAAGGAAGAATACCTTAAACCTCGGTAGTTGAATCCCGTGGAATGGGTACCATGCAATATGACTTCAAAAGGTCTTCATTTGCTCACCGAACCTCTCCAATCCTATCACTGCTGCGTTTATGCCCCTGTACACATGCTTGATTCTCTTTCGGAGACATAGCAATCCATAGGTTTTAAGATACTTACGAGTCAGGTACATTCTTAGGTGTTTAATATGCGGTGTTGAGTCCATTTTGTTGAGCAAGGAGTAGCTCTTGTCTATTCCATATTTGGCTTAAGGAACTTTATCTGTGCTAATTTCAATCTCTGGTTTTATGTAGCACCCGAACTCACCTTTGCCCTTAAGCAAGCATACGTTGGTTTTCTAAATTTGAGACCCTGTTCTGTTTTGGAATTCAGTTCCTGTGTAGCCAAGATTACATTCCGTGTATTAGTGATATCTTATGATGTTTCTTTTTCTGTGTGACTTATTTCAGTTAGAATCATCATACCTGAATCCACTCATTATGCTGCTACGGGCCTGATGACATAGATTTCATTGCTGAGTGATACTGCATTGTACGTAAGTACCACAACTTCTTTATCCATTTTTCACTTTATCTGATGTTGAACTTGTACGGTAAACGAGGTTCTTGTAAACAGAGGCGTCCCAAACTTTGGGGTGGCTCTGTCTTTTTGATTTTAATTTCCCTAAGCTTTAGGACCATAACAGGAACTGCCCTAGGCTCTGTTGCTTTGTTTTTTAGATGTTTCAGGAAACACCATACACTTCTCCCAAGTGTCTGTTGGCAATTTACATCCCGCCCATCAGCATAACAAGGCTCCCAGTTCTCCATGGCCTGTCCTGCCTTTCTGGATTTTACACTTTTTTCAGATGGCCCTTTTGACCGGGGGGAAGTGAGACTTCATTGTAGTGCAGATTTCCTTTGCAAGCTTGCTTGGTTGGCCAAAAAGGGCGTATGCGTTTTTTCCTGAATATATTCAGGAAAAAACGCATACGCCCTTTTTGGCCAAGTGCATCATTGTGGACGTTCTGCCTCTTTTCCTATGCTTGAAATGCAATTCCAGTCTACCTCCTGAAATCGGTTTCCTGCAATTCTGCCCCGCTTTCAAGTCTTCTTGGCAGCCTTACTTCAGTCTATTTTTGGACGATAGCTGTCATTTATAACTCTGCAGGTTTGTGAATTACAGTGCCCCTGAGCTCCTTTCTTCAACTCGCTTTCTTGTGACCTGGCCGCAACACCGCAGGATGGCTTCAGGCCCTAATCTGGTTCTGGCCCGGCATGCTGAGCCTTTGGTTAATTCCTCTTCCTGGTGGGAAATGAGAGTTAAATTTGCCCGTCCAGACACCTCCAGCTAGCCTCTCATTGGTTCTCGCTATTCCTGTTCATCTTCCGCAGAAATTGCAAACTGGGCCAAACAGGAGGTTAAAGGGACTGACTCTCCAAGTCGGGAGAGTGTTAGTAAAGCGTCTGGAATGTTGCACCCGAGTACCAGGGTACGAAAACTGAGACATATTTGAACACGTCTCCCGATCACATGGTTGATCATACTCTGGGTTCCACATGCATGTTTTAGCTGAAGGAAGAATACCTAAAACCTGGGTAGTTGAAACCCGTGGAATGGGTACCATGCAATATGACTTCAAAGGGTCTTCATTTGCTCACCGAACCTCTCCAATCCTATCACTGCTGCGTTTATGCCCCTGTACACACGCTTGATTCTCTTTTGGAGACATAGTAATCCATAGGTTTTAAGATACTTACTAGTCAGGTACATTCTTAGGCGTTTAATATGCGGTGTTGAGTCCATTTCGTTGAGCAAGGAGTAGCTCTTCTCTATTCCATATTTGGCTTAACGAACTTTATCTGTGCTCATTTCAATCTCTGGTTTTATGCAGCACCCCAACTCACCTTTACCCTTAAGCAAGCATAAGTTGGTTTTCTAAATTTGAGACCCTGTTCTGTTCTGTAATTCAGTTCCTGTGTAGCCAAGTTTACATTCCGTGTATTAGTGATATCTTATGATGTTTCTTTTTCTGTGTGACTTATTTCAGTTAGAATCATCGTACCTGAATCCACTCATTATGCTGCTACGGGCCTGATGACATAGATTTCATTGCTGAGTGATATTGCTTTGTAAGTAAATACCACAACTTCTTTATCCATTTTTCACTTTCTGCGATGTTGAACTTGTACTGTAAACGAGGTTCTTGTAAACAGAGCCGTTCCAAACTTTGGGGTGGCTGTGTCTTTTTGATTTTAATTTCCCTAAGCTATAGGACCATAAGTGGAAGTGCCCTAGGTTCTGTTGCTTTGTTTTTTAGATGTTTCAGGAAACACCATACACTTCTCCCGAGTGGTTGTTGGCAATTTACATCCCACCCATCAGCATAACATGGTTCCCAGTTCTCCATGGCCTGTCCTGCCTTTCTGGATTTTACACTTTTTTCAGATGGCCCTTTTGACCGGGGGTAAGTGAGACTTCATTGTAGTGCAGATTTCCTTTGCAAGCTTGCTTGGTTGGCCAAAAAGGGCGTATGCGTTTTTTCCTGAATATATTCAGGAAAAAACGCATACGCCCTTTTTGGCCAAGTGCATCATTGTGGACGTTCTGCCTCTTTTCCTATGCTTTCAATGCAATTCCAGTCTACCTCCTGAAATCGGTTTCCTGCAATTCTGCCCCGCTTTCAAGTCCTCTTGGCAGCCTTACTTCAGTATATTTTTGGACGATAGCTGTCATTTATAACTCTGCAGGTTTGTGAATTACAGTGCCCCTGAGCTCCTTTCTTCAACTCGCTTTCTTGTGACCTGGCCGCAACACCGCAGGATGGCTTCAGGCCCTAATCTGGTTCCGGCCCGGCATGCTGAGCCTTTGGTTAATTCCTCTTCCTGGTGGGAAATGAGAGTTAAATTTGCCCGTCCAGACACCTCCAGCTAGCCACTCATTGGTTCTCGCTATTCCTGTTCATCTTCCGCAGAAATTGCAAACTGGGCCAAACAGGAGGTTAAAGGGACTGACTCTCCAAGTCGGGAGAGTGTTAGTAAAGCGTCTGGAATGTTGCACCCGAGTACCAGGGTACGAAAACTGAGACATATTTGAACACGTCTCCCGATCACATGGTTGATCATACTCTGGGTTCCACATGCATGTTTTAGCTGAAGGAAGAATACCTAAAACCTGGGTAGTTGAAACCCGTGGAATGGGTACCATGCAATATGACTTCAAAGGGTCTTCATTTGCTCACCAAACCTCTCCAATCCTATCACTGCTGCGTTTATGCCCCTGTACACATGCTTGATTCTCCTTCAGAGACATAGTAATCCATAGGTTTTAAGATACTTACTAGTCAGGTACATTTTTAGGCGTTTAATATGGGGTGTTGAGTCCATTTCGTTGAGCAAGGAGTAGCTCTTGTCTATTCCATATTTGGCTTAAGGAACTTTATCTGTGCTCATTTCAATCTCTGGTTTTATGCAGCACCCCAACTCACCTTTCCCCTTAAGCAAGCATAAGTTGGTTTTCTAAATTTGAGACCCAGTTCTGTTCTGTAATTCAGTTCCTGTGTAGCCAAGTTTACATTCCGTGTATTAGTGATATCTTATGATGTTTCTTTTTCTGTGTGACTTATTTCAGTTAGAATCATCGTACCTGAATCCACTCATTATGCTGCTACGGGCCTGATGACATAGATTTCATTGCTGAGTGATACTGCATTGTACATAAGTACCACAAGTTCTTTATCCATTTTTCACTTTCTGTGATATTGAACTTGTACGGTAAAGAGATTCTTGTAAACAGATGTGTCCCAAACTTTGGGGTGGCTGTGTCTTTTTGATTTTAATTTCCCTAAGCTATAGGACCATAAGTGGCAGTGCCCTAGGCTCTGTTGCTTTGTTTTTTAGATGTTTCAGGAAACACCATACACTTCTCCCAAGTGTCTGTTGGCAATTTACATCCCGCCCATCAGCATAACAAGGCTCCCAGTTCTCCATGGCCTGTCCTGCCTTTCTGGATTTTACACTTTTTTCAGATGGCCCTTTTGACTGGGGGGAAGTGAGACTTCATTGTAGTGCAGATTTCCTTTGCAAGCTTGCTTGGTTGGCCAAAAAGGGCGTATGCGTTTTTTCCTGAATATATTCAGGAAAAAACGCATACGCCCTTTTTGGCCAAGTGCATCATTGTGGACGTTCTGCCTCTTTTCCTATGCTTTCAATGCAATTCCAGTCTACCTCCTGAAATCGGTTTCCTGCAATTCTGCCCCGCTTTCAAGTCCTCTTGGCAGCCTTACTTTAGTATATTTTTGGACGATAGCTGTCATTTATAACTCTGCAGGTTTGTGAATTACAGTGCCCCTGAGCTCCTTTCTTCAACTCGCTTTCTTGTGACCTGGCCGCAACACCGCAGGATGGCTTCAGGCCCTAATCTGGTTCCGGCCCGGCATGCTGAGCCTTTGGTTAATTCCTCTTCCTGGTGGGAAATGAGAGTTAAATTTGCCCGTCCAGAAACCTCCAGCTAGCCTCTCATTGGTTCTCGCTATTCCTGTTCATCTTCCGCAGAAATTGCAAACTGGGCCAAACAGGAGGTTAAAGGGACTGACTCTCCAAGTCGGGAGAGTGTTAGTAAAGCGTCTGGAATGTTGCACCCGAGTACCAGGGTACGAAAACTGAGACATATTTGAACACGTCTCCCGATCACATGGTTGATCATACTCTGGGTTCCACATGCATGTTTTAGCTGAAGGAAGAATACCTTAAACCTGGGTAGTTGAAACCCGTGGAATGGGTACCATGCAATATGACTTCAAAGGGTCTTCATTTGCTCACCGAACCTCTCCAATCGTATCACTGCTGCGTTTATGCCCCTGTACACACGCTTGATTCTCTTTTGGAGACATAGTAATCCATAGGTTTTAAGATACTTACTAGTCAGGTACATTCTTAGGCGTTTAATATGCGGTGTTGAGTCCATTTCGTTGAGCAAGGAGTAGCTCTTGTCTATTCCATATTTGGCTTAAGGAACTTTATCTGTGCTCATTTCAATCTCTGGTTTTATGCAGCACCCCAACTCACCTTTACCCTTAAGCAAGCATAAGTTGGTTTTCTAAATTTGAGACCCTGTTCTGTTTTGGAATTCAGTTCCTGTGTAGCCAAGTTTACATTCCGTGTATTAGTGATATCTTTTGATGTTTCTTTTTCTGTGTGACTTATTTCAGTTAGAATCATCGTACCTGAATCCACTCATTATGCTGCTACGGGCCTGATGACATAGATTTCATTGCTGAGTGATACTGCATTGTACGTAAGTACCACAAGTTCTTTATCCATTTTTCACTTTCTGTGATATTGAACTTGTATGGTAAATGAGGTTCTTGTAAACAGAGGCGTCCCAACTTTGAGGTGGTTGTGTCTTTTTGATTTTAATTTCCCTAAGCTATAGGACCATAAGTGGAAGTGCCCTAGGCTCTGTTGCTTTGTTTTTTAGATGTTTCAGGAAACACCATACACTTCTCCCGAGTGTCTGTTGGCAATTTACATCCCGCCCATCAGCATAACAAGGCTCCCAGTTCTCCATGGCCTGTCCTGCCTTTCTGGATTTTACACTTTTTTCAGATGGCCCTTTTGACCGGGGGGGAAGTGAGACTTCATTGTAGTGCAGATTTCCTTTGCAAGCTTGCTTGGTTGGCCAAAAAGGGCGTATGCGTTTTTTCCTGAATATATTCAGGAAAAAACGCATACGCCCTTTTTGGCCAAGTGCATCATTGTGGACGTTCTGCCTCTTTTCCTATGCTTTCAATGCAATTCCAGTCTACCTCCTGAAATCGGTTTCCTGCAATTCTGCCCCGCTTTCAAGTCCTCTTGGCAGCCTTACTTCAGTATATTTTTGGACGATAGCTGTCATTTATAACTCTGCAGGTTTGTGAATTACAGTGCCCCTGAGCTCCTTTCTTCAACTCGCTTTCTTGTGACCTGGCCGCAACACCGCAGGATGGCTTCAGGCCCTAATCTGGTTCCGGCCCGGCATGCTGAGCCTTTGGTTAATTCCTCTTCCTGGTGGGAAATGAGAGTTAAATTTGCCCGTCCAGACACCTCCAGCTAGCCTCTCATTGGTTCTCGCTATTCCTGTTCATCTTCCGCAGAAATTGCAAACTGGGCCAAACAGGAGGTTAAAGGGACTGACTCTCCAAGTCGGGAGAGTGTTAGTAAAGCGTCTGGAATGTTGCACCCGAGTACCAGGGTACGAAAACTGAGACATATTTGAACACGTCTCCCGATCACATGGTTGATCATACTCTGGGTTCCACATGCATGTTTTAGCTGAAGGAAGAATACCTAAAACCTGGGTAGTTGAAACCCGTGGAATGGGTACCATGCAATATGACTTCAAAGGGTCTTCATTTGCTCACCGAACCTCTCCAATCCTATCACTGCTGCGTTTATGCCCCTGTACACATGCTTGATTCTCCTTCAGAGACATAGCAATCCATAGGTTTTAAGATACTTACTAGTCAGGTACATTCTTAGGCATTTAATATGCGGTGTTGAGTCCATTTCGTTGAGCAAGGAGTAGCTCTTCTCTATTCCATATTTGGCTTAACGAACTTTATCTGTGCTCATTTCAATCTCTGGTTTTATGCAGCACCCCAACTCACCTTTACCCTTAAGCAAGCATAAGTTGGTTTTCTAAATTTGAGACCCTGTTCTGTTCTGTAATTCAGTTCCTGTGTAGCCAAGTTTACATTCCGTGTATTAGTGATATCTTATGATGTTTCTTTTTCTGTGTGACTTATTTCAGTTAGAATCATCGTACCTGAATCCACTCATTATGCTGCTACGGGCCTGATGACATAGATTTCATTGCTGAGTGATATTGCTTTGTAAGTAAATACCATAACTTCTTTATCCATTTTTCACTTTCTGCGATGTTGAACTTGTACTGTAAACGAGGTTCTTGTAAACAGAGCCGTTCCAAACTTTGGGGTGGCTGTGTCTTTTTGATTTTAATTTCCCTAAGCTATAGGACCATAAGTGGAAGTGCCCTAGGTTCTGTTGCTTTGTTTTTTAGATGTTTCAGGAAACACCATACACTTCTCCCGAGTGGTTGTTGGCAATTTACATCCCACCCATCAGCATAACAAGGTTCCCAGTTCTCCATGGCCTGTCCTGCCTTTCTGGATTTTACACTTTTTTCAGATGGCCCTTTTGACCGGGGGGAAGTGAGACTTCATTGTAGTGCAGATTTCCTTTGCAAGCTTGCTTGGTTGGCCAAAAAGGGCGTATGCGTTTTTTCCTGAATATATTCAGGAAAAAACGCATACGCCCTTTTTGGCCAAGTGCATCATTGTGGACGTTCTGCCTCTTTTCCTATGCTTTCAATGCAATTCCAGTCTACCTCCTGAAATCGGTTTCCTGCAATTCTGCCCCGCTTTCAAGTCCTCTTGGCAGCCTTACTTCAGTCTATTTTTGGACGATAGCTGTCATTTATAACTCTGCAGGTTTGTGAATTACAGTGCCCCTGAGCTCCTTTCTTCAACTCGCTTTCTTGTGACCTGGCCGCAACACCGCAGGATGGCTTCAGGCCCTAATCTGGTTCCGGCCCGGCATGCTGAGCCTTTGGTTAATTCCTCTTCCTGGTGGGAAATGAGAGTTAAATTTGCCCGTCCAGACACCTCCAGCTAGCCACTCATTGGTTCTCGCTATTCCTGTTCATCTTCCGCAGAAATTGCAAACTGGGCCAAACAGGAGGTTAAAGGGACTGACTCTCCAAGTCGGGAGAGTGTTAGTAAAGCATCTGGAATGTTGCACCCGAGTACCAGGGTACGAAAACTGAGACATATTTGAACACGTCTCCCGATCACATGGTTGATCATACTCTGGGTTCCACATGCATGTTTTAGCTGAAGGAAGAATACCTAAAACCTGGGTAGTTGAAACCCGTGGAATGGGTACCATGCAATATGACTTCAAAGGGTCTTCATTTGCTCACCAAACCTCTCCAATCCTATCACTGCTGCGTTTATGCCCCTGTACACATGCTTGATTCTCCTTCAGAGACATAGCAATCCATAGGTTTTAAGATACTTACTAGTCAGGTACATTTTTAGGCGTTTAATATGGGGTGTTGAGTCCATTTCGTTGAGCAAGGAGTAGCTCTTGTCTATTCCATATTTGGCTTAAGGAACTTTATCTGTGCTCATTTCAATCTCTGGTTTTATGCAGCACCCCAACTCACCTTTCCCCTTAAGCAAGCATAAGTTGGTTTTCTAAATTTGAGACCCAGTTCTGTTCTGTAATTCAGTTCCTGTGTAGCCAAGTTTACATTCCGTGTATTAGTGATATCTTATGATGTTTCTTTTTCTGTGTGACTTATTTCAGTTAGAATCATCGTACCTGAATCCACTCATTATGCTGCTACGGGCCTGATGACATAGATTTCATTGCTGAGTGATACTGCATTGTACGTAAGTACCACAAGTTCTTTATCCATTTTTCACTTTCTGTGATATTGATCTTGTACGGTAAACGAGATTCTTGTAAACAGATGTGTCCCAAACTTTGGGGTGGCTGTGTCTTTTTGATTTTAATTTCCCTAAGCTATAGGACCATAAGTGGCAGTGCCCTAGGCTCTGTTGCTTTGTTTTTTAGATGTTTCAGGAAACACCATACACTTCTCCCAAGTGTCTGTTGGCAATTTACATCCCGCCCATCAGCATAACAAGGCTCCCAGTTCTCCATGGCCTGTCCTGCCTTTCTGGATTTTACACTTTTTTCAGATGGCCCTTTTGACTGGGGGGAAGTGAGACTTCATTGTAGTGCAGATTTCCTTTGCAAGCTTGATTGGTTGGCCAAAAAGGGCGTATGCGTTTTTTCCTGAATATATTCAGGAAAAAACGCATACGCCCTTTTTGGCCAAGTGCATCATTGTGGACGTTCTGCCTCTTTTCCTATGCTTTCAATGCAATTCCAGTCTACCTCCT
The DNA here is from genome assembly GCF_949987515.2 of Delphinus delphis. Lineage (NCBI taxonomy): Eukaryota > Metazoa > Chordata > Mammalia > Artiodactyla > Delphinidae > Delphinus > Delphinus delphis. Next base: position 25,419 of record NW_027192866.1, read on the forward strand.
GAAATCGGTTTCCTGCAATTCTGCCCCACTTTCAAGTCCTCTTGGCAGCCTTACTTCAGTCTATTTTTGGACGATAGCTGTCATTTATAACTCTGCAGGTTTGTGAATTACAGTGCCCCTGAGCTCCTTTCTTCAACTCGCTTTCTTGTGACCTGGCCGCAACACCGCAGGATGGCTTCAGGCCCTAATCTGGATCCGGCCCGGCATGCTGAGCCTTTGGTTAATTCCTCTTCCTGGTGGGAAATGAGAGTAAAATTTGCCCGTCCAGACACCTCCCGCTAGCCTCTCATTGGTTCTCGCTATTCCTGTTCATCTTCTGCAGAAATTGCAAACTGGGCCAAACAGGAGGTTAAAGGGACTGACTCTCCAAGTCGGGAGAGTGTTAGTAAAGCGTCTGGAATGTTGTACCCGAGTACCAGGGGAGGAAAACTGAGACATATTTGAACACGTCTCCCGTTCACATGGTTGATCATACTCTGGGTTCCACATGCATGTTTTAGCTGAAGGAAGAATACCTTAAACCTGGAGACTTGAGACCCGTGTAATGGGTACCATGCAATATGAATTCAAAGGGTCTTCATTTGCTCACCGAACCTCTCCAATCGTATCACTGCTGCGTTTATGCCCCTGTACACACGCTTGATTCTCTTTTGGAGACAAAGTAATCCATAGGTTTTAAGATACTTACTAGTCAGGTACATTCTTAGGCGTTTAATATGCGGTGTTGAGTCCATTTCGTTGAGCAAGGAGTAGCTCTTGTCTATTCCATATTTGGCTTAAGGAACTTTATCTGTGCTCATTTCAATCTCTGGTTTTATGCAGCACCCCAACTCACCTTTCCCCTTAAGCAAGCATAAGTTGGTTTTCTAAATTTGAGACCCTGTTCTGTTTTGGAATTCAGTTCCTGTGTAGCCAAGTTTACATTCCGTGTATTAGTGATATCTTATGATGTTTCTTTTTCTGTGTGACTTATTTCAGTTAGAATCATCGTACCTGAATCCACTCATTATGCTGATACGGGCCTGATGACATAGATTTCATTGCTGAGTGATACTGCATTGTACGTAAGTACCACAAGTTCTTTATCCATTTTTCACTTTCTGTGATATTGAACTTGTACGGTAAACGAGGTTCTTGTAAACAGAGGCGTCCCAAACTTTGGGGTGGCTGTGTCTTTTTGATTTTAATTTCCCTAAGCTATAGGACCATAAGTGGAAGTGCCCTAGGCTCTGTTGCTTTGTTTTTTAGATGTTTCAGGAAACACCATACACTTCTCCCGAGTGTCTGTTGGCAATTTACATCCCGCCCATCAGCATAACAAGGCTCCCAGTTCTCCATGGCCTGTCCTGCCTTTCTGGATTTTACACTTTTTTCAGATGGCCCTTTTGACCGGGGGGAAGTGAGACTTCATTGTAGTGCAGATTTCCTTTGCAAGCTTGCTTGGTTGGCCAAAAAGGGCGTATGCGTTTTTTCATGAATATATTCAGGAAAAATCGCATACGCCCTTTTTGGCCAAGTGCATCAATGCGGACGTTCTGCCTCTTTTCCTATGCTTTCAATGCAATTCCAGTCTACCTCCTGAAATTGGTTTACTGCAATTCTGCCCTGCTTTCAAGTCCTCTTGGCAGCCTTACTTCAGTCTATTTTTGGACGATAGCTGTCATTTATAACTCTGCAGGTTTGTGAATTACAGTGTCCCTGAGCTCCTTTCTTCAACTCGCTTTCTTGTGAGCTGGCCGCAACACCGCAGGATGGCTTCAGGCCCTAATCTGCTTCCGGCACGGCACGCTGAGCCTTTGGTTAATTCCTCTTCCTGATGGGAAATGAGAGTTAAATTTGCCCGTCCAGACACCTCCAGCTAGTCTCTCATTTGTTCTCCCTATTCCTGTTCATCTTCCGCAGAAATTGCAAACTGGGCCAAACAGGAGGTTAAAGGCGCTGACTCTCCAAGTGGGGAGATTGTTAGTAAAGCATCTGGAATGTTGCACCCGAGTACCAGGGGAGGAAAACTGAGACATATTTGAACACGTCTCCCGTTCACACGGTTGATCATACTCTGGGTTCCACATGCATGTTTTAGCTGAAGGAAGAATACCTTAAAACTGTAGAGTTGAGACCTGTGTAATGGGTACCATGCAATATGACTTCAAAGGGTCTTCATTTGCTCACCGAACCTCTCCAATCCTATCACTGCTGCGTTTATGCCCCTGTACACACGCTTGATTCTCTTTTGGAGACATAGCAATCCATAGGTTTTAAGATACTTACTAGTCAAGGATATTCTTAGGCGTTTAATATGCGGTGTTGAGTCCATTTCGTTGAGCAAGGAGTAGCTCTTGTCTATTCCATATTTGGCTTAAGGAACTTTATCTGTGCTCATTTCGATCTCTGGTTTTATGCAGCACCCCAACTCACCTTTCCCCTTAAGCAAGCATAAGTTGGTTTTCTAAATTTTAGACCCTGTTCTGTTCTGTAATTCAGTTCCTGTGTAGCCAAGTTTACATTCCGTGTATTACTGATATCTTATGATGTTTCTTTTTCTGTGTGACTTATTTCAGTTAGAATCATCATACCTGAATCCACTCATTGTGCTGCTAAGGGCCTGATGACATAGATTTCATTGCTGAGTGATATTGTTTTGTAAGTAAATACTACAAATTCTTTATCCATTTTTCACATTCTGCGATGTTGAACTTGTACTGTAAACGAGGTTCTTGTAAACAGAGGCGTCCCAAATTTTGGGGTGGCTGTGTCTTTTTGATTTTAATTTCCCTAAGCTCTAGGACCATAAGTGGCAGTGCCCTAGGCTCTGTTGCTTTGCTTTTTAGATGTTTCAGGAAACACCATACACTTCTCCCGATTGGTTGTTGGCAATTTACATCCCGCCCATCAGCATAACAAGGCTCCCAGTTCTCCATGGCCTGTCCTGCCTTTCTGGATTTTACACTTTTTTCAGATGGCCCTTTTGACCGGGGGGAAGTGAGACTTCATTGTAGTGCAGATTTCCTTTGCAAGCTTGCTTGGTTGGCCAAAAAGGTCGTATGCGTTTTTTCCTGAATATATTCAGGAAAAAACGCATACGCCCTTTTTGGCCAAGTGCATCATTGTGGACGTTCTGCCTCTTTTCCTATGATTTCAATGCAATTCCAGTCTACCTCCTGAAATCGGTTTCCTGCAATTCTGCCCCGCTTTCAAGTCCTCTTGGCAGCCTTACTTCAGTATATTTTTGGACGATAGCTGTCATTTATAACTCTGCAGGTTTGTGAATTACAGTGCCCCTGAGCTCCTATCTTCAACTCGCTTTCTTTTGAGCTGTCCGCAACACCGCAGGATGGCTTCAGGCCCTAATCTGATTCCGGCACGGCACGCTGAGCCTTTGGTTAATTCCTCTTCCTGGTGGGAAATGAGAGTTAAATTTGCCCGTCCAGACACCTCCAGCTAGCCTCTCATTGGTTCTCGCTATTCCTGTTCATCTTCCGCAGAAATTGCAAACTGGGCCAAACAGGAGGTTAAAGGGACTGACTCTCCAAGTCGGGAGTGTTAGTAAAGCGTCTGGAATGTTGCACCCGAGTACCAGGGTACGAAAACTGAGACATATTTGAACACGTCTCCCGATCACATGGTTGATCATACTCTACGTTCCACATGCATGTTTTAACTGAAGGAAGAATACCTTAAACCTGGGTAGTTGAAACCCGTGGAATGCGTACCATGCAATATGACTTCAAAGGGTCTTCATTTGCTCACGAACCTCTCCAATCCTATCACTGCTGCGTTTATGCCCCTGTACACATGCTTGATTCTCTTTCAGAGACATAGCAATCCATAGGTTTTAAGATACTTACTAGTCAGGTACATTCTTAGGTGTTTAATATGCGGTGTTGAGTCCATTTCGTTGAGCAAGGAGTAGCTCTTGTCTATTCCATATTTGGCTTAAGGAACTTTATCTGTGCTCATTTCAATCTCTGGTTTTATGCAGCACCCCAACTCACCTTTCCCCTTAAGCAAGCATAAGTTGGTTTTCTAAATTTGAGACCCTGTTCTGTTCTGTAATTCAGTTCCTGTGTAGCCAAGTTTACATTCCGTGTATTACTGATATCTTATGATGTTTCTTTTTCTGTGTGACTTATTTCAGTTAGAATCATCATACCTGAATCCACTCATTGTGCTGCTAAGGGCCTGATGACATAGATTTCATTGCTGAGTGATATTGCTTTGTAAGTAAATACCACAACTTCTTTATCCATTTTTCACTTTCTGTGATGTTGAACTTGTACTGTAAACGAGGTTCTTGTAAACAGAGGCGTCCAAACTTTGGGGTGGCTGTGTCTTTTTGATTTTAATTTCCCTAAGCTATAGGACCATAAGTGGCAGTGCCCTAGGCTCTGTTGCTTTGTTTTTTAGATGTTTCAGGAAACACCATACACTTCTCCCAAGTGTCTGTTGGCAATTTACATCCCGCCCATCAGCATAACAAGGCTCCCAGTTCTCCATGGCCTGTCCTGCCTTTCTGGATTTTACACTTTTTTCAGATGGCCCTTTTGACCGGGGGGAAGTGAGACTTCATTGTAGTGCAGATTTCCTTTGCAAGCTTGCTTGGTTGGCCAAAAAGGTCGTATGCGTTTTTTCCTGAATATATTCAGGAAAAAACGCATACGCCCTTTTTGGCCAAGTGCATCATTGTGGACGTTCTGCCTCTTTTCCTATGCTTTCAATGCAATTCCAGTCTACCTCCTGAAATCGGTTTCCTGCAATTCTGCCCCGCTTTCAAGTCCTCTTGGCAGCCTTACTTCAGTCTATTTTTGGACGATAGCTGTCATTTATAACTCTGCAGGTTTGTGAATTACAGTGCCCCTGAGCTCCTATCTTCAACTCGCTTTCTTTTGAGCTGGCCGCAACACCGCAGGATGGCTTCAGGCCCTAATCTGGTTCCGGCACGGCACGCTGAGCCTTTGGTTAATTCCTCTTCCTGGTGGGAAATGAGAGTTAAATTTGCCCGTCCAGACACCTCCAGCTAGCCTCTCATTGGTTCTCGCTATTCCTGTTCATCTTCCGCAGAAATTGCAAACTGGGCCAAACAGGAGGTTAAAGGGACTGACTCTCCAAGTCGGGAGAGTGTTAGTAAAGCGTCTGGAATGTTGCACCCGAGTACCAGGGTACGAAAACTGAGAAATATTTGAACACGTCTCCCGATCACATGGTTGATCATACTCTAGGTTCCACATGCATGTTTTAGCTGAAGGAAGAATACCTTAAACCTGGGTAGTTGAAACCCGTGGAATGGGTACCATGCAATATGACTTCAAAGGGTCTTCATTTGCTCACCGAACCTCTCCAATCCTGTCACTGCTGCGTTTATGCCCCTGTACACATGCTTGATTCTCTTTCAGAGACATAGCAATCCATAGGTTTTAAGATACTTACTAGTCAGGTACATTCTTAGGCGTTTAATATGGGGTGTTGAGTCCATTTCGTTGAGCAAGGAGTAGCTCTTGTCTATTCCATATTTGGCTTAAGGATCTTTATCTGTGCTCATTTCAATCTCTGGTTTTATGCAGCACCCCAACTCACCTTTCCCCTTAAGCAAGCATAAGTTGGTTTTCTAAATTTGAGACCCTGTTCTGTTCTGTAATTCAGTTCCTTTGTAGTCAAGTTTACATTCCGTGTATTACTGATATCTTATGATGTTTCTTTTTCTGTGTGACTTATTTCAGTTAGAATCATCGTACCTGAATCCACTCATTATGCTGCTACGGGCCTGATGACATAGATTTCATTCCTGAGTGATACTGCATTGTACGTAAGTACCACAAGTTCTTTATCCATTTTTCACTTTCTGTGATATTGAACTTGTACGGTAAACGAGGTTCTTGTAAACAGAGGCGTCCCAAACTTTGGGGTGGCTGTGTCTTTTTGATTTTAATTTCCCTAAGCTATAGGACCATAAGTGGAAGTGCCCTAGGCTCTGTTGCTTTGTTTTTTAGATGTTTCAGGAAACACCATACACTTCTCCCGAGTGTCTGTTGGCAATTTACATCCCGCCCATCAGCATAACAAGGCTCCCAGTTCTCCATGGCCTGTCCTGCCTTTCTGGATTTTACACTTTTTTCAGATGGCCCTTTTGACCGGGGGGAAGTGAGACTTCATTGTAGTGCAGATTTCCTTTGCAAGCTTGCTTGGTTGGCCAAAAAGGGCGTATGTGTTTTTTCCTGAATATATTCAGGAAAAAACGCATACGCCCTTTTTGGCCAAGTGCATCATTGTGGACGTTCTGCCTCTTTTCCTATGCTTTCAATGCAATTCCAGTCTACCTCCTGAAATCGGTTTCCTGCAATTCTGCCCCGCTTTCAAGTCCTCTTGGCAGCCTTACTTCAGTCTATTTTTGGACGATAGCTGTCATTTATAACTCTGCAGGTTTGTGAATTACAGTGCCCCTGAGCTCCTATCTTCAACTCGCTTTCTTTTGAGCTGGCCGCAACACCGCAGGATGGCTTCAGGCCCTAATCTGGTTCCGGCACGGCACGCTGAGCCTTTGGTTAATTCCTCTTCCTGGTGGGAAATGAGAGTTAAATTTGCCCGTCCAGACACCTCCAGCTAGCCTCTCATTGGTTCTCGCTATTCCTGTTCATCTTCCGCAGAAATTGCAAACTGGGCCAAACAGGAGGTTAAAGGGACTGACTCTCCAAGTCGGGAGAGTGTTAGTAAAGCGTCTGGAATGTTGCACCCGAGTACCAGGGTACGAAAACTGAGACATATTTGAACACGTCTCCCGATCACATGGTTGATCATACTCTAGGTTCCACATGCATGTTGTAGCTGAAGGAAGAATACCTTAAACCTGGGTAGTTGAAACCCGTGGAATGGGTACCATGCAATATGACTTCAAAGGGTCTTCATTTGCTCACCGAACCTCTCCAATCCTATCACTGCTGCGTTTATGCCCCTGTACACATGCTTGATTCTCTTTTGGAGACATAGCAATACATAGGTTTTAAGATACTTACTAGTCAGGTACATTCTTAGGCGTTTAATATGGGGTGTTGAGTCCATTTCGTTGAGCAAGGAGTAGCTCTTGTCTATTCCATATTTGGCTTAAGGAACTTTATCTGTGCTCATTTCAATCTCTGGTTTTATGCAGCACCCCAACTCACCTTTACCCTTAAGCAAACATAAGTTGGTTTTCTAAATTTGAGACCCTGTTCTGTTCTGTAATTCAGTTCCTGTGTAGCCAAGTTTACATTCCGTGTATTAGTGATATCTTATGATGTTTCTTTTTCTGTGTGACTTATTTCAGTTAGAATCATCGTACCTGAATCCACTCATTATGCTGCTACGGGCCTGATGACATAGATTTCATTGCTGAGTGATACTGCATTGTACGTAAGTACCACAAGTTCTTTATCCATTGTTCACTTTCTGTGATATTGAACTTGTACGGTAAACGAGATTCTTGTAAACAGAGGTGTCCCAAACTTTGGGGTGGCTGTGTCTTTTTGATTTTAATTTCCCTAAGCTATAGGACCATAAGTGGCAGTGCCCTAGGCTCTGTTGCTTTGTTTTTTAGAGGTTTCTGGAAACACCATACACTTCTCCCAAGTGTCTGTTGGCAATTTACATCCTGCCCATCAGCATAACAAGTCTCCCAGTTCTCCATGGCCTGTCCTGCCTTTCTGGATTTTACACTTTTTTCAGATGGCCCTTTTGACCGGGGGGAAGTGAGACTTCATTGTAGTGCAGATTTCCTTTGCAAGCTTGCTTGGTTGGCCAAAAAGGGCGTATGCGTTTTTTCCTGAATATACTCAGGAAAAAACGCATACGCCCTTTTTGGCCAAGTGCATCATTGTGGACGTTCTGCCTCTTTTCCTATGCTTTCAATGCAATTCCAGTCTACCTCCTGAAATCGGTTTCCTGCAATTCTGCCCCGCTTTCAAGTCCTCTTGGCAGCCTTACTTCAGTCTGTTTTTGGACGATAGCTGTCATTTATAACTCTGCAGGTTTGTGAATTACAGTGCCCCTGAGCTCCTTTCTTTAACTCGCTTTCTTGTGACCTGGCCGCAACACCGCAGGATAGCTTCAGGCCCTAATCTGGATCCGGCCCGGCATGCTGTGCCTTTGGTTATTTCCTCTTCCTGGTGGGAAATGAGAGTTAAATTTGCCCGTCCAGACACCTCCAGCTAGCCTCTCATTGGTTCTCGCTATTCCTGTTCATCTTCTGCAGAAATTGCAAACTGGGCCAAACAGGAGGTTAAAGGGACTGACTCTCCAAGTCGGGAGAGTGTTAGTAAAGCGTCTGGAATGTTGTACCTGAGTACCAGGGGAGGAAAACTGAGACATATTTGAACACGTCTCCCGTTCACATGGTTGATCATACTCTGGGTTCCACATGCATGTTTTAGCTGAAGGAAGAATACCTTAAACCTGGAGAGTTGAGACCCGTGTAATGGGTACCATGCAATATAAATTCAAAGGGTCTTCATTTGCTCACCGAACCTCTCCAATCGTATCACTGCTGCGTTTATGCCCCTGTACACACGCTTAATTCTCTTTTGGAGACATAGTAATCCATAGGTTTTAAGATACTTACTAGTCAGGTACATTCTTAGGCGTTTAATATGGGGTGTTGAGTCCATTTCGTTGAGCAAGGAGTAGCTCTTGTCTATTCCATATTTGGCTTAAGGAACTTTAATTGTGCTCATTTCAATCTCTGGTTTTATGCAGCACCCCAACTCACCTTTACCCTTAAGCAAGCATAAGTTGGTTTTCTAAATTTGAGACCCTGTTCTGTTCTGTAATTCAGTTCCTGTGTAGCCAAGTTTACATTCCGTGTATTAGTGATATCTTATGATGTTTCTTTTTCTGTGTGACTTATTTCAGTTAGAATCATCGTACCTGAATCCACTCATTATGCTGCTACGGGCCTGATGACATAGATTTCATTGCTGAGTGATATTGCTTTGTAAGTAAATACGACAACTTCTTTATCCATTTTTCACTTTCTGTGATGTTGAACTTGTACGGTAAACGAGGTTCTTGTAAACGGAGGCGTTCCAAACTTTGGGGTGGCTGTGTCTTTTTGATTTTAATTTCCCTAAGCTATAGGACCATAAGTGGAAGTGCCCTACGTTCTGTTGCTTTGTTTTTTAGATGTTTCAGGAAACACCATACACTTCTCCCGAGTGGTTGTTGGCAATTTACATCCCGCCCATCAGCATAACAAGGCTCCCAGTTCTCCATGGCCTGTCCTGCCTTTCTGGATTTTACACTTTTTTCAGATGGCCCTTTTGACTGGGGGGAAGTGAGACTTCATTGCAGTGCAGATTTCCTTTGCAAGCTTGCTTGGTTGGCCAAAAAGGACGAATGCGTTTTTTCCTGAATATATTCAGGAAAAAACGCATACGCCCTTTTTGGCCAAGTGCATCATTGTGGACGTTCTGCCTCTTTTCCTATGCTTTCAATGCAATTCCAGTCTACCTCCTGAAATCGGTTTCCTGCAATTCTGCCCCGCTTTCAAGTCCTCTTGGCAGCCTTACCTCAGTCTATTTTTGGACGATAGCTGTCATTTATAACTCTGCAGGTTTGTGAATTACAGTGCCCCTGAGCTCCTTTCTTCAACTCGCTTTCTTGTGACCTGGCCGCAACACCGCAGGATGGCTTCAGGCCCTAATATGGTTCAGGCACGGCACGCTGAGCCTTTGGTTATTTCCTCTTCCTGGTGGGAAATGAGAGTTAAATTTGCCCGTCCAGACACCTCCAGCTAGTCTCTCATTGGTTCTCGCTATTCCTGTTCATCTTCCACAGAAATTGCAAACTGGGCCAAACAGGAGGTTAAAGGCGCTGACTCTCCAAGTGGGGAGAGTGTTAGTAAAGCGTCTGGAATGTTGCACCCGAGTACCAGGGGAGGAAAACTGAGACATATTTGAACACGTCTCCCATTCACATGGTTGATCATACTTGGGTTCCCCATACATGTTTTAGCTGAAAGAAGAATACCTTAAACCTGGAGAGTTAAGACCCGTGTAATGGGTACCATGCAATATGACTTCAAAGGGTCTTCATTTGCTCACCGAACCTCTCCAATCCTATCACTGCTGCGTTTATGCCCCTGTACACATGCTTGATTCTCTTTCGGAGACATAGCAATCCATAGGTTTTAAGATACTTACTAGTCAGGTACATTCTTAGGTGTTTAATATGCGGTGTAGAGTCCATTTCGTTGAGCAAGGAGTAGCTCTTGTCTATTCCATATTTGGCTTAAGGAACTTTATCTGTGCTCATTTCAATCTCTGGTTTTATGCAGAACCCCAACTCACCTTTCCCCTTAAGCAAGCATAAGTTGGTTTTCTAAATTTGAGACCCTGTTCTGTTCTGTAATTCAGTTCCTGTGTAGCCAAGTTTACATTCCGTGTATTACTGATATCTTATGATGTTTCTTTTTCTGTGTGACTTATTTCAGTTAGAATCATCATACCTGAATCCACTCATTGTGCTGCTAAGGGCCTGATGACATAGATTTCATTGCTGAGTGATATTGCTTTGTAAGTAAATACCACAACTTCTTTATCCATTTTTCACTTTCTGCGATGTTGAACTTGTACTGTAAACGAGGTTCTTGTAAACAGAGCCGTTCCAAACTTTGGGGTGGCTGTGTCTTTTTGATTTTAATTTCCCTAAGCTATAGGACCATAAGTGGAAGTGCCCTAGGCTCTGTTGCTTTGTTTTTTGGATGTTTCAGGAAACACCATACACTTCTCCCGAGTGTCTGTTGGCAATTTACATCCCGCCCATCAGCATAACAAGGCTCCCAGTTCTCCATGGCCTGTCCTGCCTTTCTGGATTTTACACTTTTTTCAGATGGCCCTTTTGACCGGGGGGAAGTGAGACTTCATTGTAGTGCAGATTTCCTTTGCAAGCTTGCTTGGTTGGCCAAAAAGGGCGTATGCGTTTTTTCATGAATATATTCAGGAAAAATCGCATACGCCCTTTTTGGCCAAGTGCATCAATGCGGACGTTCTGCCTCTTTTCCTATGCTTTCAATGCAATTCCAGTCTACCTCCTGAAATTGGTTTACTGCAATTCTGCCCTGCTTTCAAGTCCTCTTGGCAGCCTTACTTCAGTATATTTTTGGACGATAGCTGTCATTTATAACTCTGCAGGTTTGTGAATTACAGTGTCCCTGAGCTCCTTTCTTCAACTCGCTTTCTTGTGAGCTGGCCGCAACACCGCAGGATGGCTTCAGGCCCTAATCTGCTTCCGGCACGGCACGCTGAGCCTTTGGTTAATTCCTCTTCCTGATGGGAAATGAGAGTTAAATTTGCCCGTCCAGACACCTCCAGCTAGTCTCTCATTTGTTCTCCCTATTCCTGTTCATCTTCCGCAGAAATTGCAAACTGGGCCAAACAGGAGGTTAAAGGCGCTGACTCTCCAAGTGGGGAGATTGTTAGTAAAGCATCTGGAATGTTGCACCCGAGTACCAGGGGAGGAAAACTGAGACATATTTGAACACGTCTCCCGTTCACACGGTTGATCATACTCTGGGTTCCACATGCATGGTTTAGCTGAAGGAAGAATACCTTAAACCTGTAGAGTTGAGACCCGTGTAATGGGTACCATGCAATATGACTTCAAAGGGTCTTCATTTGCTCACCGAACCTCTCCAATCCTATCACTGCTGCGTTTATGCCCCTGTACACACGCTTGATTCTCTTTTGGAGACATAGCCATCCATAGGTTTTAAGATACTTACTAGTCAAGGATATTCTTAGGCGTTTAATATGCGGTGTTGAGTCCATTTCGTTGAGCAAGGAGTAGCTCTTGTCTATTCCATATTTGGCTTAAGGAACTTTATCTGTGCTCATTTCGATCTCTGGTTTTATGCAGCACCCCAACTCACCTTTCCCCTTAAGCAAGCATAAGTTGGTTTTCTAAATTTTAGACCCTGTTCTGTTCTGTAATTCAGTTCCTGTGTAGCCAAGTTTACATTCCGTGTATTACTGATATCTTATGATGTTTCTTTTTCTGTGTGACTTATTTCAGTTAGAATCATCATACCTGAATCCACTCATTGTGCTGCTAAGGGCCTGATGACATAGATTTCATTGCTGAGTGATATTGTTTTGTAAGTAAATACTACAAATTCTTTATCCATTTTTCACATTCTGCGATGTTGAACTTGTACTGTAAACGAGGTTCTTGTAAACAGAGGCGTCCCAAATTTTGGGGTGGCTGTGTCTTTTTGATTTTAATTTCCCTAAGCTCTAGGACCATAAGTGGCAGTGCCCTAGGCTCTGTTGCTTTGCTTTTTAGATGTTTCAGGAAACACCATACACTTCTCCCGATTGGTTGTTGGCAATTTACATCCCGCCCATCAGCATAACAAGGCTCCCAGTTCTCCATGGCCTGTCCTGCCTTTCTGGATTTTACACTTTTTTCAGATGGCCCTTTTGACCGGGGGGAAGTGAGACTTCATTGTAGTGCAGATTTCCTTTGCAAGCTTGCTTGGTTGGCCAAAAAGGTCGTATGCGTTTTTTCCTGAATATATTCAGGAAAAAACGCATACGCCCTTTTTGGCCAAGTGCATCATTGTGGACGTTCTGCCTCTTTTCCTATGATTTCAATGCAATTCCAGTCTACCTCCTGAAATCGGTTTCCTGCAATTCTGCCCCGCTTTCAAGTCCTCTTGGCAGCCTTACTTCAGTATATTTTTGGACGATAGCTGTCATTTATAACTCTGCAGGTTTGTGAATTACAGTGCCCCTGAGCTCCTATCTTCAACTCACTTTCTTTTGAGCTGTCCGCAACACCGCAGGATGGCTTCAGGCCCTAATCTGATTCCGGCACGGCATGCTGAGCCTTTGGTTAATTCCTCTTCCTGGTGGGAAATGAGAGTTAAATTTGCCCGTCCAGACACCTCCAACTAGCCTCTCATTGGTTCTCGCTATTCCTGTTCATCTTCCGCAGAAATTGCAAACTGGGCCAAACAGGAGGTTAAAGGGACTGACTCTCCAAGTCGGGAGAGTGTTAGTAAAGCGTCTGGAATGTTGCACCCGAGTACCAGGGTACGAAAACTGAGACATATTTGAACACGTCTCCCGATCACATGGTTGATCATACTCTAGGTTCCACATGCATGTTTTAACTGAAGGAAGAATACCTTAAACCTGGGTAGTTGAAACCCGTGGAATGCGTACCATGCAATATGACTTCAAAGGGTCTTCATTTGCTCACGAACCTCTCCAATCCTATCACTGCTGCGTTTATGCCCCTGTACACATGCTTGATTCTCTTTCAGAGACATAGCAATCCATAGGTTTTAAGATACTTACTAGTCAGGTACATTCTTAGGCGTTTAATATGCGGTGTTGAGTCCATTTCGTTGAGCAAGGAGTAGCTCTTGTCTATTCCATATTTGGCTTAAGGAACTTTATCTGTGCTCATTTCAATCTCTGGTTTTATGCAGCACCCCAACTCACCTTTCCCCTTAAGCAAGCATAAGTTGGTTTTCTAAATTTGAGACCCTGTTCTGTTCTGTAATTCAGTTCCTGTGTAGCCAAGTTTACATTCCGTGTATTACTGATATCTTATGATGTTTCTTTTTCTGTGTGACTTATTTCAGTTAGAATCATCATACCTGAATCCACTCATTGTGCTGCTAAGGGCCTGATGACATAGATTTCATTGCTGAGTGATATTGCTTTGTAAGTAAATACCACAACTTCTTTATCCATTTTTCACTTTCTGTGATATTGAACTTGTACGGTAAACGAGATTCTTGTAAACAGAGGTGTCCCAAACTTTGGGGTGGCTGTGTCTTTTTGATTTTAATTTCCCTAAGCTATAGGACCATAAGTGGCAGTGCCCTAGGCTCTGTTGCTTTGTTTTTTAGAGGTTTCTGGAAACACCATACACTTCTCCCAAGTGTCTGTTGGCAATTTACATCCTGCCCATCAGCATAACAAGTCTCCCAGTTCTCCATGGCCTGTCCTGCCTTTCTGGATTTTACACTTTTTTCAGATGGCCCTTTTGACCGGGGGGAAGTGAGACTTCATTGTAGTGCAGATTTCCTTTGCAAGCTTGCTTGGTTGGCCAAAAAGGGCGTATGCGTTTTTTCCTGAATATACTCAGGAAAAAACGCATACGCCCTTTTTGGCCAAGTGCATCATTGTGGACGTTCTGCCTCTTTTCCTATGCTTTCAATGCAATTCCAGTCTACCTCCTGAAATCGGTTTCCTGCAATTCTGCCCCGCTTTCAAGTCCTCTTGGCAGCCTTACTTCAGTATATTTTTGGACGATAGCTGTCATTTATAACTCTGCAGGTTTGTGAATTACAGTGCCCCTGAGCTCCTTTCTTTAACTCGCTTTCTTGTGACCTGGCCGCAACACCGCAGGATGGCTTCAGGCCCTAATCTGGATCCGGCCCGGCATGCTGAGCCTTTGGTTATTTCCTCTTCCTGGTGGGAAATGAGAGTTAAATTTGCCCGTCCAGACACCTCCAGCTAGCCTCTCATTGGTTCTCGCTATTCCTGTTCATCTTCTGCAGAAATTGCAAACTGGGCCAAACAGGAGGTTAAAGGGACTGACTCTCCAAGTCGGGAGAGTGTTAGTAAAGCGTCTGGAATGTTGTACCCGAGTACCAGGGGAGGAAAACTGAGACATATTTGAACACGTCTCCCGTTCACATGGTTGATCATACTCTGGGTTCCACATGCATGTTTTAGCTGAAGGAAGAATACCTTAAACCTGGAGAGTTGAGACCCGTGTAATGGGTACCATGCAATATAAATTCAAAGGGTCTTCATTTGCTCACCGAACCTCTCCAATCGTATCACTGCTGCGTTTATGCCCCTGTACACACGCTTGATTCTCTTTTGGAGACATAGTAATCCATAGGTTTTAAGATACTTACTAGTCAGGTACATTCTTAGGCGTTTAATATGCGGTGTTGAGTCCATTTCGTTGAGCAAGGAGTAGCTCTTGTCTATTCCATATTTGGCTTAAGGAACTTTAATTGTGCTCATTTCAATCTCTGGTTTTATGCAGCACCCCAACTCACCTTTACCCTTAAGCAAGCATAAGTTGGTTTTCTAAATTTGAGACCCTGTTCTGTTCTGTAATTCAGTTCCTGTGTAGCCAAGTTTACATTCCGTGTATTAGTGATATCTTATGATGTTTCTTTTTCTGTGTGACTTATTTCAGTTAGAATCATCGTACCTGAATCCACTCATTATGCTGCTACGGGCCTGATGACATAGATTTCATTGCTGAGTGATATTGCTTTGTAAGTAAATACGACAACTTCTTTATCCATTTTTCACTTTCTGTGATGTTGAACTTGTACGGTAAACGAGGTTCTTGTAAACGGAGGCGTTCCAAACTTTGGGGTGGCTGTGTCTTTTTGATTTTAATTTCCCTAATCTATAGGACCATAAGTGGAAGTGCCCTACGTTCTGTTGCTTTGTTTTTTAGATGTTTCAGGAAACACCATACACTTCTCCCGAGTGGTTGTTGGCAATTTACATCCCGCCCATCAGCATAACAAGGCTCCCAGTTCTCCATGGCCTGTCCTGCCTTTCTGGATTTTACACTTTTTTCAGATGGCCCTTTTGACTGGGGGGAAGTGAGACTTCATTGCAGTGCAGATTTCCTTTGCAAGCTTGCTTGGTTGGCCAAAAAGGACAAATGCGTTTTTTCCTGAATATATTCAGGAAAAAACGCATACGCCCTTTTTGGCCAAGTGCATCATTGTGGACGTTCTGCCTCTTTTCCTATGCTTTCAATGCAATTCCAGTCTACCTCCTGAAATCGGTTTCCTGCAATTCTGCCCCGCTTTCAAGTCCTCTTGGCAGCCTTACCTCAGTCTATTTTTGGACGATAGCTGTCATTTATAACTCTGCAGGTTTGTGAATTACAGTGCCCCTGAGCTCCTTTCTTCAACTCGCTTTCTTGTGACCTGGCCGCAACACCGCAGGATGGCTTCAGGCCCTAATATGGTTCAGGCACGGCACGCTGAGCCTTTGGTTATTTCCTCTTCCTGGTGGGAAATGAGAGTTAAATTTGCCCGTCCAGACACCTCCAGCTAGTCTCTCATTGGTTCTCGCTATTCCTGTTCATCTTCTGCAGAAATTGCAAACTGGGCCAAACAGGAGGTTAAAGGCGCTGACTCTCCAAGTGGGGAGAGTGTTAGTAAAGCGTCTGGAATGTTGCACCCGAGTACCAGGGGAGGAAAACTGAGACATATTTGAACACGTCTCCCATTCACATGGTTGATCATACTTGGGTTCCCCATACATGTTTTAGCTGAAAGAAGAATACCTTAAACCTGGAGAGTTAAGACCCGTGTAATGGGTACCATGCAATATGACTTCAAAGGGTCTTCATTTGCTCACCGAACCTCTCCAATCCTATCACTGCTGCGTTTATGCCCCTGTACACATGCTTGATTCTCTTTCGGAGACATAGCAATCCATAGGTTTTAAGATACTTACTAGTCAGGTACATTCTTAGGTGTTTAATATGCGGTGTAGAGTCCATTTCGTTGAGCAAGGAGTAGCTCTTGTCTATTCCATATTTGGCTTAAGGAACTTTATCTGTGCTCATTTCAATCTCTGGTTTTATGCAGAACCCCAACTCACCTTTCCCCTTAAGCAAGCATAAGTTGGTTTTCTAAATTTGAGACCCTGTTCTGTTCTGTAATTCAGTTCCTGTGTAGCCAAGTTTACATTCCGTGTATTACTGATATCTTATGATGTTTCTTTTTCTGTGTGACTTATTTCAGTTAGAATCATCATACCTGAATCCACTCATTGTTCTGCAAAGGGCCTGATGACACAGATTTCATTGCTGAGTGATATTGCTTTGTAAGTAAATACCACAACTTCTTTATCCATTTTTCACTTTCTGCGATGTTGAACTTGTACTGTAAACGAGGTTCTTGTAAACAGAGCCGTTCCAAACTTTGGGGTCGCTGTGTCTTTTTGATTTTAATTTCCCTAAGCTATAGGACCATAAGTGGAAGTGCCCTAGGTTCTGTTGCTTTGTTTTTTAGATGTTTCAGGAAACACCATACACTTCTCCCGAGTGGTTGTTGGCAATTTACATCCCGCCCATCAGCATAACAAGGCTCCCAGTTCTCCATGGCCTGTCCTGCCTTTCTGGATTTTACACTTTTTTCAGATGGCCCTTTTGACCGGGGGGAAGTGAGACATCATTGTAGTGCAGATTTCCTTTGCAAGCTTGCTTGGTTGGCCAAAAAGGGCGTATGCGTTT
Source organism: Delphinus delphis (assembly GCF_949987515.2). Classification (NCBI taxonomy): domain Eukaryota; kingdom Metazoa; phylum Chordata; class Mammalia; order Artiodactyla; family Delphinidae; genus Delphinus; species Delphinus delphis. Next base: position 42,681 of record NW_027192866.1, read on the forward strand.
TTTCCTGAATATATTCAGGAAAAAACGCATACGCCCTTTTTGGCCAAGTGCATCATTGTGGACGTTCTGCCTCTTTTCCTATGCTTTCAATGCAATTCCAGTCTACCTCCTGAAATCGGTTTCCTGCAATTCTGCCCCGCTTTCAAGTCCTCTTGGCAGCCTTACTTCAGTATATTTTTGGACGATAGCTGTCATTTATAACTCTGTAGGTTTGTGAATTACAGTGCCCCTGAGCTCCTTTCTTCAACTCGCTTTCTTTTGCGCTGGCCACAACACCGCAGGATGGCTTCAAGCCCTAATCTGGTTCCGGTACGGCACGCTGAGCCTTTGGTTATTTCCTCTTCCTGGTGGGAAATGAGAGTTAAATTTGCCCGTCCAGACACCTCCAGCTAGCCTCTCATTGGTTCTCACTATTCCTGTTCATCTTCCGCAGAAATTGCAAACTGGGCCAAACAGGAGGTTAAAGGCGCTGAGTCTCCAAGTGCGGAGAGTGTTAGTAAAGCGTCTGGAATGTTGCACCCGAGTACCAGGGGAGGAAAACTGAGACATATTTGAACACGTCTCCCGATCACATGGTTGATCATACTCTGTGTTCCACATGCATGTTTTAGCTGAAGGAAGAATACCTAAAACCTGGGTAGTTGAAACCCGTGGAATGGGTACCATGCAATATGACTTCAAAGGGTCTTCATTTGCTCACCGAACCTCTCCAATCCTATCACTGCTGCGTTTATGCCCCTGTACACATGCTTGATTCTCTTTCGGAGAGATAGCAATCTATAGGTTTTAAGATACTTACTAGTCAGGTACATTCTTAGGCGTTTAATATGCGGTGTTGAGTCCATTTCGTTGAGCAAGGAGTAGCTCTTGTCTATTCCATATTTGGCTTAAGGAACTTTATCTGTGCTCATTTCAATCTCTGGTTTTATGCAGCACCCCAACTCACCTTTCCCCTTAAGCAAGCATAAGTTGCTTTTCTAAATTTGAGACCCTGTTCTGTTTTGGAATTCAGTTCCTGTGAAGCCAAGTTTACATTCCGTGTATTACTGATATCTTATGATGTTTCTTTTTCTGTGTGACTTATTTCAGTTAGAATCATCATACCTGAATCCACTCATTATGCTGCTACGGGCCTGATGACATAGATTTCATTGCTGAGTGATACTGCATTGTACGTAAGTACCACAAGTTCTTTATCCATTTTTCACTTTCTGTGATATTGAACTTGTACAGTAAACGAGGTTCTTGTAAACAGAGGCGTCCCAAACTTTGGGGTGGCTGTGTCTTTTTGATTTTAATTTCCCTAAGCTATAGGACCATAAGTGGAAGTGCCCTAGGCTCTGTTGCTTTGTTTTTTAGATGTTTCAGGAAACACCATACACTTCTCCCGAGTGTCTGTTGGCAATTTACATCCCGCCCATCAGCATAACAAGGCTCCCAGTTCTCCATGGCCTGTCCTGCCTTTCTGGATTTTACACTTTTTTCAGATGGCCCTTTTGACCGGGGGGAAGTGAGACTTCATTGTAGTGCAGATTTCCTTTGCAAGCTTGCTTGGTTGGCCAAAAAGGGCGTATGCGTTTTTTCCTGAATATATTCAGGAAAAAACGCATACGCCCTTTTTGGCCAAGTGCATCATTGTGGACGTTCTGCCTCTTTTCCTATGCTTTCAATGCAATTCCAGTCTACCTCCTGAAATTGGTTTCCTGCAATTCTGCCCCGTTTCAAGTCCTCTTGGCAGCCTTACTTCAGTCTATTTTTGGTCGATAGCTGTCATTTATAACTCTGCAGGTTTGTGAATTACAGTGCCCCTGAGCTCCTATCTTCAACTCGCTTTCTTTTGAGCTGGCCGCAACACCGCAGGATGGCTTCAGGCCCTAATCTGGTTCCGGCACGGCACGCTGAGCCTTTGGTTAATTCCTCTTCCTGGTGGGAAATGAGAGTTAAATTTGCCCGTCCAGACACCTCCAGCTAGCCTCTCATTGGTTCTCGCTATTCCTGTTCATCTTCCGCAGAAATTGCAAACTGGGCCAAACAGGAGGTTAAAGGGACTGACTCTCCAAGTCGGGAGAGTGTTAGTAAAGCGTCTGGAATGTTGCACCCGAGTACCAGGGTACGAAAACTGAGACATATTTGAACACGTCTCCCGATCACATGGTTGATCATACTCTAGGTTCCACATGCATGTTTTAGCTGAAGGAAGAATACCTTAAACCTGGGTAGTTGAAACCCGTGGAATGGGTACCATGGAATATGACTTCAAAGGGTCTTCATTTGCTCACCGAACCTCTCCAATCCTATCACTGCTGCGTTTATGCCCCTGTACACATGCTTGATTCTCTTTCGGAGACATAGCAATCCATAGGTTTTAAGATACTTACTAGTCAGGTACATTCTTAGGCGTTTAATATGCGGTGTTGAGTTCATTTCGTTGAGCAAGGAGTAGCTCTTGTCTATTCCATATTTGGCTTAAGGAACTTTATCTGTGCTCATTTCAATCTCTGGTTTTATGCAGCACCGCAACTCACGTTTACCCTTAAGAAGCATAAGTTGGTTTTCTAAATTTGAGACCCTGTTCTGTTCTGTAATTCAGTTCCTGTGTAGCCAAGTTTCCATTCCGTGTATTACTGATATCTTATGATGTTTCTTTTTCTGTGTGACTTATTTCAGTTAGAATCATCATACATGAATCCACTCATTGCGCTGCTAAAGGCCTGATGACACAGATTTCATTGCTGAATGATATTGCTTTGTAAGTGAATACCACAACTTCTTTATCCATTTTTCACTTTCTGTGATGTTGAACTTGTACTGTAAACGAGGTTCTTGTAAACACAGCCGTTCCAAACTTTGGGGTGGCTGTGTCTTTTTGATTTTAATTTCCCTAAGCTATAGGACCATAAGTGGAAGTGCCCTAGGTTCTGTTGCTTTGTTTTTTAGATGTTTCAGGAAACACCATACACTTCTCCCGAGTGTCTGTTGGCAATTTACATCCCGCCCATCAGCATAACAAGGCTCCCAGTTCTCCATGGCCTGTTGCCTTTCTGGATTTTACACTTTTTTCAGATGGCCCTTTTGACCGGGGGGAAGTGAGACTTCATTGTAGTGCAGATTTCCTTTGCAAGCTTGCTTGGTTGGCCAAAAAGGGCGTATACGTTTCTTCTTGAATATATTCAGGAAAAAACGCATACGCCCTTTTTGGTCAAGTGCATCATTGTGGACGTTCTGCCTCTTTTCCTATGCTTTCAATGCAATTCCAGTCTACCTCCTGAAATCGGTTTCCTGCAATTCTGCCCCGCTTTCAAGTCCTCTTGGCAGCCTTACTTCAGTATAGTTTTGGACGATAGCTGTCATTTATAACTCTGCAGGTTTGTGAATTACAGTGCCCCTGAGCTCCTTTCTTCAACTCGCTTTCTTTTGAGCTGGCCGCCACAGCGCAGGATGGCTTCAAGCCCTAATCTGGTTCCGGTACGGCACGCTGAGCCTTTGGTTAATTCCTCTTCCTGGTGGGAAATGAGAGTTAAATTTGCCCGTTCAGACACCTCCAGCTAGTCTCACATTTGTTCTCGCTATTCCTGTTCATCTTCCACAGAAATTGCAAACTGGGCCAAACAGGAGGTTAAACGGACTGACTCTCCAGGTCGGGAGAGTGTTAGTAAAGCGTCTGGAATGTTGCACCTGAGTACCAGGGTACGAAAACTGAGACATATTTGAACACGTCTCCCGATCACATGGTTGATCATACTCTAGATTCCACATGCATGTTATAGCTGAAGGAAGAATACCTTAAACCTGGGTAGTTGAAACCCGTGGAATGGGTACCATGCAATATGACTTCAAAGGGTCTTCATTTGCTCACCGAACCTCTCCAATCCTATCACTGCTGCGTTTATGCCCCTGTACACACGCTTGATTCTCTTTTGGAGACATAGCAATCCATAGGTTTTAAGATACTTACTAGTAAGGTACATTCTTAGGCATTTAATATGGGGTGTTGAGTCCATTTCGTTGAGCAAGGAGTAGCTCTTGTCTATTCCATATTTGGCTTAAGGAACTTTATCTGTGCTCATTTCAATCTCTGGTTTTATGCAGCACCCCAACTCACCTTTCCCCTTAAGCAAGCATGAGTTGGTTTTCTAAATTTGAGACCCTGTTCTGTTTTGGAATGCAGTTCCTGTGTAGCCAAGTTTACATTCCGTGTATTAGTGATATCTTATGATGTTTCTTTTTCTGTGTGACTTATTTCAGTTAGAATCATCGTACCTGAATCCACTCATTGTGCTGCTACGGGCCTGATGACATAGATTTCATTGCTGAGTGATACTGCATTGTACGTAAGTACCACAAGTTCTTTATCCATTTTTCACTTTCTGTGATATTGAACTTGTACGGTAAGCGAGGTTCTTGTAAACAGAGCCGTTCCAAATTTTGGGGTGGCTGTGTCTTTTTGATTTTAATTTCCCTAAGCTATAGGACCATAAGTGGAAGTGCCCTAGGCTCTGTTGCTTTGTTTTTTAGATGTTTCAGGAAACACCATACACTTCTCCTGAGTGTCTGTTGGCAATTTACATCCCGCCCATCAGCATAACAAGGCTCCCAGTTCTCCATGGCCTGTCCTGCCTTTCTGGATTTTACACTTTTTTCAGATGGCCCTTTTGACCGGGGGGAAGTGAGACTTCATTGTAGTGCAGATTTCCTTTGCAAGCTTGCTTGGTTGGCCAAAAAGGGCGTATGCGTTTTTTCCTGAATATATTCAGGAAAAAACGCATACGCCCTTTTTGGCCAAGTGCATCATTGTGGACGTTCTGCCTCTTTTCCTATGCTTTCAATGCAATTCCAGTCTACCTCCTGAAATCGGTTTCCTGCAATTCTGCCCCGCTTTCAAGTCCTCTTGGCAGCCTTACTTCAGTATAGTTTTGGACGATAGCTGTCATTTATAACTCTGCAGGTTTGTGAATTACAGTGCCCCTGAGCTCCTTTCTTCAACTCGCTTTCTTGTGACCTGGCCGCAACACCACAGGATGTCTTCAGGCCCTAATCTGGTTCTGGCACGGCATGCTGAGCCTTTGGTTAATTCCTCTTCCTGGTGGGAAATGAGAGTTAAATTTGCCCATCCAGACACCTCCAGCTAGTCTCTCATTGGTTCTCGCTATTCCTGTTCATCTTCCACAGAAATTGCAAACTGGGCCAAACAGGAGGTTAAAGGGACTGACTCTCCAAGTGGGGAGAGTGTTAGTGAAGCGTCTGGAATGTTGCACCCGAGTACCAGGGTACGAAAACTGAGACATATTTGAACACGTCTCCCGATCACATGGTTGATCATACTCTAGGTTCCACATGCATGTTTTAGCTGAAGGAAGAATACCTTAAACCTGGAGAGTTGAAACCCGTGGAATGGGAACCATGCAATATGACTTCAAAGGGTCTTCATTTGCTCACGAACCTCTCCAATCCTATCACTGCTGCATTTATGCCCCTGTACACATGCTTGATTCTCTTTTGGAGACATAGCAATCCATAGGTTTTAAGATACTTACTAGTCAGGTACATTCTTAGGCGTTTAATATGCGGTGTTGAGTCCATTTCGTTGAGCAAGGAGTAGCTCTTGTCTATTCCATATTTGGCTTAAGGAACTTTATCTGTGCTCATTTCAATCTCTGGTTTTATGCAGCACCCCAACTCACCTTTACCCTTAAGCAAGCATAAGTTGGTTATCTAAATTTGAGACCCTGTTCTGTTCTGTAATTCAGTTCCTGTGTAGTCAAGTTTACATTCCGTGTATTACTGATATCTTATGATGTTTCTTTTTCTGTGTGACTTATTTCAGTTAGAATCATCATACCTGAATCCACTCATTGTGCTGCTAAGGGCCTGATGACACAGATTTCATTGCTGAGTGATATTGCTTTGTAAGTAAATACCACAACTTTTTTCTCCATTTTTCACTTTCTGCAATGTTGAACTTGTACTGTAAACGAGGTTCTTGTAAACAGAGCCGTTCCAAACTTTGGGGTGGCTGTGTCTTTTTGATTTTAATTTCCCTAAGCTATAGGACCATAAGTGGAATTGCCCTAGGTTCTGTTGCTTTGTTTTTTAGATGTTTCAGGAAACACCATACACTTTGCCCAAGTGGTTGTTGGCAATTTACATCCCGCCTATCAGCATAACAAGGCTCCCAGTTCTCCATGGCCTGTCCTGCCTTTCTGGATTTTACACTTTTTTCAGATGGCCCTTTTGACCGGGGGGAAGTGAGACTTCATTGTAGTGCAGATTTCCTTTGCAAAATTGCTTGGTTGGCCAAAAAGGGCGTATGCGTTTTTTCCTGAATATATTCAGGAAAAAACGCATACGCCCTTTTTGGCCAAGTGCATCATTGTGGACGTTCTGCCTCTTTTCCTATGCTTTCAATGCAATTCCAGTCTACCTCCTGAAATCGGTTTCCTGCAATTCTGCCCCGCTTTCAAGTCCTCTTGGCAGCCTTACTTCAGTCTATTTTTGGACGATAGCTGTCATTTATAACTCTGCAGGTTTGTGAATTACAGTGCCCCTGAGCTCCTTTCTTCAACTCGCTTTCTTGTGACCTGGCCGCAACACCGCAGGATGGCTTCAGGCCCTAATCTGGTTCCAGCACGGCACGCTGAGCCTTTGGTTAATTACTCTTCCTGGTGGGAAATGAGAGTTAAATTTGCCCGTCCAGACACCTCCTGCTAGTCTCTCATTGGTTCTCGCTATTCCTGTTCATCTTCCACAGAAATTGCAAACTGGGCCAAACAGGAGGTTAAAGGGACTGACTCTCCAAGTCGGGAGAGTGTTAGTAAAGCGTCTGGAATGTTGCACCTGAGTACCAGGGTACGAAAACTGAGACATATTTGAACACGTCTCCCGATCACAGGGTTGATCATACTCTAGGTTCCACATGCATGTTTTAGCTGAAGGAAGAATACCTTAAACCTGGGTAGTTGAAACCCGTGGAATGGGTACCATGCAATATGACTTCAAAGGGTCTTCATTTGCTCACCGAACCTCTCCAATCCTATCACTGCTGCGTTTATGCCCCTGTACACATGCTTGATTCTCTTTCGGAGACATAGCAATCCATAGCTTTTAAGATACTTAATAGTCAGGTACATTCTTAGGCGTTTAATATGCAGTGTTGAGTCCATTTCGTTGAGCAAGCAGTAGCTCTTGTCTATTCCATATTTGGCTTAAGGAACTTTATCTGTGCTCATTTCAATCTCTGGTTTTACGCAGCACTCCAACTCACCTTTACCCTTAAGCAAGCATAAGTTGGTTTTCTAAATTTGAGACCCTGTTCTCTTCTGTAATTCAGTTCCTGTGTAGCCAAGTTTACATTCCGTGTATTACTGATATCTTATGATGTTTCTTTTTCTGTGTGACTTATTTCAGTTAGAATCATCATACCTGAGTCCACTCATTGTGCTGCTAAGGGCCTGATCACATAGATTTCATTGCTGAGTGATATTGCTTCGTAAGTAAATACCACAACTTCTTTATACATTTTTCACTTTCTGCGATGTTGAACATGTAGTGTAAACGAGGTTCTTGTAAACAGAGGCGTCCTAAAATTTGGGGTGGCTGTGTCTTTTTGATTTTAATTTCCCTAAGCTATAGGACCATAATTGGCAGTGCCCAAGGCTCTGTTGCTTTGTTTTTTAGATGTTTCAGGAAACATCATACACTTCTCCCAAGTGTCTGTTGGCAATTTACATCCCGCCCATCAGCATAACAAGGCTCCCAGTTCTCCATGGCCTGTCCTGCCTTTCTGGATTTTACACTTTTTTCAGATGGCCCTTTTGACCGAGGGGAAGTGAGACTTCATTGTAGTGCAGAGTTCCTTTGCAAGCTTGCTTGGTTGGCCAAAAAGGGCGTATGCGTTTTTGACTGAATATATTCAGGATAAAACGCATATGCCCTTTTTGGCCAAGTGCATCATTGTGGACGTTCTGCCTCTTTTCCTATGCTTTCAATGCAATTCCAGTCTACCTCCTGAAATCGGTTTCCTGCAATTCTGCCCCGCTTTCAAGTCCTCTTGGCAGCCTTACTTCAGTATATTTTTGGACGATAGCTGTCATTTATAACTCTGCAGGTTTGTGATTTACAGTGCCCCTGAGCTCCTTTCTTCAACTCGCTTTCTTTTGAGCAGGCCGCAACACAACAGGATGGCTTCAGGCCCTAATCTGGTTCCCGCATGGCACGCTGAGCCTTTGGTTATTTCCTCTTCCTGGTGGGAAATGAGAGTTAAATTTGCCCGTCCAGACACCTCCAGCTAGTCTCTAATTGGTTCTCGCTATTCCTGTACATCTTCCGCAGAAATTGCAAACTGGGCCAAACAGGAGGTTAAAGGCGCTGACTCTCCAAGTGGGGAGAGTGTTAGTAAAGCGTCTGGAATGTTGCACCCGAGTACCAGGTGAGAAAAACTGAGACATATTTGAACACGTCTCCCGTTCACACGGTTGATCATACTCTGGGTTCCACATGCATGTTTTACCTGAAGGAAGAATACCTTAAACCTGCAGAGTTGAGACCCTTTGAATGGGTACCATGCAATACTACTTCAAAGGGTCTTCATATGCTCACCGAACCTCTCCAATCCTATCACTGCTGCGTTTATGCCCTTGTACACATGCTTGATTCTCTTTCGGAGACATAGCAATCCATAGGTTTTAAGATACTTACTAGTCAGGTACATTCTTAGGCGTTTAATATGCGGTGTTCAGTCCATTTCGTTGAGCAAGGAGTAGCTCTTGTCTATTCCATATTTGGCTTAAGGAACTTTATCTGTGCTCATTGCAATCTCTGGTTTTATGCAGCACCTCAACTCACCTTTCCCCTATGGAAGCATAAGTTGGTTTTCTAAATTTGAGACCCTGTTCTGTTTTGGAATTCAGTTCCTGTGTAGCCAAGTTTACTTTCTGTGTATTAGTGATACCTTATGATGTTTCTTTTTCTGTGTGACTTATTTCAGTTAGAATCATCGTACCTGAATCCACTCATTATGCTGCTACGGGCCTGATGACATAGATTTCATTGCTGAGTGATACTGCATTGTACGTAAGTACCACAAGTTCTTTATCCATTTTTCACTTTCTGTGATATTGAACTTGTACGGTAAATGAGGTTCTTGTAAACAGTGGCGTCCCAAAGTTTGGGGTGGCTGTGTCTTTTTGATTTTAATTTCCCTAAGCTATAGGACCATAAGTGGAAGTGCCCTAGGCTCTGTTGCTTTGTTTTTTAGATGTTTCAGGAAACACCATACACTTCTCCCGAGTGTCTGTTGGCAACTTACATCCCGCCCATCAGCATAACAAGGCTCCCAGTTCTCCATGGCCTGTCCTGCCTTTCTGGATTTTACACTTTTTTCAGATGGCCCTTTTGACTGGGGGGAAGTGAGACTTCATTGTAGTGCAGATTTCCTTTGCAAGCTTGCTTGGTTGGCCAAAAAGGGCGTATGCGTTTTTTCCTGAATATATTCAGGAAAAAACGCATACGCCCTTTTTGGCCAAGTGCATCATTGTGGACGTTCTGCCTCTTTTCCTATGCTTTCAATGTAATTCCAGTCTACCTCCTGAAATCGGTTTCCTGCAATTCTGCCCCGCTTTCAAGTCCTCTTGGCAGCCTTACTTCAGTCTATTTTTGGACGATAGCTGTCATTTATAACTCTGCAGGTTTGTGAATTACAGTGCCCCTGAGCTCCTTTCTTCAACTCGCTTTCTTGTGACCTGGCCGCAACACCGCAGGATGGCTTCAGGCCCTAATCTGGTTCCGGCATGGCACGCTGAGCCTTTGGTTATTTCCTCTTCCTGGTGGGAAATGAGAGTTAAATTTGCCCGTCCAGACACCTCCAGCTAGTCTCTCATTGGTTCTCGCTATTCCTGTTCATCTTCCGCAGAAATTACAAACTGAGCCAAACAGGAGGTTAAAGGAACTGACTCTCCAAGTCGGGAGAGTGTTAGTAAAGCGTCTGGAATGTTGCACCCGAGTACCAGGGTACGAAAACTGAGACATATTTGAACACGTCTCCCGATCACACGGTTGATCATACTCTAGGTTCCACATGCATGTTTTAGCTGAAGGAAGAATACCTTAAACCTGGGTAGTTGAAACCCGTGGAATGGGTACCATGCAATATGACTTCAAAGGGTCTTCATTTGCTCACCGAACCTCTCCAATCCTATCACTGCTGCGTTTATGCCCCTGTACACATGCTTGATTCTCTTTCGGAGACATAGCAATGCATAGCTTTTAAGATACTTACTAGTCAGGTACATTCTTAGGCGTTTAATATGCAGTGTTGAGTCCATTTCATTGAGCAAGCAGTAGCTCTTGTCTATTCCATATTTGGCTTAAGGAACTTTATCTGTGCTCATTTCAATCTCTGGTATTATGCAGCACTCCAACTCACCTTTACCCTTAAGCAAGCATAAGTTGGTTTTCTAAATTTGAGACCCTGTTCTCTTCTGTAATTCAGTTCCTGTGTAGCCAAGTTTACATTCCGTGTATTACTGATATCTTATGATGTTTCTTTTTCTGTGTGACTTATTTCAGTTAGAATCATCATAGCTGAATCCACTCATTGTGCTGCTAAGGGCCTGATGACATAGATTTCATTGCTGAGTGATACTGCATTGTACGTAAGTACCACAAGTTCTTTATCCATTTTTCACTTTCTGTGATATTGAACTTGTACGGTAAACGAGGTTCTTGTAAACAGAGGCGTCCCAAAATTTGGGGTGGCTGTGTCTTTTTGATTTTAATTTCCCTAAGCTATAGGACCATAAGTGGAAGTGCCCTAGGCTCTGTTGCTTTGTTTTTTAGATGTTTCAGGAAACACCATACACTTCTCCCGAGTGTCTGTTGGCAATTTACATCCCGCCCATCAGCATAACAAGGCTCCCAGTTCTCCATGGCCTGTCCTGCCTTTCTGGATTTTACACTTTTTTCAGATGGCCCTTTTGACCGAGGGGAAGTGAGACTTCATTGTAGTGCAGATTTCCTTTGCAAGCTTGCTTGGTTGGCCAAAAAGGGCGTATGCGTTTTTTCCTGAATATATTCAGGAAAAAACGCATACGCCCTTTTTGGCCAAGTACATCATTGTGGACGTTCTGCCTCTTTTCCTATGCTTTCAATGCAATTCCAGTCTCCCTCCTGAAATTGGTTTCCTGCAATTCTGCCCTGCTTTCAAGTCCTCTTGGCAGCCTTACTTCAGTATATTTTTTGACGATAGCTGTCATTTATAACTCTGCAGATTTGTGAATTACAGTGCCCCTGAGCACCTTTCTTCAACTCGCTTTCTTTTGAGCTGGCCGCAACACCGCAGGATGGCTTCAGGCCCTAATCTGCTTCCGGCACGGCACGCTGAGCCTTTGGTTAATTCCTGTTCCTGGTGGGAAATGAGAGTTAAATTTGGCCGGCCAGACACCTCCAGCTAGTCTCTCATTGGTTCTGCCTATTCCTGTTCATCTTCCGCAGAAATTGCAAACTGGGCCAAACAGGAGGTTAAAGGCGCTGACTCTCCAAGTGGGGAAAGTGTTAGTAAAGCATCTGGAATGTTGCACCCGAGTACCAGGGGAGGAAAACTGAGACATATTTGAACACGTCTCCCGTTCACACGGTTGATCATACTCTGGGTTCCCCATGCATGTTTTAGCTGAAGGAAGAATACCTTAAACCTGGAGAGTTGAGACCCGTGTAATGGGTACCATGCAATATGACTTCAAAGGGTCTTCATTTGCTCACCGAACCTCTCCAATCCTATCACTGCTGCGTTTATGCCCCTGTACACATGCTTGATTCTCTTTCGGAGACATAGCAATACATAGGTTTTAAGATACTTACTAGTCAGGTACATTCTTAGGCGTTTAATATGCGGTGTTGAGTCCATTTTGTTGAGAAAGGAGTAGCTCTTGTCTATTCCATATTTGGCTTAAGGAACTTTATCTGTGCTCATTTCGATCTCTGGTTTTATGCAGCACCCCAACTCACCTTTAACCTTAAGCAAGCATAAGTTGGTTTTCTAAATTTGAGACCCTGTTCTGTTCTGTAATTCAGTTCCTGTGTAGCCAAGTTTACATTCCGTGTATTACTGATATCTTATGATGTTTCTTTTTCTGTGTGACTTATTTCAGTTAGAATCATCATACCTGAATCCACTCATTGTGCTGCTAAGGGCCTGATGACATAGATTTCATTGCTGAGTGATATTGCTTTGTAAGTAAATACCACAACTTCTTTATACATTTTTCACTTTCTGCGATGTTGAACTTGTACTGTAAACGAGGTTCTTGTAAACAGAGGCGTCCTAAACTTTGGGGTGGCTGTGTCTTTTTGATTTTAATTTCCCTAAGCTATAGGACCATAAGTGGCAGTGCCCAAGGCTCTGTTGCTTTGTTTTAGAGATGTTTCAGGAAACACCATACACTTCTCCCGAGTGTCTGTTGGCAATTTACATCCCGCCAATCAGCATAACAAGGCTCCCAGGTCTCCGTGGCCTGTCCTGCCTTTCTGGATTTTACACTTTTTTCAGATGGCCCTTTTGACCGGGGGGAAGTGAGACTTCATTGTAGTGCAGATTTCCTTTGCAAGCTTGCTTGGTTGGCCAAAAGTGCGTATGCGTTTTTTCCTGAATATATTCAGGAAAAAACGCATACGCCCTTTTTGGCCAAGTGCATCATTGTGGACGTTCTGCCTCTTTTCCTATGCTTTCAATGCAATTCCAGTCTACCTCCTGAAATCGGTTTCCTGCAATTCTGCCCCGCTTTCAAGTCCTCTTGGCAGCCTTACTTCAGTATATTTTTGGACGATAGCTGTCATTTATAACTCTGCAGTTTTGTGATTTACAGTGCCCCTGAGCTCCTTTCTTCAACTCGCTTTCTTTTGAGCAGGCCGCAACACCGCAGGATGGCTTCAGGCCCTAATCTGGTTCCTGCACGGCACGCTGAGCCTTTGGTTATTTCCTCTTCCTGGTGGGAAATGAGAGTTAAATTTGCCCGTCCAGACACCTCCAGCTAGTCTCTCATTGGTTCTCGCTATTCCTATTCATCTTCCGCAGAAATTGCAAACTGGGCCAAACAGGAGGTTAAAGGCGCTGACTCTCCAAGTGGGGAGAGTGTTAGTAAAGCGTCTGGAATGTTGCACCCGAGTACCAGGGGAGGAAAACTGAGACATATTTGAACACGTCTCCCGTTCACATGGTTGATCATACTCTGGGTTCCACATGCATGTTTTAGCTGAAGGAAGAATACCTTAAACCTGGAGAGTTGAGACCCGTGGAATGGGTACCATGCAATATGACTTCAAAGGGTCTTCATTTGCTCACCGAACCTCTCCAATCCTATCACTGAGGCGTTTATGCCCCTGTACACAGGCTTGATTCTCTTTTGGAGACATAGCAATACATAGGTTTTAAGATACTTACTAGTCAGGTACATTCTTAGGCGTTTAATATGGGGTGTTGAGTCCATTTCGTTGAGAAAGGAGTAGCTCTTGTCTATTCCATATTTGGCTTAAGGAACTTTATCTGTGCTCATTTCAATCTCTGGTGTTACGCAGCACCCCAACTCACCTTTCCCCTTAAGCAAGCATAAGTTGGTTTTCTAAATTTGAGACCCTGTTCTGTTTTGGAATTCAGTTCCTGTGTAGCCAAGTTTACATTCCGTGTATTAGTGATATCTTTTGATGTTTCTTTTTCTGTGTGACTTATTTCAGTTAGAATCATCGTACCTGAATCCACTCATTATGCTGCTACGGGCCTGATGACATAGATTTCATTGCTGAGTGATACTGCATTGTACGTAAGTACCACAAGTTCTTTATCCATTTTTCACTTTCTGTGATATTGAACTTGTACGGTAAACGAGATTCTTGTAAACAGAGGCGTCCTAAACTTTGGGGTGGCTGTGTCTTTTTGATTTTAATTTCCCTAAGCTATAGGACCATAAGTGGCAGTGCCCAAGGCTCTGTTGCTTTGTTTTAGAGATGTTTCAGGAAACACCATACACTTCTCCCGAGTGTCTGTTGGCAATTTACATCCCGCCCATCAGCATAACAAGGCTCCCAGGTCTCCATGGCCTGTCCTGCCTTTCTGGATTTTACACTTTTTTCAGATGGCCCTTTTGACCGGGGGGAAGTGAGACTTCATTGTAGTGCAGATTTCCTTTGCAAGCTTGCTTGGTTGGCCAAAAGTGCGTATGCGTTTTTTCCTGAATATATTCAGGAAAAAACGCATACGCCCTTTTTGGCCAAGTGCATCATTGTGGACGTTCTGCCTCTTTTCCTATGCTTTCAATGCAATTCCAGTCTACCTCCTGAAATCGGTTTCCTGCAATTCTGCCCCGCTTTCAAGTCCTCTTGGCAGCCTTACTTCAGTATATTTTTGGATGATAGCTGTCATTTATAACTCTGCAGGTTTGTGATTTACAGTGCCCCTGAGCTCCTTTCTTCAACTCGCTTTCTTTTGAGCAGGCCGCAACACCGCAGGATGGCTTCAGGCCCTAATCTGGTTCCTGCACGGCACGCTGAGCCTTTGGTTATTTCCTCTTCCTGGTGGGAAATGAGAGTTAAATTTGCCCGTCCAGACACCTCCAGCTAGTCTCTCATTGGTTCTCGCTATTCCTATTCATCTTCCGCAGAAATTGCAAACTGGGCCAAACAGGAGGTTAAAGGCGCTGACTCTCCAAGTGGGGAGAGTGTTAGTAAAGCGTCTGGAATGTTGCACCCGAGTACCAGGGGAGGAAAACTGAGACATATTTGAACACGTCTCCCGTTCACATGGTTGATCATACTCTGGGTTCCACATGCATGTTTTAGCTGAAGGAAGAATACCTTAAACCTGGAGAGTTGAGACCCGTGGAATGGGTACCATGCAATATGACTTCAAAGGGTCTTCATTTGCTCACCGAACCTCTCCAATCCTATCACTGAGGCGTTTATGCCCCTGTACACAGGCTTGATTCTCTTTTGGAGACATAGCAATACATAGGTTTTAAGATACTTACTAGTCAGGTACATTCTTAGGCGTTTAATATGGGGTGTTGAGTCCATTTCGTTGAGAAAGGAGTAGCTCTTGTCTATTCCATATTTGGCTTAAGGAACTTTATCTGTGCTCATTTCAATCTCTGGTGTTACGCAGCACCCCAACTCACCTTTCCCCTTAAGCAAGCATAAGTTGGTTTTCTAAATTTGAGACCCTGTTCTGTTTTGGAATTCAGTTCCTGTGTAGCCAAGTTTACATTCCGTGTATTAGTGATATCTTTTGATGTTTCTTTTTCTGTGTGACTTATTTCAGTTAGAATCATCGTACCTGAATCCACTCATTATGCTGCTACGGGCCTGATGACATAGATTTCATTGCTGAGTGATACTGCATTGTACGTAAGTACCACAAGTTCTTTATCCATTTTTCACTTTCTGTGATATTGAACTTGTACGGTAAACGAGATTCTTGTAAACAGAGGTGTCCCAAAATTTGGGGTGGCTGTGTCTTTTTGATTTTAATTTCCCTAAGCTATAGGACCATAAGTGGAAGTGCCCTAGGCTCTGTTGCTTTGTTTTTTAGATGTTTCAGGAAACACCATACACTTCTCCCGAGTGTCTGTTGGCAATTTACATCCCGCCCATCAGCATAACAAGGCTCCCAGTTCTCCATGGCCTGTCCTGCCTTTCTGGATTTTACACTTTTTTCAGATGGCCCTTTTGACCGAGGGGAAGTGAGACTTCATTGTAGTGCAGATTTCCTTTGCAAGCTTGCTTGGTTGGCCAAAAAGGGCGTATGCGTTTTTTCCTGAATATATTCAGGAAAAAACGCATACGCCCTTTTTGGCCAAGTACATCATTGTGGACGTTCTGCCTCTTTTCCTATGCTTTCAATGCAATTCCAGTCTCCCTCCTGAAATTGGTTTCCTGCAATTCTGCCCTGCTTTCAAGTCCTCTTGGCAGCCTTACTTCAGTATATTTTTTGACGATAGCTGTCATTTATAACTCTGCAGGTTTGTGAATTACAGTGCCCCTGAGCACCTTTCTTCAACTCGCTTTCTTTTGAGCTGGCCGCAACACCGCAGGATGGCTTCAGGCCCTAATCTGCTTCCGGCACGGCACGCTGAGCCTTTTGTTAATTCCTCTTCCTGGTGGGAAATGAGAGTTAAATTTGGCCGGCCAGACACCTCCAGCTAGTCTCTCATTGGTTCTGCCTATTCCTGTTCATCTTCCGCAGAAATTGCAAACTGGGCCAAACAGGAGGTTAAAGGCGCTGACTCTCCAAGTGGGGAAAGTGTTAGTAAAGCGTCTGGAATGTTGCACCCGAGTACCAGGGGAGGAAAACTGAGACATATTTGAACACGTCTCCCGTTCACACGGTTGATCATACTCTGGGTTCCCCATGCATGTTTTAGCTGAAGGAAGAATACCTTAAACCTGGAGAGTTGAGACCCGTGTAATGGGTACCATGCAATATGACATCAAAGGGTCTTCATTTGCTCACCGAACCTCTCCAATCCTATCACTGCTGCGTTTATGCCCCTGTACACATGCTTGATTCTCTTTCGGAGACATAGCAATCTATAGGTTTTAAGATACTTACTAGTCAGGTACATTCTTAGGCGTTTAATATGCGGTGTTGAGTCCATTTTGTTGAGAAAGGAGTAGCTCTTGTCTATTCCATATTTGGCTTAAGGAACTTTATCTGTGCTCATTTCGATCTCTGGTTTTATGCAGCACCCCAACTCACCTTTAACCTTAAGCAAGCATAAGTTGGTTTTCTAAATTTGAGACCCTGTTCTGTTCTGTAATTCAGTTCCTGTGTAGCCAAGTTTACATTCCGTGTATTACTGATATCTTATGATGTTTCTTTTTCTGTGTGACTTATTTCAGTTAGAATCATCATACCTGAATCCACTCATTGTGCTGCTAAGGGCCTGATGACATAGATTTCATTGCTGAGTGATATTGCTTTGTAAGTAAATACCACAACTTCTTTATCCATTTTTCACTTTCTGCGATGTTGAACTTGTACTGTAAACGAGGTTCTTGTAAACAGAGCCGTTCCAAACATTGGGGTGGCTGTGTCTTTTTGATTTTAATTTCCCTAAGCTTTAGGACCATAAGTGGAAGTGCCCTAGGCTCTGTTGCTTTGTTTTTTAGATGTTTCAGGAAACACCATACACTTCTCCCGAGTGTCTGTTGGCAATTTACATCCCGCCCATCAGCATAACAAGGCTCCCAGTTCTCCATGGCCTGTCCTGCCTTTCTGGATTTTACACTTTTTTCAGATGGCCCTTTTGACCGGGGGGAAGTGAGACTTCATTGTACTGCAGATTTCCTTTGCAAGTTTGCTTGGTTGGCCAAAAACGGCGTATGCGTTTTTTCCTGAATATATTCAGGAAAAAACGCATACGCCCTTTTTGGCCAAGTGCATCATTGTGGACGTTCTGCCTCTTTTCCTATGCTTTCAATGCAATTCCAGTCTACCTCCTGAAATTGGTTTCCTGCAATTCTGCCCTGCTTTCAAGTCCTCTTGGCAGCCTTACTTCAGTATATTTTTGGACGATAGCTGTCATTTATAACTCTGCAAGTTTGTGAATTACAGTGACCCTGAGCTCCTTTCTTCAACTCGCTTTCTTGTAAGCTGGCCGCAACACCGCAGGATGGCTTCAGGCCCTAATCTGCTTCCGGCACGGCACGCTGAGCCTTTGGTTATTTCCTCTTCCTGGTGGGAAATGAGAGTTAAATTTGCCCGTCCAGACACCTCCAGCTAGTCTCTCATTGGTTCTCGCTATTCCTGTTCATCTTCCGCAGAAATTGCAAACTGAGCCAAACAGGAGGTTAAAGGCGCTGACTCTCCAAGTGGGGAGAGTGTTAGTAAAGCGTCTGGAATGTTGCACCCGAGTACCAGGGGAGGAAATGTGAGGCATATTTGAACACGTCTCCCGTTCACACGGTTGATCATACTCTGGGTTCCACATGCATGTTTTAGCTGAAGGAAGAATACCTTAAACCTGGGGAGTTGAGACCCGTGTAATGGGTACCATGCAATATGACTTCAAAGGGTCTTCATTTGCTCACCGAACCTCTCCAATCCTATCACTGCTGCGTTTATGACCCTGTACACACGCTTGATTCTCTTTTGGAGGCATAGCAATCCATAGGTTTTAAGATACTTACTAGTCAGGTACATTCTTAGGCGTTTATTATGGGGTGTTGAGTCCATTTCGTTGAGCAAGGAGTAGCTCTTGTCTATTCCATATTTGGCTTAAGGAACTTTATCTGTGCTCATTTCAATCTCTGGTTTTATGCAGCACCCCAACTCACCTTTCCCCTTAAGCAAGCATAAGTTGGTTTTCTAAATTTGAGACCCTGTTCTGTTTGGAATTCAGTTCCTGTGTAGCCAAGTTTACATTCCGTGTATTAGTGATATCTTATGATGTTTCTTTTTCTGTGTGACTTATTTCAGTTAGAATCATCGTACCTGAATCCACTCATTATGCTGCTACGGGACTGATGACATAGATTTCATTGCTGAGTGATACTGCATTGTACGTAAGTACCACAAGTTCTTTATCCATTTTTCGCTTTCTGTGATATTGAACTTGTACAGTAAACCAGGTTCTTGTAAACAGAGGCGTCCCAAACTTTGGGGTGGCTGTGTCTTTTTGATTTTAATTTCCCTAAGCTATAGGACCATAAGTGGCAGTGCCCTAGGCTCTGTTGCTTTGTTTTTTAGATGTTTCAGGAAACACCATACACTTCTCCCGAGTGTCTGTTGGCAATTTACATCCCGCCCATCAGCATAACAAGGCTCCCAGTTCTCCATGGCCTGTCCTGCCTTTCTGGATTTTACACTTTTTTCAGATGACCCTTTTGACCGGGGGGAAGTGAGACTTCATTGTAGTGCAGATTTCCTTTGCAAGTTTGCTTGGTTGGCCAAAAACGGCGTATGCGTTTTTTCCTGAATATATTCAGGAAAAATCGCATACGCCCTTTTTGGCCAAGTGCATCATTGTGGACGTTCTGCCTCTTTTCCTATGCTTTCAATGCAATTCCAGTCTACCTCCTGAAATCGGTTTCCTGCAATTCTGCCCCGCTTTCAATTCCTCTTTGCAGCCATACTTCAGTCTATTTTTGGACGATAGCTGTCATTCATAACTCTGCAGGTTTGTGAATTACAGTGCCCCTGAGCTCCTTTCTTCAACTCGCTTTCTTGTGACCTGGCCGCAACACCGCAGGATGGCTTCAGGCCCTAATCTGGTTCCGGCCCGGCACTCTGAGCCTTTGGTTAATTCCTCTTCCTGGTGGGATGTGAGTGTTAAATTTGCCCGTCCAGACACCTCCAGCTAGTCTCTCATTGGTTCTCGCTATTCCTGTTCATCTTCTGCAGAAATTGCAAACTGGGCCAAACAGGAGGTTAAAGGCGCTGACTCTCCAAGTGGGGAAAGTGTTAGTAAAGCGTCTGGAATGTTGCACCCGAGTACCAGGGGAGGAAAACTGAGACATATTTGAACACGTCTCCCGTTCACACGGTTGATCATACTCTGGGTTCCACATGCATGTTTTAGCTGAAGGAAGAATACGTTAAACCTGGAGAGTTGAGACCTGTATAATGGGTACCATGCAATATGACTTCAAAGGGTCTTCATTTGCTCACCAAACCTCTCCAATCCTATCACTGCTGCGTTTATGCCCCTGTACACACGCTTGATTCTCTTTTGGAGACATAGCAATCCATAGGTTTTAAGATACTTACTAGTCAGGTACATTCTTAGACGTTTAATATGGGGTGTTGAGTCCATTTCGTTGAGCAAGGAGTAGCTCTTGTCTATTCCATATTTGGCTTAAGGAACTTTATCTGTGCTCATTTCGATCTCTGGTTTTATGCAGCACCCCAACTCACCTTTCCCCTTAAGCAAGCATAAGTTGGTTTTCTAAATTTGAGACCCTGTTCTGTTCTGTAATTCAGTTCCTGTGTAGCCAAGTTTACATTCCGTGTATTACTGATATCTTATGATGTTTCTTTTTCTGTGTGACTTATTTCAGTTAGAATCATCATACCTGAATCCACTCATTGTGCTGCAAAGGGCCTGATGACATAGATTTCATTGCTGAGTGATATTGCTTTGTAAGTAAATACCACAACTTCTTTATCCATTTTTCACATTCTGCGATGTTGAACTTGTACTGTAAACGAGGTTCTTGTAAACAGAGGCCTCCCAAATTTTGGGGTGGCTGTGTCTTTTTGATTTTAATTTCCCTAAGCTATAGGACCATAAGTGGAAGTGCCCTAGGCTCTGTTGCTTTGTTTTTTCGATGTTTCAGGAAACACCATACACTTCTCCCGAGTGTCTGTTGGCAATTTACATCCCGCCCATCAGCATAACAAGGCTCCCAGTTCTCCATGGCCTGTCCTGCCTTTCTGGATTTTACACTTTTTTCAGATGGCCCTTTTGACTGGGGGGAAGTGAGACTTCATTGTAGTGCAGATTTCCTTTGCAAGCTTGCTTGGTTGGCCAAAAAGGGCGTATGCGTTTTTTCCTGAATATATTCAGGAAAAATCGCATACGCCCTTTTTGGCCAAGTGCATCATTGTGGACGTTCTGCCTCTTTTCCTATGCTTTCAATGCAATTCCAGTCTACCTCCTGAAATCGGTTTCCTGCAATTCTGCCCCGCTTTCAAGTCCTCTTGGCAGCCTTACTTCAGTATATTTTTGGACGATAGCTGTCATTTATAACGCTGCAGGTTTGTGAATTACAGTGCCCCTGAGCTTCTTTCCTCAACTCGCTTTCTTTTGAGCTGGCCGCAACACCGCAAGATGGTTTCAGGCCCTAATCTGGTTCCGGCACGGCACGCTGAGCCTTTGGTTATTTCGTCTTCCTGGTGGGAAATGAGAGTTAAATTTGCCCGTCCAGACACCTCCAGCTAGTCTCTCATTGGTTCTCCCTATTCCTGTTCATCTTCCGCAGAAATTGCAAACTGGGCCAAACAGGAGGTTAAAGGCGCTGACTCTCCAAGTGGGGAGAGTGTTAGTAAAGCGTCTGGAATGTTGCACCCGAGTACCAGGGGAGGAAAACTGAGACATATTTGAACACGTCTCCCGTTCACACGGTTGATCATACTCTGGGTTCCACATGCATGTTTTAGCTGAAGGAAGAATACCTTAAACCTGGAGAGTTGAGACCTGTGTAATGGGTACCATGCAATATGACTTCAAAGGGTCTTCATTTGCTCACCGAACCTCTCCAATCCTATCACTGCTGCGTTTATGCCCCTGTACACATGCTTGATTCTCTTTTGGAGACATAGCAACCCATAGGTTTTAAGATACTTACTAGTCAGGTACATTCTTAGACGTTTAATATGGGGTGTTGAGTCCATTTCGTTGAGCAAGGAGTAGCTCTTGTCTATTCCATATTTGGCTTAAGGAACTTTATCTGTGCTCATTTCAATCTCTGGTTTTATGCAGCACCCCAACTCACCTTTCCCCTTAAGCAAGCATAAGTTGGTTTTCTAAATTTGAGACCCTGTTCTGTTCTGTAATTCAGTTCCTGTGTAGCCAAGTTTACATTCCGTGTATTAGTGATATCTTATGATGTTTCTTTTTCTGTGTGACTTATTTCAGTTAGAATCATCATACCTGAATCCACTCATTGTGCTGCTAAGGGCCTGATGACATAGATTTCATTGCTGAGTGATATTGCTTTGTAAGTAAATACCACAACTTCTTTATCCATTTTTCACTTTCTGCGATGTTGAACTTGTACTGTAAACGAGGTTCTTGTAAACAGAGCCGTTCCAAACATTGGGGTGGCTGTGTCTTTTTTATTTTAATTTCCCTAAGCTCTAGGACCATAAGTGGAAGTGCCCTAGGCTCTGTTGCTTTGTTTTTTAGATGTTTCAGGAAACACCATACACTTCTCCCGAGTGTCTGTTGGCAATTTACATCCCGCCCATCAGCATAACAAGGCTCCCAGTTCTCCATGGCCTGTCCTGCCTTTCTGGATTTTACACTTTTTTCAGATGGCCCTTTTGACCGGGGGGAAGTGAGACTTCATTGTACTGCAGATTTCCTTTGCAAGCTTGCTTGGTTGGCCAAAAAGGGCGTATGCGTTTTTTCCTGAATATATTCAGGAAAAAACGCATACGCCCTTTTTGGCCAAGTGCATCATTGTGGACGTTCTGCCTCTTTTCCTATGCTTTCAATGCAATTCCAGTCTACCTCCTGAAATCGGTTTCCTGCAATTCTGCCCCACTTTCAAGTCCTCTTGGCAGCCTTACTTCAGTCTATTTTTGGACGATAGCTGTCATTTATAACTCTGCAGGTTTTTGAATTACAGTGCGCCTGAGCTCCTTTCTTCATCTCGCTTTCTTGTGACCTGGCCGCCACACTGCAGGATTGCTTCAGGCCCTAATCTGGTACCGGCACGGCACGCTGAGCCTTTGGTTAATTCCTCTTCCTGGTGGGAAATGAGAGTTAAATTTGCCCGTCCAGACACCTCCAGCTAGTCTCTCATTGGTTCTCCCTATTCCTGTTCATCTTCCGCAGAAATTGCAAACTGGGCCAAACAGGAGGTTAAAGGTGCTGACTCTCCAAGAGGGGCGAGTGTTAGTAAAGCGTCTGGAATGTTGCACCCGAGTATCAGGGGAAGAAAACTGAGACATATTTGAACACGTCTCCCGTTCACACGGTTGATCATACTCTGGGTTCCACATGCATGTTTTAGCTGAAGGAAGAATACCTTAAACATGGGTAGTTGAGACCCGTGTAATGGGTACCATGCCATATGACTTCAAAGGGTCTTCATTTGCTCACCGAACCTCTCCAATCCTATCACTGCTGCGTTTATGCCCCTGTACACACACTTGATTCTCTTTTGGAGACATAGCAATCCATAGGTTTTAAGATACTTACTAGTCAGGTACATTCTTAGGCGTTTAATATGGGGTGTTGAGTCCATTTCGTTGAGCAAGGAGTAGCTCTTGTCTATTCCATATTTGGCTTAAGGAACTTTATCTGTGCTCATTTCAATCTCTGGTTTTATGCAACACCACAACTCACCTTTCCCCTTAAGCAAGCATAAGTTGGTTTTCTCAATTTGAAACCCTGTTCTGTTTTGGAATTCAGTTCCTGTGTAGCCAAGTTTACATTCCGTGTATTAGTGATACCTTATGATGTTTCTTTTTCTGTGTGACTTATTTCAGTTAGAATCATCGTACCTGAATCCACTCATTATGTTGCTACGGGCCTGATGACATAGATTTCATTGCTGAGTGATACTGCATTGTACGTAAGTACCACAAGTTCTTTATCCATTTTTCACTTTCTGTGATATTGAACTTGTACGGTAAACGAGGTTCTTGTAAACAGAGGCGTCCCAAACTTTGGGGTGGCTGTGTCTTTTTGATTTTAATTTCCCTAAGCTATAGGACCATAAGTGGAAGTGCCCTAGGCTCCGTTGCTTTGTTTTTTAGATGTTTCAGGAAACACCATACACTTCTCCCAAGTGTCTGTTGGCAATTTACATCCCGCCCATCAGCATAACAAGGCTCCCAGTTCTCCATGGCCTGTCCTGCCTTTCTGGATTTTACACTTTTTTCAGATGGCCCTTTTGACCGGGGGGAAGTGAGACTTCATTGTAGTGCAGATTTCCTTTGCAAGCTTGCTTGGTTGGCCAAAAAGTGCGTATGCGTTTTTTCCTGAATATATTCAGGAAAAAACGCATACGCCCTTTTTGGCCAAGTGCATCATTGTGGACGTTCTGCCTCTTTTCCTATGCTTTCAATGCAATTCCAGTCTACCTCCTGAAATCGGTTTCCTGCAATTCTGCCCCGCTTTCAAGTCCTCTTGGCAGCCTTACTTCAGTCTATTTTTGGACGATAGCTGTCATTTATAACTCTGCAGGTTTGTGAATTACAGTGCCCCTGAGCTCCTTTCTTCAACTCGCTTTCTTGTGAGCTGGCCGCAACACCACAGGATGGCTTCAGGCCCTAATCTGGTTCCGGCACGGCACGCTGAGCCTTTGGTTAATTCCTCTTCCTGGTGGGAAATGAGAGTTAAATTTGCCCGTCCAGACACCTCCAGCTAGTCTCTCATTGGTTCTCGCTATTCCTGTTCATCTTCCGCAGAAATTGCAAACTGGGCCAAACAGGAGGTTAAAGGGACTGACTCTCCAAGTGGGGAGAGTGTTAGTAAAGTGTCTGGAATGTTGCACCCGAGTACCAGGGGAGGAAAACTGAGACATATTTGAACACGTCTCCCGATCACATGGTTGATCATACTCTAGGTTCCACATGCATGTTGTAGCTGAAGGAAGAATACCTTAAACCTGGGTAGTTGAAACCCGTGGAATGGGTACCATGCAATATGACTTCAAAGGGTCTTCATTTGCTCACCGAACCTCTCCAATCCTATCACTGCTGCGTTTATGCCCCTGTACACATGCTTGATTCTCTTTCGGAGACATAGCAATCCATAGGTTTTAAGATACTTACTAGTCAGGTACATTCTTAGGCGTTTAATATGCGGTGTTGAGTCCATTTCGTTGAGCAAGGAGTAGCTCTTGTCTATTCCATATTTGGCTTAAGGAACTTTATCTGTGCTCATTTCGATCTCTGGTTATGCAGCACCCCAACTCACCTTTACCCTTAAGCAAGCATAAGTTGGTTTTCTAAATTTGAGACCCTGTTCTGTTCTGTAATTCAGTTCCTGTGTAGCCAAGTTTACATTCCGTGTATTACTGATATATTATGATGTTTCTTTTTCTGTGTGACTTATTTCAGTTAGAATCATCATACCTGAATCCACTCATTGTGCTGCTAAGGGCCTGGTTACATAGATTTCATTGCTGAGTGATATTGCTTTGTAAGTAAATACCACAACTTCTTTATCCATTTTTCACTTTCTGCGATGTTGAACTTGTACTGTAAACGAGGTTCTTGTAAACAGAGCCGTTCCAAACTTTGGGGTGGCTGTGTCTTTTTGATTTTAATTTCCCTAAGCTCTAGGACCATAAGTGGAAGTGCCCTAGGCTCTGTTGCTTTGTTTTTTAGATGTTTCAGGAAACACCATACACTTCTCCCGAGTGGTTGTTGGCAATTTACATCCCGCCCATCAGCATAACAAGGCTCCCAGTTCTCCATGGCCTGTCCTGCCTTTCTGGATTTTACACTTTTTTCAGATGGCCCTTTTGACCGGGGGGAAGTGAGACTTCATTGTAGTGCAGATTTCCTTTGCAAGTTTGCTTGGTTGGCCAAAAAGGGCGTATGCGTTTTTTCCTGAATATATTCAGGAAAAAACGCATACGCCCTTTTTGGCCAAGTGCATCATTGTGGACGTTCTGCCTCTTTTCCTATGCTTTCAATGCAATTCCAGTCTACCTCCTGAAATTGGTTTACTGCAATTCTGCCCCGCTTTCAAGTCCTCTTGGCAGCCTTACTTCAGTCTATTTTTGGACGATAGCTGTCACTTATAACTCTGCAGGTTTGTGAATTACAGTGCCCCTGAGCTCCTTTCTTCAACTCGTTTTCTTGTGACCTGGCCGCAACACCGCAGGATGGCTTCAGGCCCTAATCTGGTTGCGGCACGGCACGCTGAGCCTTTGGTTATTTCCTCTTCCTGGTTCGAAATGAGAGTTAAATTTGCCCGTCCAGACACCTCCAGCTAGTCTCTCATTGGTTCTCCCTATTCCTGTTCGTCTTCCGCAGAAATTGCAAACTGGGCCAAACAGGAGGTTAAAGGCGCTGACTCTCCAAGTGGGGAGAGTGTTAGTAAAGCGTCTGGAATGTTGCACCCGAGTACCAGGGGAGGAAAACTGAGACATATTTGAACACGTCTCCCGTTCACACGGTTGATCATACTCTGGGTTCCACATGCATGTTTTAGCTGAAGGAAGAATACCTTAAACCTGGAGAGTTGAGACCCTTGTAATGGGTACCATGCAATATGACTTCAAAGGGTCTTCATTTGCTCACCGAACCTCTCCAATCCTATCACTGCTGCGTTTATGCCCCTGTACACACGCTTGATTCTCTTTTGGAGACATAGCAATCCATAGGTTTTAAGATACTTACTAGTCAGGTACATTCTTAGGCGTTTAATATGGGGTGTTGAGTCCATTTCGTTGAGCAAGGAGTAGCTCTTGTCTATTCCATATTTGGCTTAAGGAACTTTATCTGTGCTCATTTCAATCTCTGGTTTTATGCAGCACCCCAACTCACCTTTCCCCTTAAGCAAGCATAAGTTGGTTTTCTAAATTTGAGACCCTGTTCTGTTTTGGAATGCAGTTCCTGTGTAGCCAAGTTTACATTCCGTGTATTAGTGATATCTTATGATGTTTCTTTTTCTGTGTGACTTATTTCAGTTAGAATCATCGTACCTGAATCCACTCATTATGCTGCTACGGGCCTGATGACATAGATTTCATTGCTGAGTGATACTGCATTGTACGTAAGTACCACAAGTTCTTTATCCATTTTTCACTTTCTGTGATATTGAACTTGTACGGTAAATGTGGTTCTTGTAAAGTGAGACGTCCCAAACTTTGGGGTGGCTGTGTCTTTTTGATTTTAATTTCCCTAAGCTATAGGACCATAAGTGGAAGTGCCCTAGGCTCTGTTGCTTTGTTTTTTAGATGTTTCAGGAAACACCATACACTTCTCCTGAGTGGTTGTTGGCAATTTACATCCCGCCCATCAGCATAACAAGGCGCCCAGTTCTCCATGGCCTGTCCTGCCTTTCTGGATTTTACACTTTTTTCAGATGGCCCTTTTGACCGGGGGGAAGTGAGACTTCATTGTAGTGCAGATTTCCTTTGCAAGCTTGCTTGGTTGGCCAAAAAGGGCGTATGCGTTTTTTCCTGAATATATTCAGGAAAATACGCATACGCCCTTTTTGGCCAAGTGCATCATTGTGGACGTTCTGCCTCTTTTCCTATGCTTTCAATGCAATTCCAGTCTACCTCCTGAAATCGGTTTCCTGCAATTCTGCCCCGCTTTCAAGTCCTCTTGGCAGCCTTACTTCAGTATATTTTTGGACGATAGCTGTCATTTATAACTCTGCAGGTTTGTGATTTACAGTGCCCCTGAGCTCCGTTCTTCAACACGCTTTCTTGTGACCTGGCCGCAACACCGCAGCATGGCTTCAGGCCCTAATCTGGTTCCGGCACGGCACGCTGAGCCTTTGGTTAATTCCTCTTCCTGGTGGGAAATGAGAGTTAAATTTGCCCGTCCAGACACCTCCAGCTAGTCTCTCATTGGTTCTCGCTATTCCTGTTCATCTTCCGCAGAAATTGCAAACTCGGCCAAACAGGAGGTTAAAGGGACTGACTCTCCGAGTCGGGAGAGTGTTAGTAAAGCGTCTGGAATGTTGCACCCGAGTACCAGGGGAGGAAAACTGAGACATATTTGAACACGTCTCCCGATCACATGGTTGATCATACTCTAGGTTCCACATGCATGTTTTAGCTGAAGGAAGAATACCTTAAACCTGGGTAGTTGAAACCCGTGGAATGGGTACCATGCAATATGACTTCAAAGGGTCTGCATTTGCTCACCAAACCTCTCCAATCCTATCACTGCTGCGTTTATGCCCCTGTACACATGCTTGATTCTCTTTCGGAGACATAGCAATCCATAGGTTTTAAGATACTTACTAGTCAGGTACATTCTTAGGCGTTTAATATGCGGTGTTGAGTCCATTTCGTTGAGCAAGGAGTAGCTCTTGTCTATTCCATATTTGGCTTAAGGAACTTTATCTGTGCTCATTTCGATCTCTGGTTTTATGCAGCACCCCAACTCACCTTTACCCTTAAGCAAGCATAAGTTGGTTTTCTAAATTTGAGACCCTGTTCTGTTCTGTAATTCAGTTCCTGTGTAGCCAAGTTTACATTCCGTGTATTACTGATATCTTATGATGTTTCTTTTTCTGTGTGACTTATTTCAGTTAGAATCATCATACCTGAATCCACTCATTGTGCTGCTAAGGGCCTGATGACATAGATTTCATTGCTGAGTGATATTGCTTTGTAAGTAAATACCACAACTTCTTTATCCATTTTTCACTTTCTGTGATGTTGAACTTGTACTGTAAACGAGGTTCTTGTAAACAGAGCCGTTCCAAACATTGGGGTGGCTGTGTCTTTTTTATTTTAATTTCCCTAAGCTCTAGGACCATAAGTGGAAGTGCCCTAGGCCCTGTTGCTTTGTTTTTTAGATGTTTCAGGAAACGCCATACACTTCTCCCGAGTGTCTGTTGGCAATTTACATCCCGCCCATCAGCATAACAAGGCTCCCAGTTCTCCATGGCCTGTCCTTCCTTTCTGGATTTTACACTTTTTTCAGATGGCCCTTTTGACCGGGGGGAAGTGAGACTTCATTGTAGTGCAGATTTCCTTTGCAAGCTTGCTTGGTTGGCCAAAAAGGGCGTATGCGTTTTTTCCTGAATATATTCAGGAAAAAACGCATACGCCCTTTATGGCCAAGTGCATCATTGTGGACGTTCTGCGTCTTTTCGTATGCTTTCAATGCAATTCCAGTCTACCGCCTGAAATAGGTTTCCTGCAATTCTGCCCCGCTTTCAAGTCCTCTTGGCAGCCTTACTTCAGTATATTTTTGGACGATAGCTGTCATTTATAACTCTGCAGGTTTGTGAATTACAGTGCCCCTGAGCTCCTTTCCTCAACTCGCTTTCTTTTGAGCTGGCCGCAACACCGCAAGATGGCTTCAGGCCCTAATCTGGTTCCGGCACGGCACGCTGAGCCTTTGGTTAATTCCTCTTCCTGGTGGGAAATGAGAGTTAAATTTGCCCGTCCAGACACCTCCAGCTAGTCTCCCATTGGTTCTCCCTATTCCTGTTCATCTTCCGCAGAAATTGCAAACTGGGCCAAACAGGAGGTTAAAGGCACTGACTCTCCAAGTGGGGAGAGTGTTAGTAAATCATCTGGAATGGTGCACCCGAGTACCAGGGTATAAAAACTGAGACATATTTGAACACGTCTCCCGTTCACACGGTTGATCATACTCTAGGTTCCACATGCATGTTTTAGCTGAAGGAAGAATACCTTAAACCTGGAGAGTTGAGACCCTTGTAATGGGTACCATGCAATATGACTTCAAAGGGTCTTCATTTGCTCACCGAACCTCTCCAATCCTATCACTGCTGCGTTTATGCCCCTGTACACACGCTTGATTCTCTTTTGGAGACATAGCAATCCATAGGTTTTAAGATACTTACTAGTCAGGTACATTCTTAGGCGTTTATTATGGGGTGTTGAGTCCATTTCGTTGAGCAAGGAGTAGCTCTTGTCTATTCCATATTTGGCTTAAGGAACTTTATCTGTGCTCATTTCAATCTCTGGTTTTATGCAGCACCCAAACTCACCTTTCCCCTTAAGCAAGCATAAGTTGGTTTTCTAAATTTGAGACCCTGTTCTGTTTGGAATTCAGTTCCTGTGTAGCCAAGTTTACATTCCGTGTATTAGTGATATCTTATGATGTTTCTTTTTCTGTGTGACTTATTTCAGTTAGAATCATCGTACCTGAATCCACTCATTATGCTGCTACGGGACTGATGACATAGATTTCATTGCTGAGTGATACTGCATTGTACGTAAGTACCACAAGTTCTTTATCCATTTTTCGCTTTCTGTGATATTGAACTTGTACAGTAAACGAGGTTCTTGTAAACAGAGGCGTCCCAAACTTTGGGGTGGCTGTGTCTTTTTGATTTTAATTTCCCTAAGCTATAGGACCATAAGTGGCAGTGCCCTAGGCTCTGTTGCTTTGTTTTTTAGATGTTTCAGGAAACACCATACACTTCTCCCGAGTGTCTGTTGGCAATTTACATCCCGCCCATCAGCATAACAAGGCTCCCAGTTCTCCATGGCCTGTCCTGCCTTTCTGGATTTTACACTTTTTTCAGATGGCCCTTTTGACCGGGGGGAAGTGAGACTTCATTGTAGTGCAGATTTCCTTTGCAAGTTTGCTTGGTTGGCCAAAAAGGGCGTATGCGTTTTTTCCTGAATATATTCAGGAAAAATCGCATACGCCCTTTTTGGCCAAGTGCATCATTGTGGACGTTCTGCCTCTTTTCCTATGCTTTCAATGCAATTCCAGTCTACCTCCTGAAATCGGTTTCCTGCAATTCTGCCCCGCTTTCAAGTCCTCTTTGCAGCCATACTTCAGTCTATTTTTGGACGATAGCTGTCATTCATAACTCTGCAGGTTTGTGAATTACAGTGCCCCTGAGCTCCTTTCTTCAACTCGCTTTCTTGTGACCTGGCCGCAACACCGCAGGATGGCTTCAGGCCCTAATCTGGTTCCGGCCCGGCACTCTGAGCCTTTGGTTAATTCCTCTTCCTGGTGGGATGTGAGTGTTAAATTTGCCCGTCCAGACACCTCCAGCTAGTCTCTCATTGGTTCTCGCTATTCCTGTTCATCTTCCGCAGAAATTGCAAACTGGGCCAAACAGGAGGTTAAAGGGACTGACTCTCCAAGTGCGGAGAGTGTTAGTAAAGCGTCTGGAATGTTGCACCCGAGTACCAGGGTACGAAAACTGAGACATATTTCAACACGTCTCCCAATCACATGGTTGATCATACTCTAGGTTCCACATGCATGTTTGAGCTGAAGGAAGAATACCTTAAACCTGGGTAGTTGAAACCCGTGGAATGGTACCATGCAATATGACTACAAAGGGTCTTCATTTGCTCACCGAACCTCTCCAATCCTATCACTGCTGCGTTTATGCCCCTGTACACATGATTGATTCTCTTTCGGAGACATAGCAATCCATAGGTTTTAAGATACTTACTAGTCAGGTACATTCTTAGGCATTTAATATGCGGTGTTGAGTCCATTTCGTTGAGCAAGGAGTAGCTCTTGTCTATTCCATATTTGGCTTAAGGAACTTTATCTGTGCTCATTTCGATCTCTGGTTTTATGCAGCACCCCAACTCACCTTTCCCCTTAAGCAAGCATAAGTTGGTTTTCTAAATTTGAGACCCTGTTCTGTTCTGTAATTCAGTTCCTGTGTAGCCAAGTTTACATTCCGTGTATTACTGATATCTTATGATGTTTCTTTTTCTGTGTGACTTATTTCAGTTAGAATCATCATAGCTGAATCCACTCATTGTGCTGCTAAGGGCCTGATGACATAGATTTCATTGCTGAGTGATATTGCTTTGTAAGTAAATACCACAACTTCTTTATGCATTTTTCACTTTCTGCGATGTTGAACTTGTACTGTAAACGAGGTTCTTGTAAACAGAGCCGTTCCAAACTTTGGGGTGGCTGTGTCTTTTTGATTTTAATTTCCCTAAGCTATAGGACCATAAGTGGAAGTGCGCTAGGCTCTGTTGCTTTGTTTTTTGGATGTTTCAGGAAACACCATACACTTCTCCCGAGTGTCTGTTGGCAATTTACATCCCGCCCATCAGCATAACAAGGCTCCCAGTTCTCCATGGCCTGTCCTGCCTTTCTGGATTTTACACTTTTTTCAGATGGCCCTTTTGACCGGGGGGAAGTGAGACTTCATTGTAGTGCAGATTTCCTTTGCAAGCTTGCTTGGTTGGCCAAAAAGGGCGTATGCGTTTTTTCCTGAATATATTCAGGAAAAAACGCATACGCCCTTTTTGGCCAAGTGCATCATTGTGGACGTTCTGCCTCTTTTCCTATGCTTTCAATGCAATTCCAGTCTACCTCCTGAAATCGGTTTCCTGCAATTCTGCCCCGCTTTCAAGTCCTCTTGGCAGCCTTACTTCAGTATATTTTTGGACGATAGCTGTCATTTATAACCCTGCAGTTTTGTGAATTACAGTGCCCCTGAGCTCCTTTCCTCAACTCGCTTTCTTTTGAGCTGGCCGCAACACCGCAGGATGGCTTCAGGCCCTAATCTTGTTCCGGCATATCACGATGAGCCTTTGGTTAATTCCTCTTCCTGGTGGGAAATGAGAGTTAAATTTGCCCGTCCAGACACCTCCAGCTGGTCTCTCATTGATTCTCGCTATTCCTGTTCTTCTTCCGCAGAAATTGCAAACTGGTCCAAACAGGAGGTTAAAGAGACTGACTCTCCAAGTAGGGAGAGTGTTAGTAAAGCGTCTGGAATGTTGCACCGGAGTACCAGGGTACGAAAACTGAGACATATTTGAACACGTCTCCCATTCACACGGTTGATCATACTCTGGGTTCCACATGCATGTTTTAGCTGAAGGAAGAATACCTTAAACCTGGAGAGGTTAGACCTGTGTAATGGGTACCATGCAATATGACTTCAAAGGGTCTTCATTTGCTCACCGAACCTCTCCAATCCTATCACTGCTGCGTTTATACCCCTGTACACACGCTTGATTCTCTTTTGGAGACATAGCAATCCATAGGTTTTAAGATACTTACTAGTCAGGTACATTCTTAGGCGTTTAATATGGGGTGTTGAGTCCATTTCGTTGAGCAAGGAGTAGCTCTTGTCTATTCCATATTTGGCTTAAGGAACTTTATCTGTGCTCATTTCATTCTCTGGTTTTATGCAGCACCCCAACTCATCTTTGCCCTTAAGCAAGCATAAGTTGGTTTTCTAAATTTGAGACCCTTTTCTGTTTTGGAATTCAGTTCCTGTGTAGCCAAGTTTACATTCCGTGTATTAGTGATATCTTATGATGTTTCTTTTTCTGTGTGACTTATTTCAGTTAGAATCATCGTACCTGAATCCACTCATTATGCTGCTACGGGCCTGATGACATAGATTTCATTGCTGAGTGATACTGCATTGTACGTAAGTACCACAACTTCTTTATCCATTTTTCACTTTCTGCGATGTTGAACTTGTACTGTAAACGAGGTTCTTGTAAACAGAGGCGTCCCAAACTTTGGGGTGGCTGTGTCTTTTTGATTTTAATTTCCCTAAGCTATAGGACCATAAGTGGAAGTGCCCTAGGCTCTGTTGCTTTGTGTTTTAGATGTTTCAGGAAACACCATACACTTCTCCTGAGTGGTTGTTGGCAATTTACATCCCGCCCATCAGCATAACAAGGCTCCCAGTTCTCCATGGCCTGTCCTTCCTTTCTGGATTTTACACATTTTTCAGATGGCCCTTTTGACCGGGGGGAAGTGAGACTTCATTGTAGTGCAGATTTCCTTTGCAAGCTTGCTTGGTTGGCCAAAAAGGGCGTATGCGTTTTTTCCTGAATATATTCAGGAAAAAACGCATACGCCCTTTTTGGCCAAGTGCATCATTGTGGACGTTCTGCCTCTTTTCCTATGCTTTCAATGCAATTCCAGTCTACCTCCTGAAATCGGTTTCCTGCAATTCTGCCCCGCTTTCAAGTCCTCTTGGCAGCCTTACTTCAGTCTATTTTTGGACGATAGCTGTCATTTATAACTCTGCAGGTTTGTGAATTACAGTGCCCCTGAGCTCCTTTCCTCAACTCGCTTTCTTTTGAGCTGGCCGCAACACCGCAAGATGGCTTCAGGCCCTAATCTGGTTCCGGCACGGCACGCTGAGCCTTTGGTTATTTCCTCTTCCTGGTGGGAAATGAGAGTTAAATTTGCCCGTCCAGACACCTCCAGCTAGTCTCTCATTGGTTCTCCCTATTCCTGTTCATCTTCCGCAGAAATTGCAAACTGGGCCAAACAGGAGGTTAAAGGCGCTGACTCTCCAAGTCGGGAGAGTGTTAGTAAAGCATCTGGAATGTTGCACCCGAGTACCAGGGGAGGAAAACTGAGACATATTTGAACACGTCTCCCGTTCACACGGTTGATCATACTCTGGGTTCCACATGCATGTTTTAGCTGAAGGAAGAATACCTTAAACCTGGAGAGTTGAGACCTGTATAATGGGTACCATGCAATATGACTTCAAAGGGTCTTCATTTGCTCACCAAACCTCTCCAATCCTATCACTGCTGCGTTTATGCCCCTGTACACACGCTTGATTCTCTTTTGGAGACATAGCAATCCATAGGTTTTAAGATACTTACTAGTCAGGTACATTCTTAGACGTTTAATATGGGGTGTTGAGTCCATTTCTTTGAGCAAGGAGTAGCTCTTGTCTATTCCGTATTTGGCTTAAGGAACTTTATCTGTGCTCATTTCGATCTCTGGTTTTATGCAGCACCCCAACTCACCTTTCCCCTTAAGCAA
Source organism: Delphinus delphis (assembly GCF_949987515.2). Taxonomy (NCBI): domain Eukaryota; kingdom Metazoa; phylum Chordata; class Mammalia; order Artiodactyla; family Delphinidae; genus Delphinus; species Delphinus delphis. Next base: position 76,810 of record NW_027192866.1, read on the forward strand.
GCATAAGTTGGTTTTCTAAATTTGAGACCCTGTTCTGTTCTGTAATTCAGTTCCTGTGTAGCCAAGTTTACATTCCGTGTATTACTGATATCTTATGATGTTTCTTTTTCTGTGTGACTTATTTCAGTTAGAATCATCATACCTGAATCCACTCATTGTGCTGCTAAGGGCCTGATGACATAGATTTCATTGCTGAGTGATATTGCTTTGTAAGTAAATACCACAACTTCTTTATCCATTTTTCACATTCTGCGATGTTGAACTTGTACTGTAAACGAGGTTCTTGTAAACAGAGGCGTCCCAAATTTTGGGGTGGCTGTGTCTTTTTGATTTTAATTTCCCTAAGCTATAGGACCATAAGTGGAAGTGCCCTAGGCTCTGTTGCTTTGTTATTTCGATGTTTCAGGAAACACCATACACTTCTCCCGAGTGTCTGTTGGCAATTTACATCCCGCCCATCAGCATAACAAGGCTCCCAGTTCTCCATGGCCTGTCCTGCCTTTCTGGATTTTACACTTTTTTCAGATGGCCCTTTTGACTGGGGGGAAGTGAGACTTCATTGTAGTGCAGATTTCCTTTGCAAGCTTGCTTGGTTGGCCAAAAAGGGCGTATGCGTTTTTTCCTGAATATATTCAGGAAAAATCGCATACGCCCTTTTTGGCCAAGTGCATCATTGTGGACGTTCTGCCTCTTTTCCTATGCTTTCAATGCAATTCCAGTCTACCTCCTGAAATCGGTTTCCTGCAATTCTGCCCCGCTTTCAAGTCCTCTTGGCAGCCTTACTTCAGTATATTTTTGGACGATAGCTGTCATTTATAACGCTGCAGGTTTGTGAATTACAGTGCCCCTGAGCTTCTTTCCTCAACTCGCTTTCTTTTGAGCTGGCCGCAACACCGCAAGATGGTTTCAGGCCCTAATCTGGTTCCGGCACGGCATGCTGAGCCTTTGGTTATTTCCTCTTCCTGGTGGGAAATGAGAGTTAAATTTGCCCGTCCAGACACCTCCAGCTAGTCTCTCATTGGTTCTCCCTATTCCTGTTCATCTTCCGCAGAAATTGCAAACTGGGCCAAACAGGAGGTTAAAGGCGCTGACTCTCCAAGTGGGGAGAGTGTTAGTAAAGCGTCTGGAATGTTGCACCCGAGTACCAGGGGAGGAAAACTGAGACATATTTGAACATGTCTCCCGTTCACACGGTTGATCATACTCTGGGTTCCACATGCATGTTTTAGCTGAAGGAAGAATACCTTAAACCTGGAGAGTTGAGACCTGTGTAATGGGTACCATGCAATATGACTTCAAAGGGTCTTCATTTGCTCACCGAACCTCTCCAATCCTATCACTGCTGCGTTTATGCCCCTGTACACATGCTTGATTCTCTTTTGGAGACATAGCAATCCATAGGTTTTAAGATACTTACTAGTCAGGTACATTCTTAGACGTTTAATATGGGGTGTTGAGTCCATTTCGTTGAGCAAGGAGTAGCTCTTGTCTATTCCATATTTGGCTTAAGGAACTTTATCTGTGCTCATTTCAATCTCTGGTTTTATGCAGCACCCCAACTCACCTTTCCCCTTAAGCAAGCATAAGTTGGTTTTCTAAATTTGAGACCCTGTTCTGTTCTGTAATTCAGTTCCTGTGTAGCCAAGTTTACATTCCGTGTATTACTGATATCTTATGATGTTTCTTTTTCTGTGTGACTTATTTCAGTTAGAATCATCATACCTGAATCCACTCATTGTGCTGCTAAGGGCCTGATGACATAGATTTCATTGCTGAGTGATATTGCTTTGTAAGTAAATACCACAACTTCTTTATCCATTTTTCACTTTCTGCGATGTGGAACTTGTACTGTAAACGAGGTTCTTGTAAACAGAGCCATTCCAAACTTTGGGGTGGCTGTGTCTTTTTTATTTTAATTTCCGTAAGCTCTAGGACCATAAGTGGAAGTGCCCTAGGCTCTGTTGCTTTGTTTTTTAGATGTTTCAGGAAACACCATACACTTCTCCCGAGTGGTTGTTGGCAATTTACATCCCGCCCATCAGCATAACAAGGCTCCCAGTTCTCCATGGCCTGTCCTGCCTTTCTGGATTTTACACTTTTTTCAGATGGCCCTTTTGACCGGGGGGAAGTGAGACTTCATTGTACTGCAGATTTCCTTTGCAAGCTTGCTTGGTTGGCCAAAAAGGGCGTATGCGTTTTTTCCTGAATATATTCAGGAAAAAACGCATACGCCCTTTTTGGCCAAGTGCATCATTGTGGACGTTCTGCCTCTTTTCCTATGCTTTCAATGCAATTCCAGTCTACCTCCTGAAATCGGTTTCCTGCAATTCTGCCCCACTTTCAAGTCCTCTTGGCAGCCTTACTTCAGTCTATTTTTGGACGATAGCTGTCATTTATAACTCTGCAGGTTTTTGAATTACAGTGCACCTGAGCTCCTTTCTTCATCTCGCTTTCTTGTGACCTGGCCGCCACACTGCAGGATTGCTTCAGGCCCTAATCTGGTACCGGCACGGCACGCTGAGCCTTTGGTTAATTCCTCTTCCTGGTGGGAAATGAGAGTTAAATTTGCCCGTCCAGACACCTCCAGCTAGTCTCTCATTGGTTCTCCCTATTCCTGTTCATCTTCCGCAGAAATTGCAAACTGGGCCAAACAGGAGGTTAAAGGTGCTGACTCTCCAAGTGGGGCGAGTGTTAGTAAAGCGTCTGGAATGTTGCACCCGAGTATCAGGGGAAGAAAACTGAGACATATTTGAACACGTCTCCCGTTCACACGGTTGATCATACTCTGGGTTCCACATGCATGTTTTAGCTGAAGGAAGAATACCTTAAACCTGGGTAGTTGAGACCCGTGTAATGGGTACCATGCCATATGACTTCAAAGGGTCTTCATTTGCTCACCGAACCTCTCCAATCCTATCACTGCTGCGTTTATGCCCCTGTACACACGCTTGATTCTCTTTTGGAGACATAGCAATCCATAGGTTTTAAGATACTTACTAGTCAGGTACATTCTTAGGCGTTTAATATGGGGTGTTGAGTCCATTTCGTTGAGCAAGGAGTAGCTCTTGTCTATTCCATATTTGGCTTAAGGAACTTTATCTGTGCTCATTTCAATCTCTGGTTTTATGCAACACCACAACTCACCTTTCCCCTTAAGCAAGCATAAGTTGGTTTTCTCAATTTGAAACCCTGTTCTGTTTTGGAATTCAGTTCCTGTGTAGCCAAGTTTACATTCCGTGTATTAGTGATACCTTATGATGTTTCTTTTTCTGTGTGACTTATTTCAGTTAGAATCATCGTACCTGAATCCACTCATTATATTGCTACGGGCCTGATGACATAGATTTCATTGCTGAGTGATACTGCATTGTACGTAAGTACCACAAGTTCTTTATCCATTTTTCACTTTCTGTGATATTGAACTTGTACGGTAAACGAGGTTCTTGTACACAGAGGCGTCCCAAACTTTGGGGTGGCTGTGTCTTTTTGATTTTAATTTCCCTAAGCTATAGGACCATAAGTGGAAGTGCCCTAGGCTCCGTTGCTTTTTTTTTAGATGTTTCAGGAAACACCATACACTTCTCCCAAGTGTCTGTTGGCAATTTACATCCCGCCCATCAGCATAACAAGGCTCCCAGTTCTCCATGGCCTGTCCTGCCTTTCTGGATTTTACACTTTTTTCAGATGGCCCTTTTGACCGGGGGGAAGTGAGACTTCATTGTAGTGCAGATTTCCTTTGCAAGCTTGCTTGGTTGGCCAAAAAGGGCGTATGCGTTTTTTCCTGAATATATTCAGGAAAAAACGCATACGCCCTTTTTGGCCAAGTGCATCATTGTGGACGTTCTGCCTCTTTTCCTATGCTTTCAATGCAATTCCAGTCTACCTCCTGAAATCGGTTTCCTGCAATTCTGCCCCGCTTTCAAGTCCTCTTGGCAGCCTTACTTCAGTCTATTTTTGGACGATAGGTGTCATTTATAACTCTGCAGGTTTGTGAATTACAGTGCCCCTGAGCTCCTTTCTTCAACTCGCTTTCTTGTGAGCTGGCCGCAACACCGCAGCATGGCTTCAGGCCCTAATCTGGTTCCGGCACGGCACGCTGAGCCTTTGGTTAATTCCTCTTCCTGGTGGGAAATGAGAGTTAAATTTGCCCGTCCAGACACCTCCAGCTAGTCTCTCATTGGTTCTCGCTATTCCTGTTCATCTTCCGCAGAAATTGCAAACTGGGCCAAACAGGAGGTTAAAGGGACTGACTCTCCAAGTGGGGAGAGTGTTAGTAAAGTGTCTGGAATGTTGCACCCGAGTCCCAGGGGACGAAAACTGAGACATATTTGAACACGTCTCCCGATCACATGGTTGATCATACTCTAGGTTCCACATGCATGTTGTAGCTGAAGGAAGAATACCTTAAACCTGGGTAGTTGAAACCCGTGGAATGGGTACCATGCAATATGACTTCAAAGGGTCTTCATTTGCTCACCGAACCTCTCCAATCCTATCACTGCTGCGTTTATGCCCCTGTACACATGCTTGATTCTCTTTCGGAGACATAGCAATCCATAGGTTTTAAGATACTTACTAGTCAGGTACATTCTTAGGCGTTTAATATGCGGTGTTGAGTCCATTTCGTTGAGCAAGGAGTAGCTCTTGTCTATTCCATATTTGGCTTAAGGAACTTTATCTGTGCTCATTTCGATCTCTGGTTATGCACCACCCCAACTCACCTTTACCCTTAAGCAAGCATAAGTTGGTTTTCTAAATTTGAGACCCTGTTCTGTTCTGTAATTCAGTTCCTGTGTAGCCAAGTTTACATTCCGTGTATTACTGATATATTATGATGTTTCTTTTTCTGTGTGACTTATTTCAGTTAGAATCATCATACCTGAATCCACTCATTGTGCTGCTAAGGGCCTGATTACATAGATTTCATTGCTGAGTGATATTGCTTTGTAAGTAAATACCACAACTTCTTTATCCATTTTTCACTTTCTGCGATGTTGAACATGTACTGTAAACGAGGTTCTTGTAAACAGAGCCGTTCCAAACTTTGGGGTGGCTGTGTCTTTTTGATTTTAATTTCCCTAAGCTCTAGGACCATAAGTGGAAGTGCCCTAGGCTCTGTTGCTTTGTTTTTTAGATGTTTCAGGAAACACCATACACTTCTCCCGAGTGGTTGTTGGCAATTTACATCCCGCCCATCAGCATAACAAGGCTCCCAGTTCTCCATGGCCTGTCCTGCCTTTCTGGATTTTACACTTTTTTCAGATGGCCCTTTTGACCGGGGGGAAGTGAGACTTCATTGTAGTGCAGATTTCCTTTGCAAGTTTGCTTGGTTGGCCAAAAAGGGCGTATGCGTTTTTTCCTGAATATATTCAGGAAAAAACGCATACGCCCTTTTTGGCCAAGTGCATCATTGTGGACGTTCTGCCTCTTTTCCTATGCTTTCAATGCAATTCCAGTCTACCTCCTGAAATTGGTTTCCTGCAATTCTGCCCCGCTTTCAAGTCCTCTTGGCAGCCTTACTTCAGTCTATTTTTGGACGATAGCTGTCACTTATAACTCTGCAGGTTTGTGAATTACAGTGCCCCTGAGCTCCTTTCTTCAACTCGTTTTCTTGTGACCTGGCCGCAACACCGCAGGATGGCTTCAGGCCCTAATCTGGTTGCGGCACGGCACGCTGAGCCTTTGGTTATTTCCTCTTCCTGGTGGGAAATGAGAGTTAAATTTGCCCGTCCAGACACCTCCAGCTAGTCTCTCATTGGTTCTCCCTATTCCTGTTCGTCTTCCGCAGAAATTGCAAACTGGGCCAAACAGGAGGTTAAAGGCGCTGACTCTCCAAGTGGGGAGAGTGTTAGTAAAGCGTCTGGAATGTTGCACCCGAGTACCAGGGGAGGAAAACTGAGACATATTTGAACACGTCTCCCGTTCACACGGTTGATCATACTCTGGGTTCCACATGCATGTTTTAGCTGAAGGAAGAATACCTTAAACCTGGAGAGTTGAGACCCTTGTAATGGGTACCATGCAATATGACTTCAAAGGGTCTTCATTTGCTCACCGAACCTCTCCAATCCTATCACTGCTGCGTTTATGCCCCTGTACACACGCTTGATTCTCTTTTGGAGACATAGCAATCCATAGGTTTTAAGATACTTACTAGTCAGGTACATTCTTAGACGTTTAATATGGGGTGTTGAGTCCATTTCGTTGAGCAAGGAGTAGCTCTTGTCTATTCCATATTTGGCTTAAGGAACTTTATCTGTGCTCATTTCAATCTCTGGTTTTATGCAGCACCCCAACTCACCTTTCCCCTTAAGCAAGCATAAGTTGGTTTTCTAAATTTGAGACCCTGTTCTGTTTTGGAATGCAGTTCCTGTGTAGCCAAGTTTACATTCCGTGTATTAGTGATATCTTATGATGTTTCTTTTTCTGTGTGACTTATTTCAGTTAGAATCATCGTACCTGAATCCACTCATTATGCTGCTTCGGGCCTGATGACATAGATTTCATTGCTGAGTGATACTGCATTGTACGTAAGTACCACAAGTTCTTTATCCATTTTTCACTTTCTGTGATATTGAACTTGTACGGTAAATGTGGTTCTTGTAAAGAGAGGCGTCCCAAACTTTGGGGTGGCTGTGTCTTTTTGATTTTAATTTCCCTAAGCTATAGGACCATAAGTGGAAGTGCCCTAGGCTCTGTTGCTTTGTTTTTTAGATGTTTCAGGAAACACCATACACTTCTCCTGAGTGGTTGTTGGCAATTTACATCCCGCCCATCAGCATAACAAGGCACCCAGTTCTCCATGGCCTGTCCTGCATTTCTGGATTTTACACTTTTTTCAGATGGCCCTTTTGACCGGGGGGAAGTGAGACTTCATTGTAGTGCAGATTTCCATTGCAAGCTTGCTTGGTTGGCCAAAAAGGGCGTATGCGTTTTTTCCTGAATATATTCAGGAAAATACGCATACGCCCTTTTTGGCCAAGTGCATCATTGTGGACGTTCTGCCTCTTTTCCTATGCTTTCAATGCAATTCCAGTCTACCTCCTGAAATCGGTTTCCTGCAATTCTGCCCCGCTTTCAAGTCCTCTTGGCAGCCTTACTTCAGTATATTTTTGGACGATAGCTGTCATTTATAACTCTGCAGGTTTGTGATTTACAGTGCCCCTGAGCTCCGTTCTTCAACACGCTTTCTTGTGACCTGGCCGCAACACCGCAGGATGGCTTCAGGCCCTAATCTGGTTCCGGCACGGCACGCTGACCCTTTGGTTAATTCCTCTTCCTGGTGGGAAATGAGAGTTAAATTTGCCCGTCCAGACACCTCCAGCTAGTCTCTCATTGGTTCTCGCTATTCCTGTTCATCTTCCGCAGAAATTGCAAACTGGGCCAAACAGGAGGTTAAAGGGACTGACTCTCCGAGTCGGGAGAGTGTTAGTAAAGCGTCTGGAATGTTGCACCCGAGTACCAGGGGAGGAAAACTGAGACATATTTGAACACGTCTCCCGATCACATGGTTGATCATACTCTAGGTTCCACATGCATGTTTTAGCTGAAGGAAGAATACCTTAAACCTGGGTAGTTGAAACCCGTGGAATGGGTACCATGCAATATGACTTCAAAGGGTCTGCATTTGCTCACCAAACCTCTCCAATCCTATCACTGCTGCGTTTATGCCCCTGTACACATGCTTGATTCTCTTTCGGAGACATAGCAATCCATAGGTTTTAAGATACTTACTAGTCAGGTACATTCTTAGGCGTTTAATATGCGGTGTTGAGTCCATTTCGTTGAGCAAGGAGTAGCTCTTGTCTATTCCATATTTGGCTTAAGGAACTTTATCTGTGCTCATTTCGATCTCTGGTTTTATGCAGCACCCCAACTCACCTTTCCCCTTAAGTAAGCATAAGTTGGTTTTCTAAATTTGAGACCCTGTTCTGTTCTGTAATTCAGTTCCTGTGTAGCCAAGTTTACATTCCGTGTATTACTGATATCTTATGATGTTTCTTTTTCTGTGTGACTTATTTCAGTTAGAATCATCATACCTGAATCCACTCATTGTGCTGCTAAGGGCCTGATGACATAGATTTCATTGCAGAGCGATATTGCTTTGTAAGTAAATACCACAACTTCTTTATCCATTTTTCACTTTCTGTGATGTTGAACTTGTACTGTAAACGAGGTTCTTGTAAACAGAGCCGTTCCAAACTTTGGGGTGGCTGTGTCTTTTTTATTTTAATTTCCCTAAGCTATAGGACCATAAGTGGAAGTGCCCTAGGCCCTGTTGCTTTGTTTTTTAGATGTTTCAGGAAACGCCATACACTTCTCCCGAGTGTCTGTTGGCAATTTACATCCCGCCCATCAGCATAACAAGGCTCCCAGTTCTCCATGGCCTGTCCTTCCTTTCTGGATTTTACACTTTTTTCAGATGGCCCTTTTGACCGGGGGGAAGTGAGACTTCATTGTACTGCAGATTTCCTTTGCAAGCTTGCTTGGTTGGCCAAAAAGGGCGTATGCGTTTTTTCCTGAATATATTCAGGAAAAAACGCATACGCCCTTTATGGCCAAGTGCATCATTGTGGACGTTCTGCCTCTTTTCGTATGCTTTCAATGCAATTCCAGTCTACCGCCTGAAATAGGTTTCCTGCAATTCTGCCCCGCTTTCAAGTCCTCTTGGCAGCCTTACTTCAGTATATTTTTGGACGATAGCTGTCATTTATAACTCTGCAGGTTTGTGAATTACAGTGCCCCTGAGCTCCTTTCCTCAACTCGCTTTCTTTTGAGCTGGCCGCAACACCGCAAGATGGCTTCAGGCCCTAATCTGGTTCCGGCACAGCACGCTGAGCCTTTGGTTAATTCCTCTTCCTGGTGGGAAATGAGAGTTAAATTTGCCCGTCCAGACACCTCCAGCTAGTCTCCCATTGGTTCTCCCTATTCCTGTTCATCTTCCGCAGAAATTGCAAACTGGGCCAAACAGGAGGTTAAAGACACTGACTCTCCAAGTGGGGAGAGTGTTAGTAAATCATCTGGAATGGTGCACCCGAGTACCAGGGTATAAAAACTGAGACATATTTGAACACGTCTCCCGTTCACACGGTTGATCATACTCTAGGTTCCACATGCATGTTTTAGCTGAAGGAAGAATACCTTAAACCTGGAGAGTTGAGACCCTTGTAATGGGTACCATGCAATATGACTTCAAAGGGTCTTCATTTGCTCACCGAACCTCTCCAATCCTATCACTGCTGCGTTTATGCCCCTGTACACACGCTTGATTCTCTTTTGGAGACATAGCAATCCATAGGTTTTAAGATACTTACTAGTCAGGTACATTCTTAGGCGTTTAATATGGGGTGTTGAGTCCATTTCGTTGAGCAAGGAGTAGCTCTTGTCTATTCCATATTTGGCTTAAGGAACTTTATCTGTGCTCATTTCAATCTCTGGTTTTATGCAGCACCCCAACTCACCTTTCCCCTTAAGCAAGCATAAGTTGGTTTTCTAAATTTGAGACCCTGTTCTGTTTGGAATTCAGTTCCTGTGTAGCCAAGTTTACATTCCGTGTATTAATGATATCTTATGATGTTTCTTTTTCTGTGTGACTTATTTCAGTTAGAATCATCGTACCTGAATCCACTCATTATGCTGCTATGGGCCTGATGACATAGATTTCATTGCTGAGTGATACTGCATTGTACGTAATTACCACAACTTCTTTATCCATTTTTCACTTTCTGCGATGTTGAACTTGTACTGTAAACGAGGTTCTTGTAAACAGAGGCGTCCCAAACTTTGGGGTGGCTGTGTCTTTTTGATTTTAATTTCCCTAAGCTATAGGACCATAAGTGGAAGTGCCCTAGGCTCTGTTGCTTTGTTTTTTAGATGTTTCAGGAAACACCATACACTTCTCCTGAGTGGTTGTTGGCAATTTACATCCCGCCCATCAGCATAACAAGGCTCCCAGTTCTCCATGGCCTGTCCTTCCTTTCTGGATTTTACACATTTTTCAGATGGCCCTTTTGACCGGGGGGAAGTGAGACTTCATTGTAGTGCAGATTTCCTTTGCAAGCTTGCTTGGTTGGCCAAAAAGGGCGTATGCGTTTTTTCCTGAATATATTCAGGAAAAAACGCATACGCCCTTTTTGGCCAAGTGCATCATTGTGGACGTTCTGCCTCTTTTCCTATGCTTTCAATGCAATTCCAGTCTACCTCCTGAAATCGGTTTCCTGCAATTCTGCCCTGCTTTCAAGTCCTCTTGGCAGCCTTACTTCAGTCTATTTTTGGACGATAGCTGTCATTTATAACTCTGCAGGTTTGTGAATTACAGTGTCCCTGAGCTCCTTTCTTCAACTCGCTTTCTTGTGAACTGGCCGCAACACCGCAGGATGGCTTCAGGTCCTAATCTGGTTCCGGCACGGCACGCTGAGCCTTTGGTTATTTCCTCTTCCTGGTGGGAAATGAGAGTTAAATTTGCCCGTCCAGACACCTTCAGCTAGTCTCTCATTGGTTCTCCCTATTCCTGTTCATCTTCCGCAGAAATTGCAAACTGGGCCAAACAGGAGTTTAAAGGCGCTGACTCTCCAAGTGGGGAGAGTGTTAGTAAAGCGTCTGGAATGTTGCACCCGAGTACCAGGGGAGGAAAACTGAGACATATTTGAACACGTCTCCCGTTCACACGGTTGATCATACTCTGGGTTCCACATGCATGTTTTAGCTGAAGGAAGAATACCTTAAACCTGGAGAGTTGAGACCCGTGGAATGGGTACCATGCAATATGACTTCAAAGGGTCTGCATTTGCTCACCGAACCTCTCCAATCCTATCACTGCTGCGTTTATGCCCCTGTACACACGCTTGATTCTCTTTTGGAGACATAGCAATCCATAGGTTTTAAGATACTTACTAGTCAGGTACATTCTTAGGCGTTTAATATGCGGTGTTGAGTCCATTTCGTTGAGCAAGGAGTAGCTCTTGTCTATTCCATATTTGGCTTAAGGAACTTTATCTGTGCTCATTTCGATCTCTGGTTTTATGCAGCACCCCAACTCACCTTTCCCCTTAAGTAAGCATAAGTTGGTTTTCTAAATTTGAGACCCTGTTCTGTTCTGTAATTCAGTTCCTGTGTAGCCAAGTTTACATTCCGTGTATTACTGATATCTTATGATGTTTCTTTTTCTGTGTGACTTATTTCAGTTAGAATCATCATACCTGAATCCACTCATTGTGCTGCTAAGGGCCTGATGACATAGATTTCATTGCAGAGCGATATTGCTTTGTAAGTAAATACCACAACTTCTTTATCCATTTTTCACTTTCTGTGATGTTGAACTTGTACTGTAAACGAGGTTCTTGTAAACAGAGCCGTTCCAAACTTTGGGGTGGCTGTGTCTTTTTTATTTTAATTTCCCTAAGCTATAGGACCATAAGTGGAAGTGCCCTAGGCCCTGTTGCTTTGTTTTTTAGATGTTTCAGGAAACGCCATACACTTCTCCCGAGTGTCTGTTGGCAATTTACATCCCGCCCATCAGCATAACAAGGCTCCCAGTTCTCCATGGCCTGTCCTTCCTTTCTGGATTTTACACTTTTTTCAGATGGCCCTTTTGACCGGGGGGAAGTGAGACTTCATTGTACTGCAGATTTCCTTTGCAAGCTTGCTTGGTTGGCCAAAAAGGGCGTATGCGTTTTTTCCTGAATATATTCAGGAAAAAACGCATACGCCCTTTATGGCCAAGTGCATCATTGTGGACGTTCTGCCTCTTTTCGTATGCTTTCAATGCAATTCCAGTCTACCGCCTGAAATAGGTTTCCTGCAATTCTGCCCCGCTTTCAAGTCCTCTTGGCAGCCTTACTTCAGTATATTTTTGGACGATAGCTGTCATTTATAACTCTGCAGGTTTGTGAATTACAGTGCCCCTGAGCTCCTTTCCTCAACTCGCTTTCTTTTGAGCTGGCCGCAACACCGCAAGATGGCTTCAGGCCCTAATCTGGTTCCGGCACAGCACGCTGAGCCTTTGGTTAATTCCTCTTCCTGGTGGGAAATGAGAGTTAAATTTGCCCGTCCAGACACCTCCAGCTAGTCTCCCATTGGTTCTCCCTATTCCTGTTCATCTTCCGCAGAAATTGCAAACTGGGCCAAACAGGAGGTTAAAGACACTGACTCTCCAAGTGGGGAGAGTGTTAGTAAATCATCTGGAATGGTGCACCCGAGTACCAGGGTATAAAAACTGAGACATATTTGAACACGTCTCCCGTTCACACGGTTGATCATACTCTAGGTTCCACATGCATGTTTTAGCTGAAGGAAGAATACCTTAAACCTGGAGAGTTGAGACCCTTGTAATGGGTACCATGCAATATGACTTCAAAGGGTCTTCATTTGCTCACCGAACCTCTCCAATCCTATCACTGCTGCGTTTATGCCCCTGTACACACGCTTGATTCTCTTTTGGAGACATAGCAATCCATAGGTTTTAAGATACTTACTAGTCAGGTACATTCTTAGGCGTTTAATATGGGGTGTTGAGTCCATTTCGTTGAGCAAGGAGTAGCTCTTGTCTATTCCATATTTGGCTTAAGGAACTTTATCTGTGCTCATTTCAATCTCTGGTTTTATGCAGCACCCCAACTCACCTTTCCCCTTAAGCAAGCATAAGTTGGTTTTCTAAATTTGAGACCCTGTTCTGTTTGGAATTCAGTTCCTGTGTAGCCAAGTTTACATTCCGTGTATTAATGATATCTTATGATGTTTCTTTTTCTGTGTGACTTATTTCAGTTAGAATCATCGTACCTGAATCCACTCATTATGCTGCTATGGGCCTGATGACATAGATTTCATTGCTGAGTGATACTGCATTGTACGTAATTACCACAACTTCTTTATCCATTTTTCACTTTCTGCGATGTTGAACTTGTACTGTAAACGAGGTTCTTGTAAACAGAGGCGTCCCAAACTTTGGGGTGGCTGTGTCTTTTTGATTTTAATTTCCCTAAGCTATAGGACCATAAGTGGAAGTGCCCTAGGCTCTGTTGCTTTGTTTTTTAGATGTTTCAGGAAACACCATACACTTCTCCTGAGTGGTTGTTGGCAATTTACATCCCGCCCATCAGCATAACAAGGCTCCCAGTTCTCCATGGCCTGTCCTTCCTTTCTGGATTTTACACATTTTTCAGATGGCCCTTTTGACCGGGGGGAAGTGAGACTTCATTGTAGTGCAGATTTCCTTTGCAAGCTTGCTTGGTTGGCCAAAAAGGGCGTATGCGTTTTTTCCTGAATATATTCAGGAAAAAACGCATACGCCCTTTTTGGCCAAGTGCATCATTGTGGACGTTCTGCCTCTTTTCCTATGCTTTCAATGCAATTCCAGTCTACCTCCTGAAATCGGTTTCCTGCAATTCTGCCCTGCTTTCAAGTCCTCTTGGCAGCCTTACTTCAGTCTATTTTTGGACGATAGCTGTCATTTATAACTCTGCAGGTTTGTGAATTACAGTGTCCCTGAGCTCCTTTCTTCAACTCGCTTTCTTGTGAACTGGCCGCAACACCGCAGGATGGCTTCAGGTCCTAATCTGGTTCCGGCACGGCACGCTGAGCCTTTGGTTATTTCCTCTTCCTGGTGGGAAATGAGAGTTAAATTTGCCCGTCCAGACACCTTCAGCCAGTCTCTCATTGGTTCTCCCTATTCCTGTTCATCTTCCGCAGAAATTGCAAACTGGGCCAAACAGGAGTTTAAAGGCGCTGACTCTCCAAGTGGGGAGAGTGTTAGTAAAGCGTCTGGAATGTTGCACCCGAGTACCAGGGGAGGAAAACTGAGACATATTTGAACACGTCTCCCGTTCACACGGTTGATCATACTCTGGGTTCCACATGCATGTTTTAGCTGAAGGAAGAATACCTTAAACCTGGAGAGTTGAGACCCGTGGAATGGGTACCATGCAATATGACTTCAAAGGGTCTTCATTTGCTCACCGAACCTCTCCAATCCTATCACTGCTGCATTTATGCCCCTGTACACACACTTGATTCTCTTTTGGAGACATAGCAATCCATAGGTTTTAAGATACTTACTAGTCAGGTACATTCTTAGGCGTTTAATATGGGGTGTTGAGTCCATTTCGTTGAGCAAGGAGTAGCTCTTGTCTATTCCATAGTTGGCTTAAGGAACTTTATCTGTGCTCATTTCAATCTCTGGTTTTATGCAGCACCCCAACTCACCTTTCCCCTTAAGCAAGCATAAGTTGGTTTTCTAAATTTGAGACCCTGTTCTGTTTTGGAATTCAGTTCCTGTGTAGCCAAGTTTCCATTCCGTGTATTAGTGATATCTTATGATGTTTCTTTTTCTGTGTGACTTATTTCAGTTAGAATCATCATACCTGAATCCACTCATTATGCTGCTACGGGCCTGATGACATAGATTTCATTGCTGAGTGATACTGCATTGTAAGTAAGTACCACAAGTTCTTTATCCATTTTTCACTTTCTGTGATATTGAACTTGTACGGTAAATGAGGTTCTTGTAAACACAGGCGTCCCAAACTTTGGGGTGGCTGTGTCTTTTTGATTTTAATTTCCCTAAGCTATAGGACCATAAGTGGAAGTGCCCTAGGCTCTGTTGCTTTGTTTTTTAGATGTTTCAGGAAACACCATACACTTCTCCCAAGTGTCTGTTGGCAATTTACATCCCGCCCATCAGCATAACAAGGCGCCCAGTTCTCCATGGCCTGTCCTGCCTTTCTGGATTTTACACTTTTTTCAGATGGCCCTTTTGACTGGGGGGAAGTGAGACTTCATTGTAGTGCAGATTTCCTTTGCAAGCTTGCTTGGTTGGCCAAAAAGGACGTATGCGTTTTTTCCTGAATATATTCAGGAAAAAACGCATACGCCCTTTTTGGCCAAGTGCATCATTGTGGACGTTCTGCCTCTTTTCCTATGCTTTCAATGCAATTCCAGTCTACCTCCTGAAATCGGTTTCCTGCAATTCTGCCCCGCTTTCAAGTCCTCTTGGCAGCCTTACTTCAGTATATTTTTGGACGATAGCTGTCATTTATAACTCTGCAGGTTTGTGAATTACAGTGCCCCTGAGCTCCTTTCCTCAACTCGCTTTCTTTTGAGCTGGCCGCAACACCGCAAGATGGCTTCAGGCCCTAATCTGGTTCCGGCACGGCATGCTGAGCCTTTGGTTATTTCCTCTTCCTGGTGGGAAATGAGAGTTAAATTTGCCCGTCCAGACACCTCCAGCTAGTCTCTCATTGGTTCTCGCTATTCCTGTTCATCTTCCGCAGAAATTGCAAACTGGGCCAAACAGGAGGTTAAAGGCGCTGACTCTCCAAGTGGGGAGAGTGTTAGTAAAGCGTCTGGAATGTTGCACCCGAGTACCAGGGGAGGAAAACTGAGACATATTTTAACACGTCTCCCGTTCACACGGTTGATCATACTCTAGGTTCCACATGCATGTTTTAGCTGAAGGAAGAATACCTTAAACCTGGAGAGTTGAGACCCTTGTAATGGGTACCATGCAATATGACTTCAAAGGGTCTTCATTTGCTCACCGAACCTCTCCAATCCTATCACTGCTGCGTTTATGCCCCTGTACACACGCTTGATTCTCTTTTGGAGACATAGCAATCCATAGGTTTTAAGATACTTACTAGTCAGGTACATTCTTAGGCGTTTAATATGGGGTGTTGAGTCCATTTCATTGAGCAAGGAGTAGCTCTTGTCTATTCCATATTTGGCTTAAGGAACTTTATCTGTGCTCATTTCAATCTCTGGTTTTATGCAGCACCCCAACTCACCTTTCCCCTTAAGCAAGCATAAGTTGGTTTTCTAAAGTTGAGACCCTGTTCTGTTTGGAATTCAGTTCCTGTGTAGCCAAGTTTACATTCCGTCTATTAGTGATATCTTATGATGTTTCTTTTTCTGTGTGACTTATTTCAGTTAGAATCATCGTACCTGAATCCACTCATTATGCTGCTATGGGCCTGATGACATAGATTTCATTGCTGAGTGATACTGCATTGTACGTAAGTACCACAACTTCTTTATCCATTTTTCACTTTCTGCGATGTTGAACTTGTACTGTAAACGAGGTTCTTGTAAACAGAGGCGTCCCAAACTTTGGGGTGGCTGTGTCTTTTTGATTTTAATTTCCCTAAGCTATAGGACCATAAGTGGAAGTGCCCTAGGCTCTGTTGCTTTGTTTTTTAGATGTTTCAGGAAACACCATACACTTCTCCCGAGTGTCTGTTGGCAATTTACATCCCGCCCATCAGCATAACAAGGCTCCCAGTTCTCCATGGCCTGTCCTTCCTTTCTGGATTTTACACATTTTTCAGATGGCCCTTTTGACCGGGGGGAAGTGAGACTTCATTGTAGTGCAGATTTCCTTTGCAAGCTTGCTTGGTTGGCCAAAAAGGTCGTATGCGTTTTTTCCTGAATATATTCAGGAAAAAACGCATACGCCCTTTTTGGCCAAGTGCATCATTGTGGACGTTCTGCCTCTTTTCCTATGCTTTCAATGCAATTCCAGTCTACCTCCTGAAATCGGTTTCCTGCAATTCTGCCCCGCTTTCAAGTCCTCTTGGCAGCCTTACTTCAGTCTATTTTTGGACGATAGCTGTCATTTATAACTCTGCAGGTTTGTGAATTACAGTGCCCCTGAGCTCCTATCTTCAACTCGCTTTCTTTTGAGCTGGCCGCAACACCGCAGGACGGCTTCAGGCCCTAATCTGGTTCCGGCACGGCACGCTGAGCCTTTGGTTAATTCCTCTTCCTGGTGGGAAATGAGAGTTAAATTTGCCCGTCCAGACACCTCCAGCTAGCCTCTCATTGGTTCTCGCTATTCCTGTTCATCTTCCGCAGAAATTGCAAACTGGGCCAAACAGGAGGTTAAAGGCGCTGACTCTCCAAGTGGGGAGAGTGTTAGTAAAGCGTCTGGAATGTTGCACCCGAGTACCAGGGGAGGAAAACTGAGACATATTTGAACACGTCTCCCGTTCACACGGTTGATCATACTCTGGGTTCCACATGCATGTTTTAGCTGAAGGAAGAATACCTTAAACCTGGAGAGTTGAGACCTGTGTAATGGGTACCATGCAATATGACTTCAAAGGGTCTTCATTTGCTCACGAACCTCTCCAATCCTATCACTGCTGCGTTTATGACCCTGTACACATGCTTGATTCTCTTTCGGAGACATAGCAATCCATAGGTTTTAAGATACTTACTAGTCAGGTACATTCTTAGACGTTTATTATGCGGTGTTGAGTCCATTTCGTTGAGCAAGGAGTAGCTCTTGTCTATTCCATATTTGGCTTAAGGAAGTTTATCTGTGCTCATTTCAATCTCTGGTTTTATGCAGCACCCCAACTCACCTTTCCCCTTAAGCAAGCAAAAGTTGCTTTTCTAAATTTGAGACCCTGTTCTGTTCTGTAATTCAGTTCCTGTGTAGCCAAGTTTCCATTCCGTGTATTACTGATATCTTATGATGTTTCTTTTTCTGTGTGACTTATTTCAGTTAAAATCATCATACCTGAATCCACTCATTGTGCTGCTAAGGGCCTGATGACATAGATTTCATTGCTGAGTGATATTGCTTTGTAAGTAAATACCACAACTTCTTTATCCATTTTTCACTTTCTGCGATGTGGAACTTGTACTGTAAACGAGGTTCTTGTAAACAGAGGCGTCCCATACTTTGGGGTGGCTGTGGATTTTTTATTTTAATTTCCCTAAGCTATAGGACCATAAGTGGCAGTGCCCTAGGCTCTGTTGCTTTGTTTTTTAGATGTTTCAGGAAACACCATACACTTCTCCCTAGTGTCTGTTGGCAATTTACATCCCGCCCATCAGCATAACAAGGCTCCCAGTTCTCCATGGCCTGTCCTGCCTTTCTGGATTTTACACTTTTTTCAGATGGCCCTTTTGACCGGGGGGAAGTGAGACTTCATTGTAGTGCAGATTTCCTTTGCAAGCTTGCTTGGTTGGCCAAAAAGGGCGTATGCGTTTTTTCCTGAATATATTCAGGAAAAAACGCATACGCCCTTTTTGGCCAAGGGCATCATTGTGGACGTTCTGCCTCTTTTCCTATGCTTTCAATGCAATTCCAGTCTACCTCCTGAAATCGGTTTCCTGCAATTCTGCCCCGCTTTCAAGTCCTCTTGGCAGCCTTACTTCAGTCTATTTTTGGACAATAGCTGTCATTTATAACTCTGCAGGTTTGTGAATTACAGTGCCCCTGAGCTCCTTTCTTCAACTCGCTTTCTTTTGAGCTGGCCGCAACACCGCAGTATGGCTTCAGGCCCTAATCTGGTTCCGGCACGGCACGCTGCGCCTTTGGTTAATTCCTCTTCCTGGTGGGAAATGAGAGTTAAATTTGCCCGTCCAGCCACCTCCAGCTAGCCTCTCATTGGTTCTCGCTATTCCTGTTCATCTTCCGCAGAAATTGCAAACTGGGCCAAACAGGAGGTTAAAGGGACTGACTCTCCAAGTCGGGAGAGTGTTAGTAAAGCGTCTGGAATGTTGCACCCGAGTACCAGGGTACGAAAACTGAGATATATTTGAACACGACTCCCGTTCACATGGTTGATCATACTCTGGGTTCCACATGCATGTTTTAGCTGAAGGAAGAATACCTTAAACCTGGAGAGTTGAGACCCGTGTAATGGGTACCATGCAATATGACTTCAAAGGGTCTTCATTTGTTCACCGATCCTCTCCAATCCTATCACTGCTGCGTTTATGCCCCTGTACACACACTTGATTCTCTTTTGGAGACATAGCAATCCATAGGTTTTAAGATACTTACTAGTTAGGTACATTCTTAGGCGTTTAATATGTGGCTTTGAGTCCATTTCGTTGAGCAAGGAGTAGCTCTTGTCTATTCCATATTTGGCTTAAGGAACTTTATCTGTGCTCATTTCAATCTCTGGTTTTATGCAGCACCCCAACTCACCTTTACCCTTAAGCAAGCATAAGTTGGTTTTCTAAATTTGAGACCCTGTTCTGTTTTGGAATGAAGTTCCTGTGTAGCCAAGTTTACATTCCGTGTATTACTGATATCTTATGATGTTTCTTTTTCTGTGTGACTTATTTCAGTTAGAATCATCGTACCTGAAAACACTCATTGTGCTGCTACGGGCCTGATGACATAGATTTCATTGCTGAGTGATACTGCATTGTAGGTAAGTACCACAAGTTCTTTATCCATTTTTCACTTTCTGTGATATTGAACTTGTACGGTAAATGAGGTTCTTGTAAACGGAGGCGTCCCAAACTTTGGGGTGGCTGTGTCTTTTTGATTTTAATTTCCCTAAGCTATAGGACCATAAGTGGAAGTGCCCTAGGCTCTGTTGCTTTGTTTTTTAGATGTTTCAGGAAACACCATACACTTCTCCTGAGTGTCCTTTGGCAATTTACATCCCGTCGATCAGCATAACAAGGCTCCCAGTTCTCCATGGCCTGTCCTGCCTTTCTGAATTTTACACTTTTTTCAGATGGCCCTTTTGACCGGGGAGAAGTGAGACTTCATTGTAGTGCAGATTTCCTTTGCAAGTTTGCTTGGTTGGCCAAAAAGGGCGTATGCGTTTTTTCCTGAATATATTCAGGAAAAAACGCATAAGCCCTTGTTGGCCAAGTGCATCATTGTGGACGTTCTGCCTCTTTTCGTATGCTTTCAATGCAATTCCAGTCTACCTCCTGAAATCGGTTTCCTGCAATTCTGCCCCGCTTTCAAGTCCTCTTGGCAGCCTTACTTCAGTGTATTTTTGGACGATAGCTGTCATTTATAACTCTGCAGGTTTGTGAATTACAGTGCCCCTGAGCTCCTTTCTTCAACTCGCTTTCTTTTGAGCAGGCTGCAACCCCGCAGGATGGCTTCAGGCCCTAATCTGGTTCTGGCACGGCACGCTGAGCCTTTGGTTAATTCCTCTTCCTGGTGGGAAATGAGAGTTAAATTTGCCCATCAAGACACCTCCAGCTAGTCTCTCATTGGTTCTCGCTATTCCTGTTCATCTTCCACAGAAATTGCAAACTGGGCCAAACAGGAGGTTAAAGGGACTGACTCTCCAAGTGGGGAGAGTGTTAGTAAAGCGTCTGGAATGTTGCACCCGAGTACCAGGGTACAAAAACTGAGACATATTTGAACACGTCTCCTGATCACATGGTTGATCATACTCTAGGTTCCACATGCATGTTTTAGCTGAAGGAAGAATACCTTAAACCTGGGTAGTTGAAACCCGTGGAATGGGTACCATGCAATATGACTTCAAAGGGTCTTCATTTGCTCACGAACCTCTCCAATCCTATCACTGCTGCGTTTATGCCCCTGTACACATGCTTGATTCTCTTTCGGAGACATAGCAATCCATAGGTTTTAAGATACTTACTAGTCAGGTACATTCTTAGACGTTTAATATGCGGTGTTGAGTCCATTTCGTTGAGCAAGGAGTAGCTCTTGTCTATTCCATATTTGGCTTAAGGAACTTTATCTGTGCTCATTTCAATCTCTGGTTTTATGCAGCACCCCAACTCACCTTTCCCCTTAAGCAAGAATAAGTTGGTTTTCTAAATTTGAGACCCTGTTCTGTTCTGTAATTCAGTTCCTGTGTAGCCAAGTTTACATTCCGTGTATTACTGATATCTTATGATGTTTCTTTTTCTGTGTGACTTATTTCAGTTAGAATCATCATACCTGAATCCACTCATTGTGCTGCTAAGGGCCTGATGACACAGATTTCATTGCTGAGTGATATTGCTTTGTAAGTAAATACCACAACTTCTTTCTCCATTTTTCACTTTCTGCGATGTTGAACTTGTACTGTAAACGAGGTTCTTGTAAACAGAGCCGTTCCAAACTTTGGGGTGGCTGTGTCTTTTTGATTTTAATTTCCCTAAGCTATAGGACCATAAGTGGAAGTGCCCTAGGTTCTGTTGCTTTGTTTTTTAGATGTTTAAGGAAACACCATACAGTTCTCCCGAGTGGTTGTTGGCAATTTACATCCCGTCCATCAGCATAACAAGGCTCCCAGTTCTCCATGGCCTGTCCTGCCTTTCTGGATTTTACACATTTTTCAGATGGCCCTTTTGACCGGGGGGAAGTGAGACTTCATTGTAGTGCAGATTTCCTGTGCAAGCTTGCTTGGATGGCCAAAAAGGGCGTATGCGTTTTTTCCTGAATATATTCAGGAAAAAACGCATACGCCCTTTTTGGCCAAGTGCATCATTGTGGACGTTCTGCCTCTTTTCCTATGCTTTCAATGCAATTCCAGTCTACCTCCTGAAATCGGTTTCCTGCAATTCTGCCCCGCTTTCAAGTCCTCTTGGCAGCCTTACTTCAGTCTATTTTTGGACGATAGCTGTCATTTATAACTCTGCAGGTTTGTGAATTACAGTGCCCCTGAGCTCCTTTCTTCAACTCGCTTTCTTGTGACCTGGCCGCAACACCGCATGATGGCTTCAGGCCCTAATCTGGTTCCGGCACGGCACGCTGAGCCTTTGGTTATTTCCTCTTCCTGGTGGGAAATGAGAGTTAAATTTGCCCGTCCAGACACCTCCAGCTAGCCTCTCATTTGTTCTCGCTATTCCTGTTCATCTTCCGCAGAAATTGCAAACTGGGCCAAACAAGAGGTTAAAGGCGCTGACTCTCCAAGTGGGGAGAGTGTTAGTAAAGCGTCTGGAATGTTGCACCCGAGTCCCAGGGGAGGAAAACTGAGACATATTTGAACACGTCTCCCGTTCACATGGTTGATCATACTTGGGTTCCACATGCATATTTTAGCTGAAGGAAGAATACCTTAAACCTGGAGAGTTAAGACCCGTGGAAAGGGTACCATGCAATATGACTTCAAAGGGTCTTCATTTGCTCACCGAAACTCTCCAATCCTATCACTGCTGCATTTATGCCCCTGTACACATGCTTGATTCTCTTTTGGAGACATAGCAATCCATCGGTTTTACGATACTTACTTGTCAGGTACATTCTTAGGCGTTTAATATGCGGTGTTGAGTCCATTTCGTTGAGCAAGGAGTAGCTCTTGTCTATTCCATATTTGACTTAAGGAACTTTATCTGTGCTCATTTCAATCTCTGGTTTTATGCAGCACCCCAACTCACCTTTACCCTTAAGCAAGCATAAGTTGGTTTTCTAAATTTGAGACCCTGTTCTGTTCTGTAATTCAGTTCCTGTGTAGCCAAGTTTCCATTCCGTGTATTACTGATATCTTATGATGTTTCTTTTTCTGTGTGACTTATTTCAGTTAGAATCATCATACCTGAATCCACTCATTGTGCTGTTAAGGGCCTGATGACACAGATTTCATTGCTGAGTGATATTGCTTTGTAAGTAAATACCACAACTTCTTTATCCATTTTTCACTTTCTGCGATGTTGAACTTGTACTGTAAACGAGGTTGTTGTAAACAGAGGCGTCCCAAACTTTGGGGTGGCTGTGTCTTTTTGATTTTAATTTCCCTAAGCTATAGGACCATAAGTGGAAGTGCCCTAGGCTCTGTTGCTTTGTTTTTTAGATGTTTCAGGAAACACCATACACTTCTCCGGAGTGGTTATTGGCATTTTACATCCCGCCCTTCAGCATAACAAGGCTCCCAGTTCTCCATGGCCTGTCCTGCCTTTCTGGATTTTACACTTTTTTCAGATGGCCCTTTTGACCGGGGGGAAGTGAGACTTCATTGTAGTGCAGATTTCCTTTGCAAGCTTGCTTGGTTGGCCAAAAAGGGCGTATGCGTTTTTTCCTGAATATAATCAGGAAAAAACGCATACGCCCTTTTTGGCCAAGTGCATCATTGTGGACGTTCTGCCTCTTTTCCTATGCTTTCAATGCAATTCCAGTCTACCTCCTGAAATCGGTTTCCTGCAATTCTCCCCACTTTAAGTCCTCTTGGCAGCCTTACTTCAGTCTATTTTTGGACGATAGCTGTCATTTATAACTCTGCAGGTTTGTGAATTACAGTGCCCCTGAGCTCCTTTCTTCAACTTGTTTCTTGTGACCTGGCCGCAACACCGCAGGATGGCTTCAGGCCCTAATCTGGTTCCGGCACAGCACGCTGAGCCTTTGGTTATTTCCTCTTCCTGGTGGGAAATGAGAGTTAAATTTGCCCGTCCAGACACCTCCAGCTAGTCTCCATTGGTTCTCGCTATTCCTGTTCATCTTCCGCAGAAACTGCAAACTGGGCCAAACAGGAGGTTAAAGGGACTGACTCTCCAAGTCGGGAGAGGGTTCGTAAAGCGTCTGGAATGTTGCACCCGAGTACCAGGGTACGAAAACTGAGACATATTTGAACACGTCTCCCGATCACATGGTTGATCATACTCTAGGTTCCACATGCATGTTTTAGCTGAAGGAAGAATACCTTAAACCTGGGTAGTTGAAAACCGTGGAATGGGTACCATGCAATATGACTTCAAAGGGTCTTCATTTGCTCACCGAACCTCTCCAATCCTATCACTGCTGCGTTTATGCCCCTGTACACATGCTTGATTCTCTTTCGGAGACATAGCAATCCATAGGTTTTAAGATACTTACAAGACAGGTACATTCTTAGGAGTTTAATATGCAGTGTTGAGTCCATTTTGTTGAGCAAGGAGTAGCTCTTGTCTATTCCATATTTGGCTTAAGGAAATTTATCTGTGCTCATTTCAATCTCTGGTTTTATGCAGCACCCCAACTCACCTTTACCCTTAAGCAAGCATAAGTTGGTTTTCTAAATTTGAGACCCTGTTCTGTTCTGTAATTCAGTTCCTGTGTAGCCAAGTTTCCATTCCGTGTATTACTGATATCTTATGAGGTTTCTTTTTCTGTGTGACTTATTTCAGTTAGAATCATCATACCTGAATCCACTCATTGTGCTGCTAAGGGCCTGATGACACAGATTTCATTGCTGAGTGATATTGCTTTGTAAGTAAATACCACAACTTCTTTATCCATTTTTCACTTTCTGTGATGTTGAACTTGTACTCTAAACGAGGTTCTTGTAAACAAAGCCGTTCGAAACTTTGGGGTGGCTGTGTCTTTTTGATTTTAAATTCCCTAAGCTATAGGACCATAAGTGGAAGTGCCCTAGGCTCTGTTGCTTTGTTTTTTAGATGTTTCAGGAAACACCATACACTTCTCCCGAGTGGTTGTTGGCAATTTACATCCCGCCCTTCAGCATAACAAGGCTCCCCGTTCTCCATGGCCTGTCCTGCCTTTCTGGATTTTACACTTTTTTCAGATGGCCCTTTTGACCGGGGGGAAGTGAGACTTCATTGTAGTGCAGATTTCCTTTGCAAGCTTGCTTGGTTGGCCAAAAAGGGCGTATGCGTTTTTTCCTGAATATATTCAGGAAAAAACGCATACGCCCTTTTTGGCCAAGTACATCATTGTGGACGTTCTGCCTCTTTTCCTATGCTTTCAATGCAATTCCAGTCTACCTCCTGAAATCGGTTTCCTGCAATTCTGCCCCGCTTTCAAGTCCTCTTGGCAGCCTTACTTCAGTATATTTTTGGACGATAGCTGTCATTTATAACTCTGCAGGTTTGTGAATTACAGTGCCCCTGAGCTCCTTTCTTCAACTCGCTTTCTTTTGAGCTGGCTGCAACACCGCAGGATGGCTTCAGGCCCTAATCTGGTTCCGGTTCGGCACGCTGAGCCTTTGTTTATTTCCTCTTCCTGGTGGGAAATGAGAGTTAAATTTGCCCGTCCAGACACCTCCAGCTAGCTTCTGATTGGTTCTCGCTATTCCTGTTCATCTTCCGCAGAAATTGCAAACTGGGCCAAACAGGAGGTTAAAGGCGCTGACTCTCCAAGTCGGGAGAGTGTTAGTAAAGCGTCTGGAATGTTGCACCCGAGTACCAGGGGAGGAAAACTGAGACATATTTGAACACGTCTCCCGATCACATGGTTGATCATACTCTGGGTTCCACATGCATGTTTTAGCTGAAGGAAGAATACCTAAAACCTGGGTAGTTGAAACCCGTGTAATGGGTACTATGCAATATGACTTCAAAGGGTCTTCATTTGCTCACCGAACCTCTCCAATCCTATCACTGCTGCGTTTATGCCCCTGTACACATGCTTCATTCTCTTTCGGAGACATAGCAATCTATAGGTTTTAAGATACTTACTAGTCAGGTACATTCTTAGGCGTTTAATATGCGGTGTTGAGTCCATTTTGTTGAGCAAGGAGTAGCTCTTGTCTATTCCATATTTGGCTTAAGGAACTTTATCTGTGCTCATTTCAATCTCTGGTTTTATGCAGCACCCCAACTCACCTTTCCCCTTAAGCAAGCATAAGTTGGTTTTCTAAATTTGAGACCCTGTTCTGTTCTGTAATTCAGTTCCTGTGTAGCCAAGTTTACATTCCGTGTATTACTGATATCTTATGATGTTTCTTTTTCTGTGTGACTTATTTCAGTTAGAATCATCATACCTGAATCCACTCATTGTGCTGCTAAGGGCCTGATGACACAGATTTCATTGCTGAGTGATATTGCTTTGTAAGTAAATACCACAACTTCTTTCTCCATTTTTCACTTTCTGCGATGTTGAACTTGTACTGTAAACGAGGTTCTTGTAAACAGAGCCGTTCCAAACTTTGGGGAGGCTGTGTCTTTTTTATTTTAATTTCCCTAAGCTATAGGACTATAAGTGGAAGTGCCCTAGGCTCTGTTGCTTTGTTTTTTAGATGTTTCAGGAAACACCATACACTTCTCCTGAGTGGTTGTTGGCAATTTACATCCCGTCGATCAGCATAACAAGGCTCCCAGTTCTCCATGGCCTGTCCTGCCTTTCTGGATTTTACACTTTTTTCAGATGGCCCTTTTGACCGGGGGGAAGTGAAACTTCATTGTAGTGCAGATTTCCTTTGCAAGCTTGCTTGGTTGGCCAAAAAGGGCGTATGCGTTTTTTCCTGAATCGTTTTTCCTGCTTCATTGTGGACGTTCTGCCTCTTTTCCTATGCTTTCAATGCAATTCCAGTCTACCTCCTGAAATCGGTTTCCTGCAATTCTGCCCCGCTTTCAAGTCCTCTTGGCAGCCTTACTTCAGTCTATTTTTGGATGATAGCTGTCATTTATAACTCTGCAGGTTTGTGAATTACAGTGCCCCTGAGCTCCTTTCTTCAACTCGCTTTCTTGTGAGCTGGCCGCAACACCACAGGATGGCTTCAGGCCCTAATCTGGTTCCGGCACGGCACGCTTAGCCTTTGGTTAATTCCTCTTCCTGGTGGGAAATGAGAGTTAAATTTGCCTGTCCAGACACCTCCAGCTAGTCTCTCATTGGTTCTCGCTATTCCTGTTCATCTTCCGCAGAAATTGCAAACTGGGCCAAACAGGAGTTTAAAGGCGGTGACTCTCCAAGTGGGGAGAGTGTTAGTAAAGCGTCTGGAATGTTGCACCCGAGTACCAGGGTATGAAAACTGAGACATATTTGAACACGTCTCCCGATCACATGGTTGATCATACTCTGGGTTCCACATGCATGTTTTAGCTGAAGGAAGAATACCTAAAACCTGGGTAGTTGAAACCCGTGGAATGGGTACCATGCAATATGACTTCAAAGGGTCTTCATTTGCTCACCGAACCTCTCCAATCCTATCACTGCTGCGTTTATGCCCCTGTACACATGCTTGATTCTCTTTCAGAGACATAGCAATCCATAGGTTTTAAGATACTTACTAGTCAGGTACATTCTTAGGAGTTTAATATGCGGTGTTGAGTCCATTTCGTTGAGCAAGGAATAGCTCTTGTCTATTCCATATTTGGCTTAAGGAACTTTATCTGTGCTCATTTCAATCTCTGGTTTTATGCAGCACCCCAACTCACCTTTCCCCTTAAGCAAGCATAAGTTGTTTTTCTAAATTTGAGACCCTGTTCTGTTCTGTAATTCAGTTCCTGTGTAGCCAAGTTTACATTCCGTGTATTACTGATATCTTATGATGTTTCTTTTTCTGTGTGACTTATTTCAGTTAGAATCATCATACCTGAATCCACTCATTGTGCTGCTAAGGGCCTGATGACACAGATTTCATTGCTGAGTGATATTGCTTTGTAAGTAAATACCACAACTGCTTTCTCCATTTTTCACTTTCTGCGATGTTGAACTTGTACAGTAAACGAGGTTCTTGTAAACAGAGGCGTTCCAAACTTTGGGGTGGCTGTGTCTTTTTGATTTTAAATTCCCTAAGCTATAGGACCATAAGTGGAAGTGCCCTAGGCTCTGTTGCTTTGTTTTTTAGATGTTTCAGGAAACACCATACACTTCTCCCGAGTGTCTGTTGGCAATTTACATCCCGCCCATCAGCATAACAAGGCTCCCAGTTCTCAATGGCCTGTTGCCTTTCTGGATTTTACACTTTTTTCAGATGGCCCTTTTGACCCGGGGGAAGTGAGACTTCATTGTAGTGCAGATTTCCTTTGCAAGCTTGCTTGGTTGGCCAAAAAGGGCGTATGCGTTTTTTCCTGAATATATTCAGGAAAAAAGGCATACGCCCTTTTTGGCCAAGTGCATCATTGTGGACGTTCTGCCTCTTTTCCTATGCTTTCAATGCAATTCCAGTCTACCTCCTGAAATCGGTTTCCTGCAGTTCTACCCCGATTTCAAGTCCTCTTGGCAGCCTTACTTCAGTCTGTTTTTGGACGATAGCTCTCATTTATAACTCTGCAGGTTTGTGAATTACAGTGCCCCTGAGCTCCTTTCTTCAACTCGCTTTCTTGTGACCTGGCCACAACACCGCAGGATGGCTTCAGGCCCTAATCTGGTTCCGGCCCGGCATGCTGAGCCTTTGGTTAATTCCTCTTCCTGGTGGGAAATGAGAGTTAAATTTGCCCGTCCAGACACCTCCAGCTAGCCTCTCATTGGTTCTCGCTATTCCTGTTCATCTTCCGCAGAAATTGCAAACTGGGCCAAACAGGAGGTTAAAGGGACTGACTCTCCAAGTCGGGAGAGTGTTAGTAAAGCGTCTGGAATGTTGCACCCGAGTACCAGGGTACGAAAACTGAGACATATTTGAACACGTCTCCCATTCACATGGTTGATCATACTCTGGGTTCCACATGCATGTTTTAGCTGAAGGAAGAATACCTTAAACCTGGAGAGCTGAGACCCGTGTAATGGGTACCATGCAATATGACTTCAAAGGGTCTTCATTTGCTCACCGAACCTCTCCAATCCTATCACTGCTGCGTTTATGCCCCTGTACACACGCTTGATTCTCTTTTGGAGACATAGCAATCCATAGGTTTTAAGATACTTACTAGTCAGGTACATTCTTAGGCGTTTAATATTGGGTTTTGAGTCCATTTCGTTGAGCAAGGAGTAGCTCTTGTCTATTCCATCTTTGGTTTAAGGAACTTTATCTGTGCTCATTTCAATCTCCGGTTTTATGCAGCACCCCAACTCACCTTTCCCCTTAAGCAAGCATAAGTTGGTTTTCTAAATTTGAGACCCTGTTCTGTTTTGGAATGCAGTTCCTGTGTAGCCAAGTTTCCATTCCGTGTATTACTGATATCTTATGATGTTCCTTTTTCTGTGTGACTTATTTCAGTTAGAATCGTCATACCTGAATCCACTCATTGTGCTGCTAAGGGCCTGATGACACAGATTTCATTGCTGAGTGATATTTCTTTGTAAGTAAATACCACAACTTCTTTATCCATTTTTCACTTTCTGCGATGTTGAACTTGTACTGTAAACGAGGTTCTTGTAAACAGAGCCATTCCAAACTTTGGGGTGGCTGTGTCTTTTTGATTTTAATTTCCCTAAGCTATAGGACCATAAGTGGAAGTGCCCTAGGTTCTGTTGCTTTGTTTTTTAGATGTTTCAGGAAACACCATACACTTCTCCCGAGTGGTTGTTGGCAATTTACATCCCGCCCATCAGCATAACAAGGCTCCCAGTTCTCCATGGCCTGTCCTGCCTTTCTGGATTTTACACTTTTTTCAGATGGCCCTTTTGACCGGGGGGAAGTGAGACTTCATTGTAGTGCAGATTTCCTTTGCAAGCTTGCTTGGTTGGCCAAAAAGGGCGTATGCGTTTTTTCCTGAATATATTCAGGAAAAAACGCATACGCCCTTTTTGGCCAAGTACATCATTGTGGACGTTCTACCTCTTTTCCTATGCTTTCAATGCAATTTCAGTCTACCTCCTGAGATCGGTTTCCTGCAATTCTGCCGCGCTTTCAAGTCCTCTTGGCAGCCTTACTTCAGTCTGTTTTTGGACGATAGCTGTCATTTATAACTCTGCAGGTTTGTGAATTACAGTGCCCCTGAGCTCCTTTCTTCAACTCGCTTTCTTGTGAGCTGGCCGCAACACTGCAGGATGGCTTCAGGCCCTAATCTGGTTCCGGCACGGCACGCTGAGCCTTTGGTTAATTCCTCTTCCTGGTGGGAAATGAGAGTTAAATTTGCCCGTCCAGACACCTCCAGCTAGTCTCTCATTGGTTCTCGCTATTCCTGTTCATCTTCCGCAGAAATTGTAAACTGGGCCAAACAGGAGGTTAAAGGGACTGACTCTCCAAGTCGGGAGAGTGTTAGTAAAGCGTCTGGAATGTTGCTCCCGAGTACCAGGGTATGAAAACTGAGACATATTTGAACACGTCTCCCGATCACATGGTTGATCATACTCTGGGTTCCGCATGCATGTTTTAGCTGAAGGAAGAATACCTAAAACCTGGGTAGTTGAAACCCGTGGAATGGGTACCATGCAATATGACTTCAAAGGGTCTTCATTTGCTCACCGAACCTCTCCAATCCTATCACTGCTGCGTTTATGCCCCTGTACACATGCTTGATTCTCTTTCGGAGACATAGCAATCCATAGGTTTTAAGATACTTACAAATCAGGTACATTCTTAGGCGTTTAATATGCGGTGTTGAGTCCATTTCGTTGAGCAAGGAGTAGCTCTTGTCTATTCCATATTTGGCTTAAGGAACTTTATCTGTGCTCATTTCAATCTCTGGTTTTATGCAGCACCCCAACTCACCTTTACCCTTAAGCAAGCATAAGTTGGTTTTCTAAATTTGAGACCCTGTTCTGTTCTGTAATTCAGTTCCTGTGTAGCCAAGTTTCCATTCCGTGTATTACTGATATCTTATGATGTTTCTTTTTCTGTGTGACTTATTTCAGTTAGAATCATCATACCTGAATCCACTCATTGTGCTGCTAAGGGCCTGATGACACAGATTTCATTGCTGAGTGATATTGCTTTGTAAGTAAATACCACAACTTCTTTCTCCATTTTTCACTTTCTGCGATGTTGAACTTGTACTGTAAACGAGGTTCTTGTAAACAGAGCCGTTCCAAACTTTGGGGTGGCTGTGTCTTTTTGATTTTAATTTCCCTAAGCTATAGGACCATAAGTGGAAGTGCCCTAGGTTCTGTTGCTTTGTTTTTTAGATGTTTCAGGAAACACCATACACTTCTCCCGAGTGGTTGTTGGTAATTTACATCCCGCCCATCAGCATAACAAGGCTCCCAGTTCTCCATGGCCTGTCCTGCCTTTCTGGATTTTACACTTTTTTCAGATGGCCCTTTTGACCCGGGGGAAGTGAGACTTCATTGTAGTGCAGATTTCCTTTGCAAGCTTGCTTGGTTGGCCAAAAAGGGCGTATGCGTTTTTTCCTGAATATATTCAGGAAAAAACGCATACGCCCTTTTTGGCCAAGTACATCATTGTGGACGTTCTGCCTCTTTTCCTATGCTTTCAATGCAATTTCAGTCTACCTCCTGAAATCGGTTTCCTGCTATTCTGCCCCGCTTTCAAGTCCTCTTGGCAGCCTTACTTCAGTCTATTTTTGGACGATAGCTGTCATTTATAACTCTGCAGGTTTGTGAATTACAGTGCCCCTGAACTCCTTTCTTCAACTCGCTTTCTTGTGACCTGGCCGCAACACCGCAGGATGTCTTCAGGCCCTAATGTGGTTCCGGCACGGCACGCTGAGCCTTTGGTTAATTCCTCTTCCTGGTGGGAAATGAGAGTTAAATTTGCCCGTCCAGACACCTCCAGCTAGTCTCTCATTGGTTCTCGCTATTCCTGTTCATCTTCCGCAGAAATTGCAAACTGAGCCAAACAGGAGGTTAAAGGGACTGACTCTCCAAGTCGGGAGAGTGTTAGTAAAGCGTCTGGAATGTTGCACCCGAGTACCAGGGTATGAAACCTGAGACATATTTGAACACGTCTCCCGATCACATGGTTGATCATACTCTGGGTTCCACATGCATGTTTTAGCTGAAGGAAGAATACCTAAAACCTGGGTAGTTGAAACCCGTGGAATGGGTACCATGCAATATGACTTCAAAGGGTCTTCATTTGCTCACCGAACCTCTCCAATCCTATCACTGCTGCGTTTATGCCCCTGTACACATGCTTGATTCTGTTTCGGAGACATAGCAATCCATAGGTTTTAAGATACTTACAAATCAGGTACATTCTTAGGCGTTTAATATGCGGTGTTGAGTCCATTTCGTTGAGCAAGGAGTAGCTCTTGTCTATTCCATATTTGGCTTAAGGAACTTTATCTGTGCTCATTTCAATCTCTGGTTTTATGCAGCACCCCAACTCACCTTTCCCCTTAAGCAAGCATAAGTTGGTTTTCTAAATTTGAGACCCTGCTCTGTTCTGTAATTCAGTTCCTGTGTAGCCAAGTTTCCATTCTGTGTATTACTGATATCTTATGATGTTTCTTTTTCTGTGTGACTTATTTCAGTTAGAATCATCATACCTGAATCCACTCATTGTGCTGCTAAGGGCCTGATGACACAGATTTCATTGCTGAGTGATATTGCTTTGTAAGTAAATACCACAACTTCTTTATCCATTTTTCACTTTCTGCGATGTTGAACTTGTACTGTAAACGAGGTTCTTGTAAACAGAGCCGTTCCAAACTTTGGGGTGGCTGTGTCTTTTTGATTTTAATTTCCCTAAGCTATAGGACCATAAGTGGAAGTGCCCTAGGTTCTGTTGCTTTGTTTTTTAGATGTTTCAGGAAACACCATACACTTCTCCCAAGTGTCTGTTGGCAATTTACATCCCGCCCATCAGCATAACAAGGCTCCCAGTTCTCCATGGCCTGTCCTGCCTTTCTGGATTTTACACTTTTTTCAGATGGCCCTTTTGACCGGGGGGAAGTGAGACCTCATTGTAGTGCAGATTTCCTTTGCAAGCTTGCTTGGTTGGCCAAAAAGGGCGTATGCGTTTTTTCCTGAATATATTCAGGAAAAAACGCATACGCCCTTTTTGGCCAAGTGCATCATTGTGGACGTTCTGCCTCTTTTCCTATGCTTTCAATGCAATTCCAGTCTACCTCCTGAAATCGGTTTCCTGCAATTCTGCCCTGCTTTCAAGTCCTCTTGGCAGCCTTACTTCAGTCTATTTTTGGACGATAGCTGTCATTTATAACTCTGCATGATTGTGAATTACAGTGCCCCTGAGCTCCTTTCTTCAACTCGCTTTCTTGTGAGCTGGCCGCAACAACGCAGGATGTCTTCAGGCCCTAATGTGGTTCCGGAACGGCACGCTGAGCCTTTGGTTAATTCCTCTTCCTGGTGGGAAATGAGAGTTAAATTTGCCCGTCCAGACACCTCCAGCTAGTCTCTCATTGGTTCTCGCTATTCCTGTTCATCTTCCGCAGAAATTGCAAACTGGGCCAAACAGGAGGTTAAAGGGACTGACTCTCCAAGTCGGGAGAGTGTTAGTAAAGCGTCTGGAATGTTGCACGCGAGAACCAGAATACGAAAACTGAGACATATTTGAACACGTCTCCCGATCACATGGTTGATCATACTCTAGGTTCCACATGCATGTTTTAGCTGAAGGAAGAATACCTTAAACCCGGGTAGTTGAAACCCGTGGAATGGGTACCATGCAATATGACTTCAAAGGGTCTTCATTTGCTCACCGAACCTCTCCAATCCTATCACTGCTGCGTTTATGCCCCTGTACACATGCTTGATTCTCTTTCGGAGACATAGCAATCCATAGGTTTTAAGATACTTACAAATCAGGTACATTCTTAGGCGTTTAATATGCGGTGTTGAGTCCATTTCGTTGAGCAAGGAGTAGCTCTTGTCTATTCCATATTTGGCTTAAGGAACTTTATCTGTGCTCATTTCAATCTCTGGTTTTATGCAGCACCCCAACTCACCTTTCCCCTTAAGCAAGCATAAGTTGGTTTTCTAAATTTGAGACCCTGTTCTGTTCTGTAATTCAGTTCCTGTGTAGCCAAGTTTCCATTCCGTGTATTACTGATATCTTATGATGTTTCTTTTTCTGTGTGACTTATTTCAGTTAGAATCATCATACCTGAATCCACTCATTGTGCTGCTAAGGGCCTGATGACACAGATTTCATTGCTGAGTGATATTGCTTTGTAAGTAAATACCACAACTTCTTTATCCATTTTTCACTTTCTGCGATGTTAAACTTGTACTGTAAACGAGGTTCTTGTAAACAGAGCCGTTCCAAATTTTGGGGTGGCTGTGTCTTTTTGATTTTAAATTCCCTAAGCTATAGGACCATAAGTGGAAGTGCCCTAGGTTCTGTTGCTTTGTTTTTTAGATGTTTCAGGAAACACCATACACTTCTCCCGAGTGGTTGTTGGCAATTTACATCCCGCGCATCAGCATAACAAGGCTCCCAGTTCTCCATGGCCTGTCCTGCCTTTCTGGATTTTACACTTTTTTCAGATGGCCCTTTTGACCGGGGGGAAGTGAGACTTCATTGTAGTGCACATTTCCTTTGCAAGCTTGCTTGGTTGGCCAAAAAGGGCGTATGCGTTTTTTCCTGAATATATTCAGGAAAAAACGCATACGCCCTTTTTGGCCAAGTGCATCATTGTGGACGTTCTGCCTCTTTTCCTATGCTTTCAATGCAATTCCAGTCTACCTCCTGAAATCGGTTTCCTGCAATTCTGCCCCGCTTTCAAGTCCTCTTGGCAGCCTTACTTCAGTCTATTTTTGGACAATAGCTGTCATTTATAACTCTGCAGGTTTGTGAATTACAGTGCCCCTGAGCTCCTTTCTTCAACTCGCTTTCTTGTGACCTGGCCGCAACACCGCAGGATGGCTTCAGGCCCTAATCTGGTTCTGGCACGGCACGCTGAGCCTTTGGTTAATTCCTCTTCCTGGTGGGAAATGAGAGTTAAATTTGCCCGTCCAGACACCTCCAGCTAGTCTCTCTTTGGTACTCGCTATTCCTGTTCATCTTCCACAGAAATTGCAAACTGGGCCAAACAGGAGGTTAAAGGGACTGACTCTCCAAGTCGGGGGAGTGTTAGTAAAGCGTCTGGAATGTTGCACCCGAGTACCAGGGTACGAAAACTGAGACATATTTGAACACGTCTCCCGATCACATGGTTGATCATACTCTAGGGACACATGCATGTTTTAGCTGAAGGAAGAATATCTTAAACCTGGGTAGTTGAAACCCGTGGAATGGGTACCATGCAATATGACTTCAAAGGGTCTTCATTTGCTCACCGAACCTCTCCAATCCTATCACTGCTGCGTTTATGCCCCTGTACACATGCTTGATTCTCTTTCGGAGACATAGCAATCCATAGGTTTTAAGATACTTGCAAGTCAGGTACATTCTTAGGCGTTTAATATGCGGTGTTGAGTCCATTTCGTTGAGCAAGGAGTAGCTCTTGTCTATTCCATATTTGGCTTAAGGAACTTTATCTGTGCTCATTTCAATCTCTGGTTTTATGCAGCACCCCAACTCACCTTTACCCTTAAGCAAGCATAAGTTGGTTCTAAATTTGAGACCCTGTTCTATTCTGTAATTCAGTTCCTGTGTAGCCAAGTTTACATTCCGTGTATTACTGATATCTTATGATGTTTCTTTTTCTGTGTGACTTATTTCAGTTAGAATCATCATACCTGAATCCACGCATTGTGCTGCTAAGGGCCTGATGACACAGATTTCATTGCTGAGTGATATTGCTTTGTAAGTAAATACCACAACTTCTTTCTCCATTTTTCACTTTCTGCGATGTTGAACTTGTACTGTAAATGAGGTTCTTGTAAACAGAGCCGTTCCAAACTTTGGGGTGGCTGTGTCTTTTTGATTTTAAATTCCCTAAGCTATAGGACCATAAGTGGAAGTGCCCTAGGTTCTGTTGCTTTGTTTTTTAGATGTTTCAGGAAACACCATACACTTCTCCCGAGTGGTTGTTGGCAATTTACATACCGCGCATCAGCATAACAAGGCTCCCAGTTCTCCATGGCCTGTCCTGCCTTTCTGGATTTTACACTTTTTTCAGATGGCCCTTTTGACCGGGGGGAAGTGAGACTTCATTGTAGTGCACATTTCCTTTGCAAGCTTGCTTGGTTGGCCAAAAAGGGCGTATGCGTTTTTTCCTGAATATATTCAGGAAAAAACGCATACGCCCTTTTTGGCCAAGTGCATCATTGTGGACGTTCTGCCTCTTTTCCTATGCTTTCAATGCAATTCCAGTCTACCTCCTGAAATCGGTTTCCTGCAATTCTGCCCCGCTTTCAAGTCCTCTTGGCAGCCTTACTTCAGTCTATTTTTGGACGATAGCTGTCATTTATAACTCTGCAGGTTTGTGAATTACAGTGCCCCTGAGCTCCTTTCTTCAACTCGCTTTCTTGTGACCTGGCCGCAACACCGCAGGATGGCTTCAGGCCCTAATCTGGTTCTGGCACGGCACGCTGAGCCTTTGGTTAATTCCTCTTCCTGGTGGGAAATGAAAGTTAAATTTGCCCGTCCAGACACCTCCAGCTAGTCTCTCTTTGGTACTCGCTATTCCTGTTCATCTTCCACAGAAATTGCAAACTGGGCCAAACAGGAGGTTAAAGGGACTGACTCTCCAAGTCGGGGGAGTGTTAGTAAAGCGTCTGGAATGTTGCACCCGAGTACCAGGGTACGAAAACTGAGACATATTTGAACACGTCTCCCGATCACATGGTTGATCATACTCTAGGGACACATGCATGTTTTAGCTGAAGGAAGAATATCTTAAACCTGGGTAGTTGAAACCCGTGGAATGGGTACCA
Organism: Delphinus delphis; assembly: GCF_949987515.2. Lineage (NCBI taxonomy): Eukaryota > Metazoa > Chordata > Mammalia > Artiodactyla > Delphinidae > Delphinus > Delphinus delphis. The sequence goes on from NW_027192866.1 coordinate 112,805, forward strand.
TGCAATATGACTTCAAAGGGTCTTCATTTGCTCACCGAACCTCTCCAATCCTATCACTGCTGCGTTTATGCCCCTGTACACATGCTTGATTCTCTTTCGGAGACATAGCAATCCATAGGTTTTAAGATACTTGCAAGTCAGGTACATTCTTAGGCGTTTAATATGCGGTGTTGAGTCCATTTCGTTGAGCAAGGAGTAGCTCTTGTCTATTCCATATTTGGCTTAAGGAACTTTATCTGTGCTCATTTCAATCTCTGGTTTTATGCAGCACCCCAACTCACCTTTACCCTTAAGCAAGCATAAGTTGGTTCTAAATTTGAGACCCTGTTCTATTCTGTAATTCAGTTCCTGTGTAGCCAAGTTTACATTCCGTGTATTACTGATATCTTATGATGTTTCTTTTTCTGTGTGACTTATTTCAGTTAGAATCATCATACCTGAATCCACGCATTGTGCTGCTAAGGGCCTGATGACACAGATTTCATTGCTGAGTGATATTGCTTTGTAAGTAAATACCACAACTTCTTTCTCCATTTTTCACTTTCTGCGATGTTGAACTTGTACTGTAAATGAGGTTCTTGTAAACAGAGCCGTTCCAAACTTTGGGGTGGCTGTGTCTTTTTGATTTTAAATTCCCTAAGCTATAGGACCATAAGTGGAAGTGCCCTAGGTTCTGTTGCTTTGTTTTTTAGATGTTTCAGGAAACACCATACACTTCTCCCGAGTGGTTGTTGGCAATTTACATACCGCGCATCAGCATAACAAGGCTCCCAGTTCTCCATGGCCTGTCCTGCCTTTCTGGATTTTACACTTTTTTCAGATGGCCCTTTTGACCGGGGGGAAGTGAGACTTCATTGTAGTGCACATTTCCTTTGCAAGCTTGCTTGGTTGGCCAAAAAGGGCGTATGCGTTTTTTCCTGAATATATTCAGGAAAAAACGCATACGCCCTTTTTGGCCAAGTGCATCATTGTGGACGTTCTGCCTCTTTTCCTATGCTTTCAATGCAATTCCAGTCTACCTCCTGAAATCGGTTTCCTGCAATTCTGCCCCGCTTTCAAGTCCTCTTGGCAGCCTTACTTCAGTCTATTTTTGGACGATAGCTGTCATTTATAACTCTGCAGGTTTGTGAATTACAGTGCCCCTGAGCTCCTTTCTTCAACTCGCTTTCTTGTGACCTGGCCGCAACACCGCAGGATGGCTTCAGGCCCTAATCTGGTTCTGGCACGGCACGCTGAGCCTTTGGATAATTCCTCTTCCTGGTGGGAAATGAGAGTTAAATTTGCCCGTCCAGACACCTCCAGCTAGTCTCTCTTTGGTACTCGCTATTCCTGTTCATCTTCCACAGAAATTGCAAACTGGGCCAAACAGGAGGTTAAAGGGACTGACTCTCCAAGTCGGGAGAGTGTTAGTAAAGTGTCTGGAATGTTGCACCCGAGTACCAGGGTACGAAAACTGAGACATATTTGAACACGTCTCCCGATCACATGGTTGATCATACTCTAGGGACACATGCATGTTTTAGGTGAAGGAAGAATATCTTAAACCTGGGTAGTTGAAACCCGTGGAATGGGTACCATGCAATATGACTTCAAAGGGTCTTCATTTGCTCACCGAACCTCTCCAATCCTATCACTGCTGCGTTTATGCCCCTGTACACATGCTTGATTCTCTTTCGGAGACATAGCAATCCATAGGTTTTAAGATACTTGCAAGTCAGGTCCATTCTTAGGCGTTTAATATGCGGTGTTGAGTCCATTTCGTTGAGCAAGGAGTAGCTCTTGTCTATTCCATATTTGGCTTAAGGAACTTTATCTGTGCTCATTTCAATCTCTGGTTTTATGCAGCACCCCAACTCACCTTTACCCTTAAGCAAGCATAAGTTGGTTCTAAATTTGAGACCCTGTTCTATTCTGTAATTCAGTTCCTGTGTAGCCAAGTTTACATTCCGTGTATTACTGATATCTTATGATGTTTCTTTTTCTGTGTGACTTATTTCAGTTAGAATCATCATACCTGAATCCACTCATTGTGCTGCTAAGGGCCTGATGACACAGATTTCATTGCTGAGTGATATTGCTTTGTAAGTAAATACCACAACTTCTTTCTCCATTTTTCACTTTCTGCGATGTTGAACTTGTACTGTAAATGAGGTTCTTGTAAACAGAGCCGTTCCAAACTTTGGGGTGGCTGTGTCTTTTTGATTTTAAATTCCCTAAGCTATAGGACCATAAGTGGAAGTGCCCTAGGTTCTGTTGCTTTGTTTTTTAGATGTTTCAGGAAACACCATACACTTCTCCCGAGTGTCTGTTGGCAATTTACATCCCGCCCATCAGCATAACAAGGCTCCCAGTTCTCCATGGCCTGTCCTGCCTTTCTGGATTTTACACTTTTTTCAGATGGCCCTTTTGACCGGGGGGAAGTGAGACTTCATTGTAGTGCACATTTCCTTTGCAAGCTTGCTTGGTTGGCCAAAAAGGGCGTATGCGTTTTTTCCTGAATATATTCAGGAAAAAACGCATACGCCCTTTTTGGCCAAGTGCATCATTGTGGACGTTCTGCCTCCTTTCCTATGCTTGAAATGCAATTCCAGTTTACCTCCTGAAATCGGTTTCCTGCAATTCTGCCCCGCTTTCAAGTCCTCTTGGCAGCCTCACTTCAGTATATTTTTGGACGATAGCTGTCATTTATAACTCTGCATGATTGTGAATTACAGTGCCCCTGAGCTCCTTTCTTCAACTCGCTTTCTTTTGAGCTGGCCGCAACACCGCAGGATGACTTCAGGCCCTAATCTGGTTCCAGCACGGCACGCTGAGCCTTTGGTTATTTCCTCATCCTGGTGGGAAATGAGAGAGAAATTTGCCCGTCCAGACACCTCCAGCTAGTCTCTCATTGGTTCTCGCTATTCCTGTTCATCTTCCGCAGAAATTGCAAATTGGTCCAAACAGGAGTTTAAAGGCGCTGACTCTCCAAGTGGGGAGAGTGTTAGTAAAGAGTCTGGAATGTTGCACCCGAGTACCAGGGTACGAAAACTGAGTCATATTTGAACACGTCTCCCGTTCACACGGTTGATCATACTCTGGGATCCACATGCATGTTTTAGCTTAAGGAAGAATACCTTAAACCTGCAGAGTTGAGACCCGTGGAATGGGTACCATTCAATATGACTTCAAAGGGTCTTCATTTGCTCACCGAACCTCTCCAATCCTATCACTGCTGCATTTACGCCCCTGTACACAGGCTTGATTCTCTTTTGGAGACATAGCAATCCATAGGTTTTAAGATATTTACTAGTCAGGTACATTCTTAGGCGTTTAATATGCGGTGTTGAGTCCATTTCGTTGAGCAAGGAGTAGCTCTTGTCTATTCCATATTTGGCTTAAGGAACTTTATCTGTGCTCATTTCAATCTCTGGTTTTATGCAGCACCCCAACTAACCTTTCCCCTGAAGCAAGCATAAGTTGCTTTTCTAAATTTGAGACCCTGTTCTGTTTTGGAATTCAGTTCCTGTGTAGCCAAGTTTACATTCTGTGTATTAGTGATATCTTATGATGTTTCTTTTTCTGTGTGACTTATTTCAGTTAGAATCATCGTACCTGAATCCACTCATTATGCTGCTACGGGCCTGATGACATAGATTTCATTGCTGAGTGATACTGCATTGTACGTAAGTACCACAAGTACTTTATCCATTTTTCACTTTCTGTGATATTGAACTTGTACGGTAAACGAGGTTCTTGTAAACAGAGGCGTCCCAAACTTTGGGGTGGCTGTGTCTTTTTGATTTTAATTTCCCTAAGCTATAGGACCATAAGTGGCAGTGCCCAAGGCTCTGTTGCTTTGTTTTTTAGATGTTTCAGGAAACACCATACACTTCTCCCAAGTGTCTGTTGGCAATTTACATCCCACCCATCAGCATAACAAGGCTCCCAGTTCTCCATGGCCTGTCCTGCCTTTCTGGATTTTACACTTTTTTCAGATGGCCCTTTTGACCGGGGGGAAGTGAGACTTCATTGTAGTGCAGATTTCCTTTGCAAGCTTGCTTGGTTGGCCAAAAAGGGCATATGCGTTTTTTCCTGAATATATTCAGGAAAAAACGCATACGCCCTTTTTGGCCAAGTGCATCATTGTGGACGTTCTGCCTCTTTTCCTATGCTTTCAATGCAATTCCAGTCTACCTCCTGAAATCGGTTTCCTGCAATTCTGCCCCGCTTTCAAGTCCTCTTGGCAGCCTTACTTCAGTATATTTTTGGACGATAGCTGTCATTTATAACTCTGCAGGTTTGTGAATTACAGTGCCCCTGAGCTCCTTTCTTCAAATTGCTTTCTTGTGACCTGCCGCAACACCGCAGGATGGCTTCAGGCCCTAATCTGGTTCCGGCACGGCACGCTGAGCCTTTGGTTAATTCCTCTTCCTGGTGGGAAATGAGAGTTAAATTTGCCCGTCCAGACACCTCCAGCTAGTCTCTCATTGGTTCTCCCTATTCCTGTTCATCTTCTGCAGAAATTGCAAACTGGGCCAAACAGGAGGTTAAAGGCGCTGACTCTCCAAGTGGGGAGAGTGTTAGTAAAGCGTCTGGAATGTTGCACCCGAGTATCAGGGGAGGAAAACTGAGACATATTTGAACACGTCTCCCGTTCACACGGTTGATCATACTCTGGGTTCCACATGCATGTTTTAGCTGAAGGAAGAATACCTTAAACCTGGAGAGTTGAGACCCGCGGAATGGGTACCATGCAATATGACTTCAAAGGGTCTTCATTTGCTCACCAATCCTCTCCAATCCTATCACTGCTGCGTTTATTCCCCTGTACACACGCTTGATTCTCTTTTGGAGACATAGCAATCCATAGGTTTTAAGATACTTACTAGTCAGGTACATTCTTAGGCGTTTAATATGGGGTGTTGAGTCCATTTCGTTGAGCAAGGAGTAGCTCTTGTCTATTCCATATTTGGCTTAAGGAACTTTATCTGTGCTCATTTCAATCTCTGGTTTTACGCAGCACCCCAACTCACCTTTCCCCTTAAGCAAGCATAAGTTGGTTTTCTAAATTTGAGACGCTGTTCTGTTTTGGAATTCAGTTCCTGTGTAGCCAAGTTTACATTCCGTGTATTAGTGATATCTTATGATGTTTCTTTTTCTGTGTGACTTATTTCAGTTAGAATCATCGTACCTGAATCCACTCATTATGCTGCTACGGGCCTGATGACATAGATTTCATTGCTGAGTGATACTGCATTGTACGTAAGTACCACAAGTTCTTTATCCATTTTTCACTTTCTGTGATATTGAACTTTTACGGCAAACGAGATTCTTGTAAACAGAGGCGTCCCAAACTTTGGGGTGGCTGTGTCTTTTTGATTTTAATTTCCCTAAGCTATAGGACCATAAGTGGAAGTGCCCTAGGCTCTGTTGCTTTGTTTTTTAGATGTTTCAGGAAACACCATACACTTCTCCCAAGTGTCTGTTGGCAATTTACATCCCGCCCATCAGCATAACAAGGCTCCCAGTTCTCCATGGCCTGTCCTGCCTTTCTGGATTTTACACTTTTCTCAGATGGCCCTTTTGACCGGGGGGAAGTGAGACTTCATTGTAGTGAAGATTTCCTTTGCAAGCTTGCTTGGTTGGCCAAAAAGGGCGTATGCGTTTTAACTGAATATATTCAGGAAAAAACGCATACGCCCTTTTTGGCCAAGTGCATCATTGTGGACGTTCTGCCTCTTTTCCTATGCTTTCAATGCAATTCCAGTCTACATCCTGAAATCGGTTTCCTGCAATTCTGCCCCGCTTTCAAGTCCTCTTGGCAGCCTTACTTCAGTCTATTTTTGGACGATAGCTGTCATTTATAACTCTGCAGGTTTGTGAATTACAGTGTCCCTGAACTCCTTTCTTCAACTCGCTTTCTTTTCTGCTGGCCGCAACACCGCAGGATGGCTTCAGGCCCTAATCTGGTTCCGGCACGGCACGCTGAGCCTTTGGTTATTTCCTCTTCCTGGTGGGAAATGAGAGTTAAATTTGCCCGTCCAGACACCTCCAGCTAGTCTCTCATTGGTTCTCCCTATTCCTGTTCAACTTCCGCAGAAATTGCAAACTGGGCCAAACAGGAGGTTAAAGGCGCTGACTCTCCAAGTGGGGAGAGTTTTAATAAATCATCTGGAATGGTGCACCCGAGTACCAGGGTACAAAAACTGAGACATATTTGAACACGTCTCCCGTTCACACGGTTGATCATACTCTGGGTTCCACATGCATGTTTTAGTTGAAGGAAGAATACCTTAAACCTGGAGAGTTGAGACCCGTGTAATGGTTACCATGCAATATGACTTCAAAGGGTCTTCATTTGCTCACCGAACCTCTCCAATCCTATCACTGCTGCGTTTATGCCCCTGTACACACGCTTGATTCTCTTTTGGAGACATAGCAATCTATAGGTTTTAAGATACTTACTAGTCAGGTACATTCTTAGGTGTTTAATATGGGGTGTTGAGTCCATTTCGTTGAGCAAGGAGTAGCTCTTGTCTATTCCATATTTGGCTTAAGGAACTTTATCTGTGCTCATTTCAATCTCTGGTTTTATGCAGCACCCCAACTCATCTTTCCCCTTAAGCAAGCATAAGTTGGTTTTCTAAATTTGAGACCCTGTTCTGTTTTGGAATTCAGTTCCTGTGTAGCCAAGTTTACATTCCGTGTATTACAGATATCTTATGATGTTTCTTTTTCTGTGTGACTTATTTCAGTTATAATCATTGTACCTGAATCCACTCATTATGCTGCTACGGGCCTGATGACATAGATTTCATTGCTGAGTGATACTGCATTGTACGTAATTACCTCAAGTTCTTTATCCATTTTTCACTTTCTGTGATATTGAACTTGTACGGTAAACGAGGTTCTTGTAAACAGAGGCGTCCCAAACTTTGGGGTGGCTGTGTCTTTTTTATTTTAATTTCCCTAATCTATAGGACCATAAGTGGAAGTGCCCTAGGCTCTGTTGCTTTGTTTTTTAGATGTTTCAGGAAACACCATACACTTCTCCCGAGTGTCTGTTGGCAATTTACATCCCGCCCATCAGCATAACAAGGCTCCCAGTTCTCCATGGCCTGTCCTGCCTTTCTGGATTTTACACTTTTCTCAGATGGCCCTTTTGACTGGGGGGAAGTAAGACTTCATTGTAGTGCAGATTTCCTTTGCAAGTTTGCTTGGTTGGCCAAAAAGGGCGTATGCGTTTTTTCCTGAATATATTCAGGAAAAAACGCATACGCCCTTTTTGGCCAAGTGCATCATTGTGGACGTTCTGCCTCTTTTCCTATGCTTTCAATGAAATTCCAGTCTACCTCCTGAAATCGGTTTCCTGCAATTCTGCCCCGCTTTCAAGTCCTCTTGGCAGCCTTACTTCAGTATATTTTTGGACGATAGCTGTCATTTATAACTCTGCAGGTTTGTGAATTACAGTGCCCCTAAGCTCCTTTCTTCAACTCGCTTTCTTGTGAGCTGGCCGAAACACAGCATGATGGCTTCAGGACCTAATCTGGTTCCGGCACGGCATGCTGAGCCTCTGGTTAATTCCTCTTCCTGGTGGGAAATGAGAGTTAAATTTGCCCGTCCAGACACCTCCAGCTAGCCTCTCATTGGTTCTCGCTATTCCTGTTCATCTTCCGCAGAAATTGCAAACTGGGCCAAACAGGAGTTTAAAGGCGCTGACTCTCCAAGTCGGGAGAGTGTTAGTAAAGCGTCTGGAATGTTGCACCCGAGTACCATGGTAGGAAAACTGAGACATATTTGAACATGTCTCCCGATCACATGGTTGATCATACTCTAGGTTCCACATGCATGTTTTAGCTGAAGGAAGAATACCTTAAACCTGGGTAGTTGAAACCCGTGGAATGGGTACCATGCAATATGACTTCAAAGGGTCTTCATTTGCTCACCGAACCTCTCCAATCCTATCACTGCTGCGTTTATGTCCCTGTACACATGCTTGATTCTCTTTCGGAGACATAGCAATCCATAGGTTTTAAGATACTTACTAGTCAGGTACATTCTTAGGCGTTTAATATGGGGTGTTGAGTCCATTTCGTTGAGCAAGGAGTAGCTCTTGTCTATTCCATATGTGGCTTAAGGAACTTTATCTGTGCTCATTTCAATCTCTGGTTTTATGCAGCACCCCAACTCACCTTTCCCCTTAAGCAAGCATAAGTTGGTTTTCTAAATTTGAGACCCTGTTCTGCTTTGGAATTCAGTTCCTGTGTAGCCAAGTTTACATTCCGTGTATTACTGATATCTTATGATGTTTCTTTTTCTGTGTGACTTATTTCAGATAGAATCATCGTACCTGAATCCACTCATTGTGCTGCTAAGGGCCTGATGACATAGATTTCATTGCTGAGTGATATTGCTTTGTAAGTAAATACCACAACTTCTTTATCCATTTTTCACTTTCTGCGATGTTGAACTTGTACTGTAAACGAGGTTCTTGTAAACAGAGGCGTCCCAAACTTTGGGGTGGCTGTGTCTTTTTGATTTTAATTTCCCTAAGCTATAGGACCATAAGTGGAAGTGCCCTAGGCTCTGTTGCTTTGTTTTTTAGATGTTTCAGGAAACACCATACACTTCTCCCGAGTGTCTGTTGGCAATTTACATCCCGCCCATCAGCATAACAAGGCTCCCAGTTCTCCATGGCCTGTCCTGCCTTTCTGGATTTTACACTTTTTTCAGATGGCCCTTTTGACCGGGGGGAAGTGAGACTTCATTGTAGTGCAGATTTCCTTTGCAAGCTTGCTTGGTTGGCCAAAAAGGGCGTATGTGTTTTTTCCTGAATATATTCAGGAAAAAACGCATACGCCCTTTTTGGCCAAGTGCATCATTGTGGACATTCTGCCTCTTTTCGTATGCTTTCAATGCAATTCCAGTCTACCTCCTGAAATCGGTTTCCTGCAATTCTGCCCCGCTTTCAAGTCCTCTTGGCAGCCTTACTTCAGTATATTTTTGGATGATAGCTGTCATTTATAACTCTGCAGGTTTGTGAATTACAGTGCCCCTGAGCTCCTTTCTTCAACTCGCTTTCTTGTGACCTGGCCGCAACACCGCAGGATGGCTTCAGGCCCTAATCTGGTTCCGGCAGCACGCTGAACCTTTGGTTATTTCCTCTTCCTGGTGGGAAATGAGAGTTAAATTTGCCCGTCCAGACACCTCCAGCTAGTCTCTCATTGGTTCTCCCTATTCCTGTTCATCTCCCGCAGAAATAGCAAACTGGGCCAAACTGGAGGTTAAAGGCACTGACTCTCCAAGTCGGGAGAGTGTTAGTAAAGCGTCTGGAATGTTGCACCCGAGTACCAGGGGAGGAAACTGAGACATATTTGAACACATCTCCCGTTCACACGGTTGATCATACTCTGGGTTCCACATGCATGTTTTAGCTGAAGGAAGAATACCTTAAACCTGGAGAGTTGAGACCCGTGGAATGGGTACCATGCAATATGACTTCAAACGGTCTTCATTTGGTCACCAAACCTCTCCAATCCTATCACTGCTGCGTTTATGCCCCTGTACACACGCTTGATTCTCTTTTGGAGACATAGCAATCCATAGGTTTTAAGATACTTACTAGACAGGTACATTTTTAGGCGTTTAATATGGGGTGTTGAGTCCATTTCGTTGAGCAAGGAGTAGCTCTTGTCTATTCCATATTTGGCTTAAGGAACTTTATCTGTGCTCATTTCAATCTCTGGTTTTATGCAGCACCCCAACTCACCTTTCCCCATAAGCAAGCATAAGTTGGTTATCTAAATTTGAGACCCTGTTCTGTTCTGTAATTCAGTTCCTGTGTAGCCAAGTTTACATTCCGTGTATTACTGATATCTTATGATGTTTCTTTTTCTGTGTGACTTATTTCAGTTAGAATCATCGTACCTGAATCCACTCATTATGCTGCTACGGGCCTGATGACATAGATTTCATTGCTGAGTGATACTGTATTGTACGTAAGTACCACAAGTTCTTTATCCATTTTTCACTTTCTGTGATATTGAACTTGTACGGTAAACGAGGTTCTTGTAAACAGAGGCGTCCCAAACTTTGGGGTGGCTGTGTCTTTTTGATTTTAATTTCCCTAAGCTATAGGACCATAAGTGGAAGTGCCCTAGGCTCTGTTGCTTTGTTTTTTAGATGTTTCAGGAAACACCATACACTTCTCCGGAGTGTCTGTTGGCAATTTACATCCCGCCCATCAGCATAACAAGGCTCCCAGTTCTCCATGGCCTGTCCTGCCTTTCTGGATTTTACACCTTTTTCAGAAGGCCCTTTTGACCGGGGGGAAGTGAGACTTCATTGTAGTGCAGATTTCCTTTGCAAGCTTGCTTGGTTGGCCAAAAAGGGCGTATGCGTTTTTTCCTGAATATATTCAGGAAAAAACGCATACGCCCTTTTTGGCCAAGTGCATCATTGTGGACGTTCTGCCTCTTTTCCTATGCTTTCAATGCAATTCCAGTCTACCTCCTGAAATCGGTTTCCTGCAATTCTGCCCCGCTTTCAAGTCCTCTTGGCAGCCTTACTTCAGTCTATTTTTGGACGATAGCTGTCATTTATAACTCTGCAGGTTTGTGAATTACAGTGCCCCTGAGCTCCTTTCTTCAACTCGCTTTCTTGTGACCTGGCCGCAACACCGCAGGATGGCTTCAGGCCCTAATCTGGTTCTGGCACGTCACGCTGAGCCTTTGGTTAATTCCTCTTCCTGGTGGGAAATGAGAGTTAAATTTGCCCGTTCAGACACCTCCAGCTAGTCTCTCATTGGTTCTCGCTATTCCTGTTCATCTTCCGCAGAAATTGCAAACTGGGCCAAACAGGAGGTTAAAGGCGCTGACTCTCCAAGTCGGGAGAGTGTTAGTAAAGCGTCTGGAATGTTGCACCCGAGTACCAGGAGAGGAAAACTGAGACATATTTGAACACATCTCCCGTTCACACGGTTGATCATACTCTGGGTTCCACATGCATGTTTTAGCTGAAGGAAGAATACCTTAAACCTGGAGAGTTGAGACCCGTGGAATGGGTACCATGCAATATGACTTCAAACGGTCTTCATTTGGTCACCGAACCTCTCCAATCCTATCACTGCTGCGTTTATGCCCCTGTACACACGCTTGATTCTCTTTTGGAGACATAGCAATCCATAGGTTTTAAGATACTTACTAGACAGGTACATTTTTAGGCATTTAATATGGGGTGTTGAGTCCATTTCGTTGAGCAAGGAGTAGCTCTTGTCTATTCCATATTTGTCTTAAGGAACTTTATCTGTGCTCATTTCAATCTCTGGTTTTATGCAGCACCCCAACTCACCTTTCCCCTTAAGCAAGCATAAGTTGGTTTTCTAAATTTGAGACCCTGTTCTGTTCTGTAATTCAGTTCCTGTGTAGCCAAGTTTACATTCCATGTATTACTGATATCTTATGATGTTTCTTTTTCTGTGTGACTTATTTCAGTTAGAATCATCATACCTGAATCCACTCATTGTGCTGCTAAGGGCCTGATGACATAGATTTCATTGCTGAGTGATATTGCTTTGTAAGTAAATACCACAACTTCTTTATCCATTTTTCACTTTCTGCGATGTTGAACTTGTACTGTAAACGAGGTTCTTGTAAACAGAGGCGTTCCAAACTTTGGGGTGGCTGTGTCTTTTTGATTTTAATTTCCCTAAGCTATAGGACCATAAGTGGAAGTGCCCTAGGTTCTGTTACATTGTTTTTTAGATGTTTCAGGAAACACCATACACTTCTCCCGAGTGGTTGTTGGCAATTTACATCCCGCCCATCAGCATAACAAGGCTCCCAGTTCTCCATGGCCTGTCCTGCCTTTCTGGATTTTACACTTTTTTCAGATGGCCCTTTTGACCGGGGGGAAGTGAGACTTCATTTTAGTGCAGATTTCCTTTGCAAGCTTGCTTGGTTGGCCAAAAAGGGCGTATGCGTTTTTTCCTGAATATATTCTGGAAGAAACGCATACGCCCTTTTTGGCCAAGTGCATCATTGTGGACGTTCTGCCTCTTTTCCTATGCTTTCAATGCAATTCCAGTCTACCTCCTGAAATCGGTTTCCTGCAATTCTGCCCCGCTTTCAAGTCCTCTTGGCAGCCTTACTTCAGTCTATTTTTGGACGATAGCTGTCATTTATAACTCTGCAGGTTTGTGAATTACAGTGCCCCTGAGCTCCTTTCTTCAACTCGCTTTCTTGTGACCTGGCCGCAACACTGCAGGATGGCTGCAGGCCCTAATATGGTTCCGGCACGGCACACTGAGCCTTTGGTTATTTCCTCCTCCTGGTGGGAAATGAGAGTTAAATTTGCCCGTCCAGACACCTCCAGCTAGTCTCTCATTGGTTCTCGCTATTCCTGTTCATCTTCCACAGAAATTGCAAACTGGGCCAAACAGGAGGTTAAAGGCGCTGACTCTCTAAGTGGGGAGAGTGTTAGTAAAGCGTCTGGAATGTTGCACCCGAGTACCAGGGGAGGAAAACTGAGACATATTTGAACACGTCTCCCGTTCACATGGTCGATCATACTTGGGTTCCACATACATGTTTTAGCTGAAGGAAGAATACCTTAAACCTGGAGAGTTAAGACCCGTGGAATGGGTACCATGCAATATGACTTCAAAGGGTCTTCATTTGCTCACCGAACCTCTCCAATCCTATCACTGCTGCGTTTATGCCCCTGTACACATGCTTGATTCTCTTTCGGAGACATAGCAATCCATAGGTTTTAAGATACTTACTAGTCAGGTACATTCTTAGGCGTTTAATATGCGGTGTTGAGTCCATTTCGTTGAGCAAGGAGTAGCTCTTGTCTATTCCATATTTGGCTTAAGGAACTTTATCTGTGCTCATTTCAATCTCTGGTTTTATGCAGCACCCCAACTCACCTTTCCCCTTAAGCAAGCATAAGTTGGTTTTCTAAATTTGAGACCCTGTTCTGTTCTGTAATTCAGTTCCTGTGTAGCCAAGTTTACATTCCATGTATTAGTGATATCTTATGATGTTTCTTTTTCTGTGTGACTTATTTCAGTTAGAATCATCGTACCTGAATCCACTCATTATGCTGCTACGGGCCTGATGACATAGATTTCATTGCTGAGTGATACTGCATTGTACGTAAGTACCACAAGTTCTTTATCCATTTTTCACTTTCTGTGATATTGAACTTGTACGGTAAACGAGGTTCTTGTAAACAGAGGCGTCCCAACTTTGGGGTGGTTGTGTCTTTTTGATTTTAATTTCCCTAAGCTATAGGACCATAAGTGGAAGTGCCCTAGGCTCTGTTGCTTTGTTTTTTAGATGTTTCAGGAAACACCATACACTTCTCCCGAGTGTCTGTTGGCAATTTACATCCCGCCCATCAGCATAACAAGGCTCCCAGTTCTCCATGGCCTGTCCTGCCTTTCTGGATTTTACACTTTTTTCAGATGGCCCTTTTGACCGGGGGGAAGTGAGACTTCATTGTAGTGCACATTTCCTTTGCAAGCTTGCTTGGTTGGCCAAAAAGGGCGTATGCGTTTTTTCCTGAATATATTCAGGAAAAAACGCATACGCCCTTTTTGGCCAAGTGCATCATTGTGGACGTTCTGCCTCTTTTCCTATGCTTTCAATGCAATTCCAGTCTACCTCCTGAAATCGGTTTCCTGCAATTCTGCCCCGCTTTCAAGTCCTCTTGGCAGCCTTACTTCAGTCTATTTTTGGACGATAGCTGTCATTTATAACTCTGCAGGTTTGTGAATTACAGTGCCCCTGAGCTCCTTTCTTCAACTCGCTTTCTTGTGACCTGGCCGCAACACCGCGGGATGGCTTCAGGCCCTAATCTGGTTCTGGCACGGCACGCTGAGCCTTTGGTTATTTCCTCTTCCTGGTGGGAAATGAGAGTTAAATTTGCCCGTTCAGACACCTCCAGGTAGTCTCTCATTGGTTCTCGCTATTCCTGTTCATCTTCCGCAGAAATTGCAAACTGGGCCAAACAGGAGGTTAAAGGGACTGACTCTCCAAGTCGGGAGAGTGTTAGTAAAGCGTCTGGAATGTTGCACCCGAGTACCAGGGTATGAAAACGGAGACATATTTGAACACGTCTCCCGTTCACACGGTTGATCATACTCTGGGTTCCACATGCATGTTTTAGCTGAAGGAAGAATACCTTAAACCTGGGTAGTTGAAACTCGTGGAATGGGTACCATGCAATATGACTTCAAAGGGTCTTCATTTGCTCACCGAAACTCTCCAATCCTATCACTGCTGTGTTTATGCCCCTGTACACATGCTTGATTCTCTTTCGGAGACATAGCAATCCATAGGTTTTAAGATACTTACTAGTCAGGTACATTCTTAGGCGTTTAATATGCGGTGTTGAGTCCATTTCGTTGAGCAAGGAGTAGCTCTTGTCTATTCCATATTTGGCTTAAGGAACTTTATCTGTGCTCATTTCAATCTCTGGTTTTATGCAGCACCCCAACTCACCTTTCCCCTTAAGCGAGCATAAGTTGGTTTTCTAAATTTGAGACCCTGTTCTGTTCTGTAATTCAGTTCCTGTGTAGCCAAGTTTACATTCCGTGTAATACTGATATCTTATGATGTTTCTTTTTCTGTGTGACTTATTTCCGTTAGAATCATCATACCTGAATCCACTCATTGTGCTGCTAAGGGCCTGATGACACAGATTTCATTGCTGAGTGGTATTGCTTTGTAAGTAAATACCACAACTTCTTTATCCATTTTTCACTTTCTGCGATGTTGAACTTGTACTGTAAACGAGGTGCTTGTAAACAGAGCCGTTCCAAACTTTGGGGTGGCTGTGTCTTTTTGATTTTAATTTCCCTAAGCTATAGGACCATAAGTGGAAGTGCCCTAGATTCTGTTACTTTGTTTTTTAGATGTTTCAGGAAACACCATACACTTCTCCCGAGTGGTTGTTGGCAATTTACATCCCGCCCATCAGCATAACAAGGCTCCCAGTTCTCCATGGCCTGTCCTGCCTTTCTGGATTTTACACTTTTTTCAGATGGCCCTTTTGACCGGGGGGAAGTGAGACTTCATTGTAGTGCAGATTTCCTTTGCAAGCTTGCTTGGTTGGCCAAAAAGGGCGTATGCGTTTTTTCCTGAATATATTCAGGAAAAAACGCATACGCCCTTTTTGGCCAAGTGCATCATTGCGGACGTTCTGCCTCTTTTCCTATGCTTTCAATGCAATTCCAGTCTACCTCCTGAAATCGGTTTCCTGCAATTCTGCCCCGCTTTCAAGTCCTCTTGGCAGCCTTACTTCAGTCTATTTTTGGACGATAGCTGTCATTTATAACTCTGCAGGTTTGTGAATTACAGTGCCCCTGAGCTCCTTTCTTCAACTCGCTTTCTTGTGACCTGGCCGCAACACCGCAGGATGGCTTCAGGCCCTAATCTGGTTCCGGCACGGCACGCTGAGCCTTTGGTTATTTCCTCTTCCTGGTGGGAAATGAGAGTTAAATTTGCCCGTCCAGACACCTCCAGCTTGTCTCTCATTGGTTCTCGCTATTCCTGTTCATCTTCCACAGAAATTGCAAACTGGGCCAAACAGGAGGTTAAAGGCGCTGACTCTCCAAGTCAGGAGAGTGTTAGTAAAGCGTCTGGAATGTTGCACCCGAGTACCAGGGTACGAAAACTGAGACATATTTGAACACGTCTCCCGTTCACATGGTTGATCATACTTGGGTTCCACATACATGTTTTAGCTGAAGGAAGAATACCTTAAACCTGGAGAGTTAAGACCCGTGTAATGGGTACCATGCAATATGACTTCAAAGGGTCTTCATTTGCTCACCGAACCTCTCCAGTCCTATCACTGCTGCGTTTATGCCCCTGTACACATGCTTGATTCTCTTTCGGAGACATAGCAATCCATAGGTTTTAAGATACTTACTAGTCAGGTACATTCTTAGGTGTTTAATATGCGGTGTAGAGTCCATTTCGTTGAGCAAGGAGTAGCTCTTGTCTATTCCATATTTGGCTTAAGGAACTTTATCTGTGCTCATTTCAATCTCTGGTTTTATGCAGAACCCCAACTCACCTTTCCCCTTAAGCAAGCATAAGTTGGTTTTCTAAATTTGAGACCCTGTTCTGTTTTGGAATTCAGTTCCTGTGTAGCCAAGTTTACATTCCGTGTATTAGTGATATCTTATGATGTTTCTTTTTCTGTGTGACTTATTTCAGTTAGAATCATCGTACCTGAATCCACTCATTATGCTGTTACGGGCCTGATGACATAGATTTCATTGCTGAGTGATACTGCATTGTACGTAAGTACCACAAGTTCTTTATCCATTTTTCACTTTCTGTGATATTGAACTTGTACGGTAAACGAGGTTCTTGTAAACAGAGGTGTCCCAAACTTTGAGGTGGCTGTGTCTTTTTGAATTTAATTTCCCTAAGCTATAGGACCATAAGTGGAAGTGCCCTAGGCTCTGTTGCTTTGTTTTTTAGATGTTTCAGGAAACACCATACACTTCTCCCGAGTGTCTGTTGGCAATTTACATCCCGCCCATCAGCATAACAAGGCTCCCAGTTCTCCATGGCCTGTCCTGCCTTTCTGGATTTTACACTTTTTTCAGATGGCCCTTTTGACCGGGGGGAAGTGAGACTTCATTGTAGTGCAGATTTCCTTTGCAAGCTTGCTTGGTTGGCCAAAAAGCGCGTATGCGTTTTTTCCTGAATATATTCAGGAAAAAACGCATACGCCCTTTTTGGCCAAGTGCATCATTGTGGACGTTCTGCCTCTTTTCCTATGCTTTCAATGCAACTCCAGTCTACCTCCTGAAATCGGTTTCCTGCAATTCTGTCCCGCTTTCAAGTCCTCTTGGCAGCCTTACTTCAGTATATTTTTGGACGATAGCTGTCATTTATAACTCTGCAGGTTTGTGAATTACAGTGCCCCTGAGCTCCTTTCTTCAACTCGCTTTCTTGTGACCTGGCCGCAACACCGCAGGATGGCTTCAAGCCCTAATCTGGTTCCGGTACGGCACGCTGAGCCTTTGGTTATTTCCTCTTCCTGGTGGGAAATGAGAGTTAAATTTGCCCGTCTAGACACCTCCAGCTAGCCTCTCATTGGTTCTCGCTATTCCTGTTCATCTTCCGCAGAAATTGCAAACTGGGCCAAACAGGAGGTTAAAGGCGCTGAGTCTCCAAGTGCGGAGAGTGTTAGTAAAGCGTCTGGAATGTTGCACCCGAGTACCAGGGGAGGAAAACTGAGACATATTTGAACACGTCTCCCGATCACATGGTTGATCATACTCTGTGTTCCATATGCATGTTTTAGCTGAAGGAAGAATACCTAAAACCTGGGTAGTTGAAACCCGTGGAATGGATACCATGCAATATGACTTCAAAGGGTCTTCATTTGCTCACCTAACCTCTCCAATCCTATCACTGCTGCGTTTATGCCCCTGTACACATGCTTGATTCTCTTTCGGAGACATAGCAATCTATAGGTTTTAAGATACTTACTAGTCAGGTACATTCTTAGGCGTTTAATATGCGGTGTTGAGTCCATTTCGTTGAGCAAGGAGTAGCTCTTGTCTATTCCATATTTGGCTTAAGGAACTTTATCTGTGCTCATTTCAATCTCTGGTTTTATGCAGCACCCCAACTCACCTTTCCCCTTAAGCAAGCATAAGTTGCTTTTCTAAATTTGAGACCCTGTTCTGTTTTGGAATTCAGTTCCTGTGTAGCCAAGTTTACATTCCGTGTATTACTGATATCTTATGATGTTTCTTTTTCTGTGTGACTTATTTCAGTTAGAATCATCGTACCTGAATCCACTCATTATGCTGCTATGGGCCTGATGACATAGATTTCATTGCTGAGTGATACTGCATTGTACGTAAGTACCACAAGTTCTTTATCCATTTTTCACTTTCTGTCATATTGAACTTGTACGGTAAACGAGGTTCTTGTAAACAGAGGCGTCCCAAACTTTGGGGTGGCTGTGTCTTTTTGATTTTAATTTCCCTAAGCTATAGGACCATAAGTGGAAGTGCCCTAGGCTCTGTTGCTTTGTTTTTCAGATGTTTCAGGAAACACCATACACTTCTCCCGAGTGTCTGTTGGCAATTTACATCCCGCCCATCAGCATAACAAGGCTCCCAGTTCCCCATGGCCTGTCCTGCCTTTCTGGATTTTACACTTTTTTCAGATGGCCCTTTTGACCGGGGGGAAGTGAGACTTCATTGTAGTGCAGATTTCCTTTGCAAGCTTGCTTGGTTGGCCAAAAAGGGCGTATGCGTTTTTTCCTGAATATATTCAGGAAAAAACGCATACGCCCTTTTTGGCCAAGTGCATCATTGTGGACGTTCTGCCTCTTTTCCTATGCTTTCAATGCAATTCCAGTCTACCTCCTGAAATCGGTTTCCTGCAATTCTGCCCCGCTTTCAAGTCCTCTTGGCAGCCTTACTTCAGTATATTTTTGGACGATAGCTGTCATTTATAACTCTGCAGGTTTGTGAATTACAGTGCCCCTGAGCTCCTTTCTTCAACTCGCTTTCTTGTGACCTGGCCGCAACCCCGCAGGATGGCTTCAGGCCCTAATCTGGTTCCGGACCGGCATGCTGAGCCTTTGGTTAATTCCTCTTCCTGGTGGGAAATGAGAGTTAAATTTGCCCGTCCAGACACCTCCAGCTAGCCTCTCATTGGTTCTCGCTATTCCTGTTCATCTTCCGCAGAAATTGCAAAGTGGGCCAAACAGGAGGTTAAAGGGACTGACTCTCCAAGACGGGAGAGTGTTAGTAAAGCGTCTGGAATGTTGCACGCGAGTACCAGGGGAGGAAAACTGAGACATATTTGAACACGTCTCCCGTTCACATGGTTGATCATACTCTGGGTTCCACATGCATGTTTTAGCTGAAGGAAGAATACCTTAAACCTGGGTAGTTGAAACCCGTGGAATGGGTACCATGCAATATGACTTCAAAGCGTCTTCATTTGCTCACCGAACCTCTCCAATCCTATCACTGCTGCGTTTATGCCCCTGTACACACGCTTGATTCTCTTTTGGAGACATAGCAATCCATAGGTTTTAAGATACTTACTAGTCAGGTACATTCTTAGGCGTTTAATATGGGGTGTTGAGTCCATTTCGTTGAGCAAGGAGTAGCTCTTGTCTATTCCATATTTGGCTTAAGGAACTTTATCTGTGCTCATTTCAATCTCTGGTTTTATGCAGCACCCCAACTCACCTTTCCCCTTAAGCAAGCATGAGTTGGTTTTCTAAATTTGAGACCCTGTTCTGCTTTGGAATGCAGTTCCTGTGTAGCCAAGTTTCCATTCCGTGTATTACTGATATCTTATGATGTTTCTTTTTCTGTGTGACTTATTTCAGTTAGAATCATCGTACCTGAATCCACTCATTGTGCTGCTAAGGGCCTGATGACATAGATTTCATTGCTGAGTGATACTGCATTGTACGTAAGTACCACAAGTTCTTTATCCATTTTTCACTTTCTGTGATATTGAACTTGTACGGTAAACGAGGTTCTTGTAAACAGAGGTGTCCCAAACTTTGAGGTGGCTGTGTCTTTTTGATTTTAATTTCCCTAAACTATAGGACCATAAGTGGAAGTGCCCTAGGCTCTGTTGCTTTGTTTTTTAGATGTTTCAGGAAACACCATACACTTCTCCCGAGTGTCTGTTGGCAATTTACATCCCGCCCATCAGCATAACAAGGCTCCCAGTTCTCCATGGCCTGTCCTGCCTTTCTGGATTTTACACTTTTTTCAGATGGCCCTTTTGACCGGGGGGAAGTGAGACTTCATTGTAGTGCAGATTTCCTTTGCAAGCTTGCTTGGTTGGCCAAAAAGGGCGTATGCGTTTTTTCCTGAATATATTCAGGAAAAAACGCATACGCCCTTTTTGGCCAAGTGCATCATTGTGGACGTTCTGCCTCTTTTCCTATGCTTTCAATGCAATTCCAGTCTACCTCCTGAAATCGGTTTCCTGCAATTCTGCCCCGCTTTCAAGTCCTCTTGGCAGCCTTACTTCAGTATATTTTTCGACGATAGCTGTCATTTATAACTCTGCAGGTTTGTGAATTACAGTGCCCCTGAGCTCCTTTCTTCAACTCGCTTTCTTTTGAGCAGGCCGCAACACCGCAGGATGGCTTCAGGCCCTAATCTGGTTCCGGCACGGCACACTGAGCCTTTGGTTATTTCCTCTTCCTGGTGGGAAATGAGAGTTAAATTTGCCCGTCCAGACACCTCCAGCTAGCCTCTCATTGGTTCTCGCTATTCCTGTTCATCTTCCGCAGAAATTGCAAACTGTGTCAAACAGGAGGTTAAAGGCGCTGACTCTCCAAGTGGGGAGAGTGTTAGTAAAGCGTCTGGAATGTTGCACCCGAGTACCAGGGGAGGAAAACTGAGACATATTTGAACATGTCTCCCGATCACATGGTTGATCATACTCTGGATTCCACATGCATGTTTTAGCTGAAGGAAGAATACTTTAAACCTGCAGAGTTGAGACCCGTGGAATGGGTACCATGCAATATGACTTCAAAGGGTCTTCATTTGCTCACCGAACCTCTCCAATCCTATCACTGCTGCATTTATGCCCCTGTACACATGCTTGATTCTCTTTTGGAGACATAGCAATCCATAGGTTTTAAGATACTTACTAGTCAGGTACATTCTTAGGCGTTTAATATGGGGTTTTGAGTCCATTTCGTTGAGCAAGGAGTAGCTCTTGTCTATTCCATATTTGGCTTAAGGAACTTTATCTGTGCTCATTTCAATCTCTGGTTTTATGCAGCACCCCAACTCACCTTTCCCCTTAAGCAAGCATAAGTTGCTTTTCTAAATTTGAGACCCTGTTCTGTTTTGGAATTCAGTTCCTGTGTAGCCAAGTTTACATTCTGTGTATTAGTGATATCTTATGATGTTTCTTTTTCTGTGTGACTTATTTCAGTTAGAATCATCGTACCTGAATCCACTCATTATGCTGCTATGGGCCTGATGACATAGATTTCATTGCTGAGTGATACTGCATTGTACGTAAGTACCACAAGTTCTTTATCCATTTTTCACTTTCTGTGATATTGAACTTGTACGGTAAACGAAGTTCTTGTAAACAGAGGCGTCCCAAACTTTGGGGTGGCTGTGTCTTTTTGATTTTAATTTCCCTAAGCTATAGGACCATAAGTGGAAGTGCCCTAGGCTCTGTTGCTTTGTTTTTTCGATGTTTCAGGAAACACCATACACTTCTCCCGAGTGGTTGTTGGCAATTTACATCCCGCCCATCAGCATAACAAGGCTCCCAAGTCCCCAAGGCCTGTCCTGCCTTTCTGGATTGTACACTTTTTTCAGATGGCCCTTTTGACTGGGGGGAAGTGAGACTTCATTGTAGTGCAGATTTCCTTTGCAAGCTTGCTTGGTTGGCCAAAAAGGGCGTATGCGTTTTTTCCTGAATATATTCAGGAAAAAACGCATACGCCCTTTTTGGCCAAGTGCATCATTGTGGACGTTCTGCCTCTTTTCCTATGCTTTCAATGCAATTCCAGTCTACCTCCTGAAATCGGTTTTCTGCAATTCTGCCCCGCTTTCAAGTCCTCTTGGCAGCCTTACTTCAGTCTATTTTTGGACGATAGCTGTCATTTATAACTCTGCAGGTTTGTGAATTACAGTGCCCCTGAGCTCCTTTCTTCAACTCGCTTTCTTGTGACCTGGCCGCAACACCGCAGGATGGCTTCAGGCCCTAATCTGGTTCCGGCACGGCACGCTGAGCCTTTGGTTATTTCCTCTTCCTGGTGGGAAATGAGAGTTAAATTTGCCCGTCCAGACACCTCCAGCTAGTCTCTCATTGGTTCTCGCTATTCCTGTTCATCTTCCGCAGAAATTGCAAACTGGGCCAAACAGGAGGTTAAAGGGACTGACTCTCCAAGTGGGGAGAGTGTTAGTAAAGCGTCTGGAATGTTGCACCCGAGTACCAGGGTACGAAAACTGAGACATATTTGAACACGTCTCCCGATCACATGGTTGATCATACTCTAGGTTCCAAATGCATGTTTTAGCTGAAGGAAGAATATCTTAAACCTGGGTAGTTGAGACCCGTGGAATGGGTACCATGCAATATGACTTCAAAGGGTCTTCATTTGCTCACCGAACCTCTCCAATCCTATCACTGCTTCTTTTATGCCCCTGTACACATGCTTGATTCTCTTTCGGAAACATAGCAATCCATAGGTTTTAAGATACTTACTAGTCAGGTACATTCTTAGGCGTTTAATATGCGGTGTTGAGTCCATTTCGTTGAGCAAGGAGTAGCTCTTGTCTATTCCATATTTGGCTTAAGGAACTTTATCTGTGCTCATTTTGATCTCTGGTTTTATGCAGCACCCCAACTCAGCTTTCCCCTTAAGCAAGCATAAGTTGGTTTTCTAAATTTGAGACCCTGTTCTGTTCTGTAATTCAGTTCCTGTGTAGCCAAGTTTACATTCCGTGTATTACTGATATCTTATGATGTTTCTTTTTCTGTGTGACTTATTTCAGTTAGAATCATCATACCTGAATCCACTCATTGTGCTGCTAAGGGCCTGATGACATAGATTTCATTGCTGAGTGATATTGCTTTGTAAGTAAATACCACAACTTCTTTATCCATTTTTCACTTTCTGCGATGTTGAACTTGTACTGTAAACGAGGATCTTGTAAACAGAGCCGTTCCAAACTTTGGGGTGGCTGTGTCTTTTTGATTTTAATTTCCCTAAGCTTTAGGACCATAAGTGGAAGTGCCCTAGGCTCTGTTGCTTTGTTTTTTAGATGTTTCAGGAAACACCATACACTTCTCCCGAGTGTCTGTTGGCAATTTACATCCCGCCCATCAGCATAACAAGGCTCCCAGTTCTCCATGGCCTGTCCTTCCTTTCTGGATTTTACACTTTTTTCAGATGGCCCTTTTGACCGGGGGGAAGTGAGACTTCATTGTACTGCAGATTTCCTTTGCAAGTTTGCTTCGTTGGCCAAAAAGGGCGTATGCGTTTTTTCCTGAATATATTCAGGAAAAAACGCATACGCCCTTTTTGGCCAAGTGCATCATTGTGGACGTTCTGCCTCTTTTCCTATGCTTTCAATGCAATTCCAGTCTACCTCCTGAAATCGGTTTCGTGTAATTCTGCCCTGCTTTCAAGTCCTCTTGGCAGCCTTACTTCAGTATATTTTTGGACGATAGCTGTCATTTATAACTCTGCAGGTTTGTGAATTACAGTGTCCCTGAGCTCCTTTCTTCAACTCGCTTTCTTGTGAGCTGGCCGCAACACCGCAGGATGGCTTCAGGCCCTAATCTGGTTGCGGCACGGCACGCTGAGCCTTTGGTTATTTCCTCTTCCTGGTGGGAAATGAGAGTTAAATTTGCCCGTCCAGACACCTCCAGCTAGTCTCTCATTGGTTCTCGCTATTCCTGTTCATCTTCCGCAGAAATTGCAAACTGGGCCAAACAGGAGGTTAAAGGCGCTGACTCTCCAAGTGGGGAGAGTGTTAGTAAAGCGTCTGGAATGTTGCACCCGAGTACCAGGGGAGGAAAAGTGAGGCATATTTGAACACGTCTCCCGTTCACACGGTTGATCATACTCTGGGTTCCACATGCATGTTTTAGCTGAAGGAAGAATACCTTAAACCTGGGGAGTTGAGACCCGTGTAATGGGTACCATGCAATATGACTTCAAAGGGTCTTCATTTGCTCACCGAACCTCTCCAATCCTATCACTGCTGCGTTTTTGCCCCTGTACACACGCTTGATTCTCTTTTGGAGGCATAGCAATCCATAGGTTTTAAGATACTTACTAGTCAGGTACATTCTTAGGCGTTTAATATGGGGTGTTGAGTCCATTTCGTTGAGCAAGGAGTAGCTCTTGTCTATTCCATATTTGGCTTAAGGAACTTTATCTGTGCTCATTTCAATCTCTGATTTTATGCAGCACCCCAACTCACCTTTCCCCTTAAGCAAGCATAAGTTGCTTTTCTAAATTTGAGACCCTGTTCTGTTTGGAATTCAGTTCCTGTGTAGCCAAGTTTACATTCCGTGTATTAGTGATATCTTATGATGTTTCTTTTTCTGTGTGACTTATTTCAGTTAGAATCATCGTACCTGAATCCACTCATTATGATGCTACGGGTCTGATGATATAGATTTCATTGCTGAGTGATACTGCATTGTACTTAAGTACCACAAGTTCTTTATCCATTTTTCACTTTCTGTAATATTGAACTTGTACAGTAAACGAGGTTCTTGTAAACAGAGGCGTCCCAAACTTTGGGGTGGCTGTGTCTTTTTGATTTTAATTTCCCTAAGCTATAGGACCATAAGTGGAAGTGCCCTAGGCTCTGTTGCTTTGTTTTTTAGATGTTTCAGGAAACACCATACACTTCTCCTGAGTGTCTGTTGGCAATTTACATCCCGCCCATCAGCATAACAAGGCTCCCAGTTCACCATGGCCTGTCCTGCCTTTCTGGATTTTACACTTTGTTCAGATGGCCCTTTTGACCGGGGGGAAGTGAGATTTCATTGTAGAGCAGATTTACTTTGCAAGTTTGCTTGGTTGGCCAAAAAGGGCGTATGCGTTTTTTCCTGAATATATTCAGGAAAAATCGCATACGCCCTTTTTGGCCAAGTGCATCATTGTGGACGTTCTGCCTCTTTTCCTATGCTTTCAATGCAATTCCAGTCTACCTCCTGAAATTGGTTTCCTGCAATTCTGCCCCGCTTTCAATTCCTCTTTGCAGCCATACTTCAGTATATTTTTGGACGATAGCTGTCATTTATAACTCTGCAGGTTTGTGAATTACAGTGCCCCTGAGCTCCTTTCTTCAACTCGCTTTCTTGTGACCTGGCTGCAACACCGCAGGATGGCTTCAGGCCCTAATCTGGTTCTGGCACGGCACGCTGAGCCTTTGGTTAATTCCTCTTTCTGGTGGGAAATGAGAGTTAAATTTGCCTGTTCAGACACCTCCAGCTAGTCTCTCATTGGTTCTCGCTATTCCTGTTCATCTTCCGCAGAAATTGCAAACTGGGCCAAACAGGAGGTTAAAGGGACTGACTCTCCAAGTGGGGAGAGTGTTAGTAAAGCGTCTGGAATGTTGCACCCGAGTACCAGGGTACGAAAACTGAGACATATTTGAACACGTCTCCCGATCACATGGTTGATCATACTCTAGGTTCCAAATGCATGTTTTAGCTGAAGGAAGAATACCTTAAACCTGGGTAGTTGAGACCCGTGGAATGGGTACCATGCAATATGACTTCCAAGGGTCTTCATTTGCTCACCGAACCTCTCCAATCCTATCACTGCTGCTTTTATGCCCCTGTACACATGCTTGATTCTCTTTCGGAGACATAGCAATCCATAGGTTTTAAGATACTTACTAGTCGGGTACATTCTTAGGCGTTTAATATGCGGTGTTGAGTCCATTTCGTTGAGCAAGGAGTAGCTCTTGTCTATTCCATATTTGGCTTAAGGAACTTTATCTGTGCTCATTTTGATCTCTGGTTTTATGCAGCACCCCAACTCACCTTTCCCCTTAAGCAAGCATAAGGTGGTTTTCTAAATTTGAGACCCTGTTCTGTTCTGTAATTCAGTTCCTGTGTAGCCAAGTTTACATTCCGTGTATTACTGATATCTTATGATGTTTCTTTTTCTGTGTGACTTATTTCAGTTAGAATCATCATACCTGAATCCACTCATTGTGCTGCTAAGCGCCTGATGACATAGATTTCACTGCTGAGTGATATTGCTTTGTAAGTAAATACCACAAATTCTTTATCCATTTTTCACTTTCTGCGATGTTGAACTTGTACTGTAAACGAGGTTCTTGTAAACAGAGCCGTTCCAAACTTTGGGGTGGCTGTGTCTTTTTGATTTTAATTTCCCTAAGCTTTAGGACCATAAGTGGAAGTGCCCTAGGCTGTGTTGCTTTGTTTTTTAGATGTTTCAGGAAACACCATACACTTCTCCCGAGTGTCTGTTGGCAATTTACATCCCGCCCATCAGCATAACAAGGCTCCCAGTTCTCCATGGCCTGTCCTTCCTTTCTGGATTTTACACTTTTTTCAGATGGCCCTTTTGACCGGGGGGAAGTGAGACTTCATTGTACTGCAGATTTCCTTTGCAAGTTTGCTTGGTTGGCCAAAAAGGGCGTATGCGTTTTTTCCTGAATATATTCAGGAAAAAACGCATACGCCCTTTTTGGCCAAGTGCATCATTGTGGACGTTTTGCCTCTTTTCCTATGCTTTCAATGCAATTCCAGTCTACCTCCTGAAATCGGTTTCGTGCAATTCTGCCCTGCTTTCAAGTCCTCTTGGCAGCCTTACTTCAGTATATTTTTGGACGATAGCTGTCATTTATAACTCTGCAGGTTTGTGAATTACAGTGTCCCTGAGCTCCTTTCTTCAACTCGCTTTCTTGTGAGCTGGCCGCAACACCGCAGGATGGCTTCAGGCCCTAATCTGGTTGCGGCACGGCACGCTGAGCCTTTGGTTATTTCCTCTTCCTGGTGGGAAATGAGAGTTAAATTTGCCCGTCCAGACACCTCCAGCTAGTCTCTCATTGGTTCTCGCTATTCCTGTTCATCTTCCGCAGAAATTGCAAACTGGGCCAAACAGGAGGTTAAAGGCGTTGACTCTCCAAGTGGGGAGAGTGTTAGTAAAGCGTCTGGAATGTTGCACCCGAGTACCAGGGGAGGAAAAGTGAGGCATATTTGAACACGTCTCCCGTTCACACGGTTGATCATACTCTGGGTTCCACATGCATGTTTTAGCTGAAGGAAGAATACCTTAAACCTGGGGAGTTGAGACCCGTGTAATGGGTACCATGCAATATGACTTCAAAGGGTCTTCATTTGCTCACCGAACCTCTCCAATCCTATCACTGCTGCGTTTTTGCCCCTGTACACACGCTTGATTCTCTTTTGGAGGCATAGCAATCCATAGGTTTTAAGATACTTACTAGTCAGGTACATTCTTAGGCGTTTAATATGGGGTGTTGAGTCCATTTCGTTGAGCAAGGAGTAGCTCTTGTCTATTCCATATTTGGCTTAAGGAACTTTATCTGTGCTCATTTCAATCTCTGGTTTTATGCAGCACCCCAACTCACCTTTCCCCTTAAGCAAGCATAAGTTGGTTTTCTAAATTTGAGACCCTGTTCTGTTTGGAATTCAGTTCCTGTGTAGCCAAGTTTACATTCCGTGTATTAGTGATATCTTATGATGTTTCTTTTTCTGTGTGACTTATTTCAGTTAGAATCATCGTACCTGAATCCACTCATTATGATGCTACGGGCCTGATGACATAGATTTCATTGCTGAGTGATACTGCATTGTACGTAAGTACCACAAGTTCTTTATCCATTTTTCACTTTCTGTGATATTGAACTTGTACAGTAAACGAGGTTTTTGTAAACAGAGGCGTCCCAAACTTTGGGGTGGCTGTGTCTTTTTGATTTTAATTTCCCTAAGCTATAGGACCATAAGTGGAAGTGCCCTAGGCTCTGTTGCTTTGTTTTTTAGTTGTTTCAGGAAACACCATACACTTCTCCTGAGTGTCTGTTGGCAATTTACATCCCGCCCATCAGCATAACAAGGCTCCCAGTTCACCATGGCCTGTCCTGCCTTTCTGGATTTTACACTTTTTTCAGATGGCCCTTTTGACCGGGGGGAAGTGAGATTTCATTGTAGAGCAGATTTACTTTGCAAGTTTGCTTGGTTGGCCAAAAAGGGCGTATGCGTTTTTTCCTGAATATATTCAGGAAAAATCGCATACGCCCTTTTTGGCCAAGTGCATCATTGTGGACGTTCTGCCTCTTTTCCTATGCTTTCAATGCAATTCCAGTCTACCTCCTGAAATTGGTTTCCTGCAATTCTGCCCCGCTTTCAATTCCTCTTTGCAGCCATACTTCAGTATATTTTTGGACGATAGCTGTCATTTATAACTCTGCAGGTTTGTGAATTACAGTGCCCCTGAGCTCCTTTCTTCAACTCGCTTTCTTGTGACCTGGCCGCAACACCGCAGGATGGCTTCAGGCCCTAATCTGGTTCCGGCACGGCACTCTGAGCCTTTGGTTAATTCCTCTTCCTGGTGGGATGTGAGTGTTAAATTTGCCCGTCCAGACACCTCCAGCTAGTGTCTCATTGGTTCTCGCTATTCCTGTTCATCTTCCGCAGAAATTGCAAACTGGGCCAAACAGGAGGTTAAAGGGACTGACTCTCCAAGTGGGGAGAGTGTTAGTAAAGCGTCTGGAATGTTGCACCCGAGTACCAGGGTACGAAAACTGAGACATATTTGAACACGTCTCCCGATCACATGGTTGATCATACTCTAGGTTCCAAATGCATGTTTTAGCTGAAGGAAGAATACCTTAAACCTGGGTAGTTGAGACCCGTGGAATGGGTACCATGCAATATGACTTCCAAGGGTCTTCATTTGCTCACCGAACCTCTCCAATCCTATCACTGCTGCTTTTATGCCCCTGTACACATGCTTGATTCTCTTTCGGAGACATAGCAATCCATAGGTTTTAAGATACTTACTAGTCAGGTACATTCTTAGGCGTTTAATATGCGGTGTTGAGTCCATTTCGTTGAGCAAGGAGTAGCTCTTGTCTATTCCATATTTGGCTTAAGGAACTTTATCTGTGCTCATTTTGATCTCTGGTTTTATGCAGCACCCCAACTCACCTTTCCCCTTAAGCAAGCATAAGGTGGTTTTCTAAATTTGAGACCCTGTTCTGTTCTGTAATTCAGTTCCTGTGTAGCCAAGTTTACATTCCGTGTATTACTGATATCTTATGATGTTTCTTTTTCTGTGTGACTTATTTCAGTTAGAATCATCATACCTGAATCCACTCATTGTGCTGCTAAGCGCCTGATGACATAGATTTCACTGCTGAGTGATATTGCTTTGTAAGTAAATACCACAAATTCTTTATCCATTTTTCACTTTCTGCGATGTTGAACTTGTACTGTAAACGAGGTTCTTGTAAACAGAGCCGTTCCAAACTTTGGGGTGGCTGTGTCTTTTTGATTTTAATTTCCCTAAGCTTTAGGACCATAAGTGGAAGTGCCCTAGGCTGTGTTGCTTTGTTTTTTAGATGTTTCAGGAAACACCATACACTTCTCCCGAGTGTCTGTTGGCAATTTACATCCCGCCCATCAGCATAACAAGGCTCCCAGTTCTCCATGGCCTGTCCTTCCTTTCTGGATTTTACACTTTTTTCAGATGGCCCTTTTGACCGGGGGGAAGTGAGACTTCATTGTACTGCAGATTTCCTTTGCAAGTTTGCTTCGTTGGCCAAAAAGGGCGTATGCGTTTTTTCCTGAATATATTCAGGAAAAAACGCATACGCCCTTTTTGGCCAAGTGCATCATTGTGGACGTTCTGCCTCTTTTCCTATGCTTTCAATGCAATTCCAGTCTATCTCCTGAAATCGGTTTCGTGCAATTCTGCCCTGCTTTCAAGTCCTCTTGGCAGCCTTACTTCAGTATATTTTTGGACGATAGCTGTCATTTATAACTCTGCAGGTTTGTGAATTACAGTGTCCCTGAGCTCCTTTCTTCAACTCGCTTTCTTGTGAGCTGGCCGCAATACCGCAGGATGGCTTCAGGCCCTAATCTGGTTCCGGCACGGCACGCTGAGCCTTTGGTTATTTCCTCTTCCTGGTGGGAAATGAGAGTTAAATTTGCCCGTCCAGACACCTCCAGCTAGTGTCTCATTGGTTCTCGCTATTCCTGTTCATCTTCCGCAGAAATTGCAAACTGGGCCAAACAGGAGGTTAAAGGCGCTGACTCTCCAAGTGGGGAGAGTGTTAGTAAAGTGTCTGGAATGTTGCACCCGAGTACCAGGGGAGGAAAAGTGAGGCATATTTGAACACGTCTCCCGTTCACACGGTTGATCATACTCTGGGTTCCACATGCATGTTTTAGCTGAACGAAGAATACCTTAAACCTGGGTAGTTGAGACCCGTGGAATGGGTACCATGCAATATGACTTCACAGGGTCTTCATTTGCTCACCGAACCTCTCCAATCCTATCACTGCTGCTTTTATGCCCCTGTACACATGCTTGATTCTCTTTCGGAGACATAGCAATCCATAGGTTTTAAGATACTTACTAGTCAGGTACATTCTTAGGCGTTTAATATGCGGTGTTGAGTCCATTTCGTTGAGCAAGGAGTAGCTCTTGTCTATTCCATATTTGGCTTAAGGAACTTTATCTGTGCTCATTTTGATCTCTGGTTTTATGCAGCACCCCAACTCACCTTTCCCCTTAAGCAAGCATAAGTTGGTTTTCTAAATTTGAGACCCTGTTCTGTTCTGTAATTCAGTTCCTGTGTAGCCAAGTTTACATTCCGTGTATTACTGATATCTTATGATGTTTCTTTTTCTGTGTGACTTATTTCAGTTAGAATCATCATACCTGAATCCACTCATTGTGCTGCTAAGGGCCTGATGACATAGATTTCATTGCTGAGTGATATTGCTTTGTAAGTAAATACCACAACTTCTTTATCCATTTTTCACTTTCTGCGATGTTGAACTTGTACTGTAAACGAGGTTCTTGTAAACAGAGCCGTTCCAAACTTTGGGGTGGCTGTGTCTTTTTGATTTTAATTTCCCTAAGCTTTAGGACCATAAGTGGAAGTGCCCTAGGCTGTGTTGCTTTGTTTTTTAGATGTTTCAGGAAACACCATACACTTCTCCCGAGTGTCTGTTGGCAATTTACATCCCGCCCATCAGCATAACAAGGCTCCCAGTTCTCCATGGCCTGTCCTTCCTTTCTGGATTTTACACTTTTTTCAGATGGCCCTTTTGACCGGGGGGAAGTGAGACTTCATTGTACTGCAGATTTCCTTTGCAAGTTTGCTTCGTTGGCCAAAAAGGGCGTATGCGTTTTTTCCTGAATATATTCAGGAAAAAACGCATACGCCCTTTTTGGCCAAGTGCATCATTGTGGACGTTCTGCCTCTTTTCCTATGCTTTCAATGCAATTCCAGTCTATCTCCTGAAATCGGTTTCGTGCAATTCTGCCCTGCTTTCAAGTCCTCTTGGCAGCCTTACTTCAGTATATTTTTGGACGATAGCTGTCATTTATAACTCTGCAGGTTTGTGAATTACAGTGTCCCTGAGCTCCTTTCTTCAACTCGCTTTCTTGTGAGCTGGCCGCAATACCGCAGGATGGCTTCAGGCCCTAATCTGGTTCCGGCACGGCACGCTGAGCCTTTGGTTATTTCCTCTTCCTGGTGGGAAATGAGAGTTAAATTTGCCCGTCCAGACACCTCCAGCTAGTGTCTCATTGGTTCTCGCTATTCCTGTTCATCTTCCGCAGAAATTGCAAACTGGGCCAAACAGGAGGTTAAAGGCGCTGACTCTCCAAGTGGGGAGAGTGTTAGTAAAGTGTCTGGAATGTTGCACCCGAGTACCAGGGGAGGAAAAGTGAGGCATATTTGAACACGTCTCCCGTTCACACGGTTGATCATACTCTGGGTTCCACATGCATGTTTTAGCTGAACGAAGAATACCTTAAACCTGGGTAGTTGAGACCCGTGGAATGGGTACCATGCAATATGACTTCACAGGGTCTTCATTTGCTCACCGAACCTCTCCAATCCTATCACTGCTGCTTTTATGCCCCTGTACACATGCTTGATTCTCTTTCGGAGACATAGCAATCCATAGGTTTTAAGATACTTACTAGTCAGGTACATTCTTAGGCGTTTAATATGCGGTGTTGAGTCCATTTCGTTGAGCAAGGAGTAGCTCTTGTCTATTCCATATTTGGCTTAAGGAACTTTATCTGTGCTCATTTTGATCTCTGGTTTTATGCAGCACCCCAACTCACCTTTCCCCTTAAGCAAGCATAAGTTGGTTTTCTAAATTTGAGACCCTGTTCTGTTCTGTAATTCAGTTCCTGTGTAGCCAAGTTTACATTCCGTGTATTACTGATATCTTATGATGTTTCTTTTTCTGTGTGACTTATTTCAGTTAGAATCATCATACCTGAATCCACTCATTGTGCTGCTAAGGGCCTGATGACATAGATTTCATTGCTGAGTGATATTGCTTTGTAAGTAAATACCACAACTTCTTTATCCATTTTTCACTTTCTGCGATGTTGAACTTGTACTGTAAACGAGGTTCTTGTAAACAGAGCCGTTCCAAACTTTGGGGTGGCTGTGTCTTTTTGATTTTAATTTCCCTAAGCTTTAGGACCATAAGTGGAAGTGCCCTAGGCTGTGTTGCTTTGTTTTTTAGATGTTTCAGGAAACACCATACACTTCTCCCGAGTGTCTGTTGGCAATTTACATCCCGCCCATCAGCATAACAAGGCTCCCAGTTCTCCATGGCCTGTCCTTCCTTTCTGGATTTTACACTTTTTTCAGATGGCCCTTTTGACCGGGGGGAAGTGAGACTTCATTGTACTGCAGATTTCCTTTGCAAGTTTGCTTGGTTGGCCAAAAAGGGCGTATGCGTTTTTTCCTGAATATATTCAGGAAAAAACGCATACGCCCTTTTTGGCCAAGTGCATCATTGTGGACGTTCTGCCTCTTTTCCTATGCTTTCAATGCAATTCCAGTCTACCTCCTGAAATCGGTTTCCTGCAATTCTGCCCTGCTTTCAAGTCCTCTTGGCAGCCTTACTTCAGTATATTTTTGGACGATAGCTGTCATTTATAACTCTGCAGGTTTGTGAATTACAGTGTCCCTGAGCTCCTTTCTTCAACTCGCTTTCTTGTGAGCTGGCCGCAACACCGCAGGATGGCTTCAGGCCCTAATCTGGTTGCGGCACGGCACGCTGAGACTTTGGTTATTTCCTCTTCCTGGTGGGAAATGAGAGTTAAATTTGCCCGTCCAGACACCTCCAGCTAGTCTCTCATTGGTTCTCGCTATTCCTGTTCATCTTCCGCAGAAATTGCAAACTGGGCCAAACAGGAGGTTAAAGGCGCTGACTCTCCAAGTGGGGAGAGTGTTAGTAAAGCGTCTGGAATGTTGCACCCGAGTACCAGGGGAGGAAAAGTGAGGCATATTTGAACACGTCTCCCGTTCACACGGTTGATCATACTCTGGGTTCCACATGCATGTTTTAGCTGAAGGAAGAATACCTTAAACCTGGGGAGTTGAGACCCGTGTAATGGGTACCATGCAATATGACTTCAAAGGGTCTTCATTTGCTCACCGAACCTCTCCAATCCTATCACTGCTGCGTTTTTGCCCCTGTACACACGCTTGATTCTCTTTTGGAGGCATAGCAATCCATAGGTTTTAAGATACTTACTAGTCAGGTACATTCTTAGGCGTTTAATATGGGGTGTTGAGTCCATTTCGTTGAGCAAGGAGTAGCTCTTGTCTATTCCATATTTGGCTTAAGGAACTTTATCTGTGCTCATTTCAATCTCTGGTTTTATGCAGCACCCCAACTCACCTTTCCCCTTAAGCAAGCATAAGTCGGTTTTCTAAATTTGAGACCCTGTTCTGTTTGGAATTCAGTTCCTGTGTAGCCAAGTTTACATTCCGTGTATTAGTGATATCTTATGATGTTTCTTTTTCTGTGTGACTTATTTCAGTTAGAATCATCGTACCTGAATCCACTCATTATGATGCTACGGGCCTGATGACATAGATTTCATTGCTGAGTGATACTGCATTGTACGTAAGTACCACAAGTTCTTTATCCATTTTTCACTTTCTGTGATATTGAACTTGTACAGTAAACGAGGTTCTTGTAAACAGAGGCGTCCCAGACTTTGGGGTGGCTGTGTCTTTTTGATTTTAATTTCCCTAAGCTATAGGACCATAAGTGGAAGTGCCCTAGGCTCTGTTGCTTTGTTTTTTAGATGTTTCAGGAAACACCATACACTTCTCCTGAGTGTCTGTTGGCAATTTACATCCCGCCCATCAGCATAACAAGGCTCCCAGTTCTCCATGGCCTGTCCTGCCTTTCTGGATTTTACACTTTTTTCAGATGGCCCTTTTGACCGGGGGGAAGTGAGATTTCATTGTAGAGCAGATTTACTTTGCAAGTTTGCTTGGTTGGCCAAAAAGGGCGTATGCGTTTTTTCCTGAATATATTCAGGAAAAATCGCATACGCCCTTTTTGGCCAAGTGCATCATTGTGGACGTTCTGCCTCTTTTCCTATGCTTTCAATGCAATTCCAGTCTACCTCCTGAAATTGGTTTCCTGCAATTCTGCCCCGCTTTCAATTCCTCTTTGCAGCCATACTTCAGTATATTTTTGGACGATAGCTGTCATTTATAACTCTGCAGGTTTGTGAATTACAGTGCCCCTGAGCTCCTTTCTTCAACTCGCTTTCTTGTGACCTGGCCGCAACACCGCAGGATGGCTTCAGGCCCTAATCTGGTTCCGGCACGGCACTCTGAGCCTTTGGTTAATTCCTCTTCCTGGTGGGATGTGAGTGTTAAATTTGCCCGTCCAGACACCTCCAGCTAGTCTCTCATTGGTTCTCGCTATTCCTGTTCATCTTCCGCAGAAATTGCAAACTGGGCCAAACAGGAGGTTAAAGGGAATGACTCTCCAAGTGGGGAGAGTGTTAGTAAAGCATCTGGAATGTTGCACCCGAGTACCAGGGTACGAAAACTGAGACATATTTGAACACGTCTCCCGATCACATGGTTGATCATACTCTAGGTTCCAAATGCATGTTTTAGCTGAAGGAAGAATACCTTAAACCTGGGTAGTTGAGACCCGTGGAATGGGTACCATGCAATATGATTTCAAAGGGTCTTCATTTGCTCACCAAACCTCTCCAATCCTATCACTGCTGCTTTTATGCCCCTGTACACATGCTTGATTCTCTTTCGGAGACATAGCAATCCATAGGTTTTAAGATACTTACTAGTCAGGTACATTCTTAGGCGTTTAATATGCGGTGTTGAGTCCATTTCGTTGAGCAAGGAGTAGCTCTTGTCTATTCCATATTTGGCTTAAGGAACTTTATCTGTGCTCATTTTGATCTCTGGTTTTATGCAGCACCCCAACTCACCTTTCCCCTGAAGCAAGCATAAGGTGGTTTTCTAAATTTGAGACCCTGTTCTGTTCTGTAATTCAGTTCCTGTGTAGCCAAGTTTACATTCCGTGTATTACTGATATCTTATGATGTTTCTTTTTCTGTGTGACTTATTTCAGTTAGAATCATCATACCTGAATCCACTCATTGTGCTGCTAAGCGCCTGATGACATAGATTTCACTGCTGAGTGATATTGCTTTGTAAGTAAATACCACAAATTCTTTATCCATTTTTCACTTTCTGTGATATTGAACTTGTACGGTAAACGAGGTTCTTGTAAACAGAGCCGTTCCAAACTTTGGGGTGGCTGTGTCTTTTTGATTTTAATTTCCCTAAGCTATAGGACCATAAGTGGAAGTGCCCTAGGCTCTGTTGCTTTGTTTTTTAGATGTTTCAGGAAACACCATACACTTCTCCCGAGTGTCTGTTGGCAATTTACATCCCGCCCATCAGCATAACAAGGCTCCCAGTTCTCCATGGCCTGTCCTGCCTTTCTGGATTTTACACTTTTTTCAGATGGCCCTTTTGACCGGGGGGAAGTGAGACTTCATTGTAGTGCAGATTTCCTTTGCAAGCTTGCTTGGTTGGCCAAAAAGGGCGTATGCGTTTTTTCATGAATATATTCAGGAAAAATCGCATACGCCCTTTTTGGCCAAGTGCATCATTGCGGACGTTCTGCCTCTTTTCCTATGCTTTCAATGCAATTCCAGTCTACCTCCTGAAATTGGTTTCCTGCAATTCTGCCCTGCTTTCAAGTCCTCTTGGCAGCCTTACTTCAGTATATTTTTGGACGATAGCTGTCATTCATAACTCTGCAGGTTTGTGAATTACAGTGTCCCTGAGCTCCTTTCTTTAACTCGCTTTCTTGTGAGCTGGCCGCAACACCGCAGGATGGCTTCAGGCCCTAATATGCTTCCGGCACGGCACGCTGAGCCTTTGGTTAATTCCTCTTCCTGGTGGGAAATGAGAGTTAAATTTGCCCGTCCAGACACCTCCAGCTAGTCTCTCATTTGTTCTCCCTATTCCTGTTCATCTTCCGCAGAAATTGCAAACTGGGCCAAACAGGAGGTTAAAGGCGCTGACTCTCCAAGTGGGGAGAGTGTTAGTTAAGCATCTGGAATGTTGCACCCAAGTACCAGGGTACAAAAACTGAGACATATTTGAACACGTCTCCCGATCACATGGTTGATCATACTCTAGGTTCCAAATGCATGTTTTAGGTGAAGGAAGAATACCTTAAACCTGGAGAGGTGAGACCTGTGTAATGGGTACCATGCAATATGACTTCAAAGGGTCTTCATTTGCTCACCGAACCTCTCCAATCCTATCACTGCTGCGTTTATGCCCCTGTACACACGCTTGATTCTCTTTTGGAGACATAGCAATACATAGGTTTTAAGATACTTACTAGTCAGGTATATTCTTAGGCGTTTAATATGGGGTGTTGAGTCCATTTCGTTGAGCAAGGAGTAGCTCTTGTCTATTCCATATTTGGCTTAAGGAACTTTATCTGTGCTCATTTCAACCTCTGGTTTTATGCAGCACCCCAACTCAACTTTCCCCTTAAGCAAGCATAAGTTGGTGTTCTAGATTTGAGACCCTGTTCTGTTTTGGAATTCAGTTCCTCTGTAGCCAAGTTTACATTCCGTGTATTTGAGATATCTTATGGTGTTTCTTTTTCTGTGTGACTTATTTCAGTTAGAATCATCGTACCTGAATCCACTCATTATGCTGCTACGGGCCTGATGACATAGATTTCATTGCTGAGTGATACTGCATTGTACGTAAGTACCACAAGTTCTTTATCCATTTTTCACGTTCTGTGATATTGAACTTGTACGGTAAATGAGGTTCTTGTAAACAGAGCCGTTCCAAATTTTGGGGTGGCTGTGTCTTTTTGATTTTAATTTCCCTAAGCTATAGGACCATAAGTGGAAGTGCCCTAGGCTCTGTTGCTTTGTTTTTTAGATGTTTCAGGAAACACCATTCACTTCTCCCGAGTGTCTGTTGGCAATTTACATCCCGCCCATCAGCATAACAAGGCTCCCAGTTCTCCATGGCCTGTCCTGCCTTTCTGGATTTTACACTTTTTTCAGATGGCCCTTTTGACCGGGGGGAAGTGAGACTTCATTGTAGTGCAGATTTCCTTTGCAAGCTTGCTTGGTTGGCCAAAAAGGGCGTATGCGTTTTTTCATGAATATATTCAGGAAAAATCGCATACGCCCTTTTTGGCCAAGTGCATCATTGCGGACGTTCTGCCTCTTTTCCTATGCTTTCAATGCAATTCCAGTCTACCTCCTGAAATTGGTTTCCTGCAATTCTGCCCTGCTTTCAAGTCCTCTTGGCAGCCTTACTTCAGTATATTTTTGGACGATAGCTGTCATTTATAACTCTGCAGGTTTGTGAATTACAGTGTCCCTGAGCTCCTTTCTTCAACTCGCTTTCTTGTGAGCTGGCCGCAACACCGCAGGATGGCTTCAGGCTCTAATCTGCTTCCGGCACGGCACGCTGAGCCTTTGGTTAATTCCTCTTCCTGATGGGAAATGAGAATTAAATTTGCCCGTCCAGACACCTCCAGCTAGTCTCTCATTTGTTCTCCCTATTCCTGTTCATCTTCCGCAGAGATTGCAAACTGGGCCAAACAGGAGGTTAAAGGCGCTGACTCTCCAAGTGGGGAGAGTGTTAGTAAAGCATCTGGAATGTTGCACCCGAGTACCAGGGGAGGAAAACTGAGACATATTTGAACACGTCTCCCGTTCACACGGTTGATCATACTCTGGGTTCCACATGCATGTTTTAGCTGAAGGAAGAATACCTTAAACCTGGAGAGTTGAGACCTGTGTAATGGGTACCATGCAATATGACTTCAAAGGGTCTTCATTTGCTCACCGAACCTCTCCAATCCTATCACTGCTGCGTTTATGCCCCTGTACACACGCTTGATTCTCTTTTGGAGAC
The DNA here is from genome assembly GCF_949987515.2 of Delphinus delphis. Taxonomy (NCBI): domain Eukaryota; kingdom Metazoa; phylum Chordata; class Mammalia; order Artiodactyla; family Delphinidae; genus Delphinus; species Delphinus delphis. The sequence continues at coordinate 150,813 of NW_027192866.1, forward strand.
ATAGCAATCCATAGGTTTTAAGATATTTACTAGTCAGGTACATTCTTAGGCGTTTAATATGGGGTGTTGAGTCCATTTCGTTGAGCAAGGAGTAGCTCTTGTCTATTCCATATTTGGCTTAAGGAACTTTATCTGTGCTCATTTCAATCTCTGGTTTTATGCAGCACCCCAACTCACCTTTCCCCTTAAGCAAGCATAAGTTGGTTTTCTAAATTTGAGACCCTGTTCTGTTTTGGAATGCAGTTCCTGTGTAGCCAAGTTTACATTCCGTGTATTAGTGATATCTTATGATGTTTCTTTTTCTGTGTGACTTATTTCAGTTAGAATCAGCATACCTGAATCCACTCATTATGCTGCTACGGGCCTGATGACATAGATTTCATTGCTGAGTGATACTGCATTGTACGTAAGTACCACAAGTTCTTTATCCATTTTTCACTTTCTGTGATATTGAACTTGTACGGTAAACGAGGTTCTTGTAAACAGAGGCGTCCCAAACTTTGGGGTGGCTGTGTCTTTTTGATTTTAATTTCCCTAAGCTATAGGACCATAAGTGGAAGTGCCCTAGGCTCTGTTGCTTTGTTTTTTAGATGTTTCAGGAAACACCATACACTTCTCCCAAGTGTCTGTTGGCAATTTACATCAAGCCCATCAGCATAACAAGGCTCCCAGTTCTCCATGGCCTGTCCTGCCTTTCTGGATTTTACACTTTTTTCAGATGGCCCTTTTGACCGGGGGGAAGTGAGATTTCATTGTAGAGCAGATTTACTTTGCAAGTTTGCTTGGTTGGCCAAAAAGGGCGTATGCGTGTTTTCCTGAATATATTCAGGAAAAAACGCATACGCCCTTTTTGGCCAAGTGCATCATTGTGGACGTTCTGCCTCTTTTCCTATGCTTTCAATGCAATTCCAGTCTACCTCCTGAAATCGGTTTCCTGCAATTCTGCCCCGCTTTCAAGTCCTCTTGGCAGCCATACTTCAGTATATTTTTGGACGATAGCTGTCATTTATAACTCTGCAGGTTTGTGAATTGCACTGCACCTGAGCTCCTTTCTTCAACTCGCTTTCTTGTGAGCTGGCCGCAACACCGCAGAATGGCTTCAGGCCCTAATCTGGTTCCGGCACGGCACGCTGAGCCTTCGGTTAATTCCTCTTCCTGGTGGGATGTGAGTGTTAAATTTGCCCGTCCAGACACCTCCAGCTAGCCTCTCATTGGTTCTCGCTATTCCTGTTCATCTTCCGCAGAAATTGCAAACTGGGCCAAACAGGAGGTTAAAGGGACTGACTCTCCAAGTTGGGAGAGTGTTAGTAAAGCGTCTGGAATGTTGCACCCGAGTACCAGGGTAGAAAAACTGAGACATATTTGAACACGTCTCCCGATCATATGGTTGATCATACTCTAGGTTCCACATGCATGTTTTAACTGAAGGAAGAATACCTTAAACCTGGAGAGTTGAGACCCGTGGAATGGGTACCATGCAATATGACTTCAAAGGGTCTTCATTTGCTCACCGAACCTCTCCAATCCTATCACTGCTGCGTTTATGCCCCTGTACACATGCATGATTCTCTTTTGGAGGCATAGCAATCCATAGGTTTTAAGATACTTACTAGTCAGGTACATTCTTAGGCGTTTAAATGGGGTGTTGAGTCCATTTCGTTGAGCAAGGAGTAGCTCTTGTCTATTCCATATTTGGCTTAAGGAACTTTATCTGTGCTCATTTCGATCTCTGGTTTTATGCAGCACCCCAACTCACCTTTCCCCTTAAGCAAGCATAAGTTGGTTTTCTAAATTTGAGACCCTGTTCTGTTCTGTAATTCAGTTCCTGTGTAGCCAAGTTTACATTCCGTGTATTACTGATATCTTATGATGTTTCTTTTTCTGTGTGACTTATTTCAGTTAGAATCATCATACCTGAATCCACTCATTGTGCTGCTAAGGGCCTGATGACATAGATTTCATTGCTGAGTGATATTGCTTTGTAAGTAAATACCACAACTTGTTTATCCATTTTTCACTTTCTGCGATGTTGAACTTGTCCTGTAAATGAAGTTCTTGTAAACAGAGCCGTTCCAAACTTTGGGGTGGCTGTGTCTTTTTGATTTTAATTTCCCTAAGCTATAGGACCATAAGTGGAAGTGCCCTAGGTTCTGTTGCTTTGTTTTTTAGATGTTTCAGGAAACACCATACACTTCTCCTGAGTGTCTGTTGGCAATTTACATCCCGCCCATCAGCATAACAAGGCTCCCAGTTCTCCATGGCCTGTCCTGCCTTTCTGGATTTTACACTTTTTTCAGATGGCCCTTTTGACCGGGGGGAAGTGAGACTTCATTGTAGTGCAGATTTCCTTTGCAAGCTTGCTTGGTTGGCCAAAAAGGGCGTATGCGTTTTTTCCTGAATATATTCAGGAAAAAACGCATACGCCCTTTTTGGCCAAGTGCATCATTGTGGACGTTCTGCCTCTTTTCCTATGCTTTCAATGCAATTCCAGTCTACCTCCTGAAATCGGTTTCCTGCAATTCTGCCCCGCTTTCAAGTCCTCTTGGCAGCCTTACTTCAGTCTATTTTTGGACGATAGCTGTCATTTATAACTCTGCAGGTTTGTGAATTACAGTGCCCCTGAGCTCCTTTCTTCAACTCGCTTTCTTTTGAGCTGGCCGCAACACCGCAGGATGGCTTCAGGCCCTAATCTGGTTCCGGCACGGCACGCTGAGCCTTTGGTTATTTCCTCTTCCTGGTGGGAAATGAGAGTTAAATTTGCCCTTTCAGACACCTCCAGGTAGTCTCTCATTGGTTCTCGCTATTCCTGTTCATCTTCCGCAGAAATTGCAAACTGGGTCAAACAGGAGGTTAAAGCCACTGACTCTCCAAGTAGGGAGAGTGTTAGTAAAGCATCTGGAATGTTGCACCCGAGTACCAGGGGAGGAAAACTGAGACATATTTGAACACGTCTCCCGTTCACACCGTTGATCATACTCTGGGTTCCACATGCATGTTTTAGCTGAAGGAAGAATACCTTAAACCTGCAGAGTTGAGACCCGTGTAATGGGTACCATGCAATATGACTTCAAAGGGTCTTCATTTGCTCACCGAACCTCTCCAATCCTATCACTGCTGCGTTGATGCCCCTGTACACACGCTTGATTCTCTTTTGGAGACATAGCAATCCATAGGTTTTAAGATACTTACTAGTCAGGTACATTCTTAGGCGTTTAATATGGGGTGTTGAGTCCATTTCGTTGAGCAAGGAGTAGCTCTTGTCTATTCCATATTTGGCTTAAGGAACTTTATCTGTGCTCATTTCAATCTCTGGTTTTATGCAGCACCCCAACTCACCTTCCCCGTTAAGCAAGCGTAAGTTGGTTTTCTAAACTTGAGACACTGTTCTGTTTTGTAATTCTGTTCATGTGTAGCCAAGTTCAGATTCTGTGTATTAGTGATACCTTATGATGTTTCTTTTCTGTGTGACTTATTTCAGTTCGAATCATCATACCTGAATCCACTCATTATGCTGCTACGGGCCTGATGACATAGATTTCATTGCTGAGTGATATTGCATTGTACGTAAGTACCACAAGTTCTTTATCCATTTTTCACTTTCTGCGATATTGAACTTGTACCGTAAACGAGGTTCTTGTAAACAGAGGCGTTCCAAACTTTGGGGTGGCTGTGCCTTTTTGATTTTAATTTCCCTAAGCTATAGGACCATAAGTGGAAGTGCCCTAGGCTCTGTTGCTTTGTTTTTTAGATGTTTCAGGAAACACCATACACTTCTCCAGAGTGGCTGTTGGCAATTTACATCCCGCCCATCAGCATAAGAAGGCTCCCAGTTCTCCATGGCCTGTCGTGCCTTTATGGATTTTACACTTTTTTCAGATGGCCCTTTTGACCAGGTGGAAATGAGACTTCATTGTAGTGCAGATTTCCTTTGCAAGCTTGCTTGGTTGGCCAAAAAGTGCGTATGCATTTTTTCCCGAATATATTCAGGAAAAAACACATATGCCCTTTTTGGCCAAGTGCATCATTGTCGAGTTTGTGACTCTCTTCATATGTTTTCAATGCAATTCCAGTCTACCTCCTGAAATCGGTTTCCTGCAATTCTGCCTTGCTTTCAATGCCTCTTCATAGCCTTATCTCAATATATTTTTTAAAAATAGTTGGCCTTTATAACTCTGCAGGTTTTTGAATTGCAGTGGCCCTTAGCTCCATTTTTTAGCTCTTATTTTTGTGGTCTTGCCCCGTAACCACAGGATTCCTTGAAGCCCTATTTTTCTTCTGGGGTACCTTGCTGTGCCTTTGGTTAATTCTTCTTACGGATGTGATATTAGAGTGACATGTGCCCATTGAAACCGCTACAGCTAGTTTCTCACTGGTTCCCCCTATTCCCATTCATCCTCTGCACTAACTGCAGACTGTGCGATACCAGAACTTAAAGGCATTGACTCCATGTGGGGATGTTGTTAGTAAAGCAGCTGGAATGTCGATCCGGAGCCCCAGGAGTGGAAAAATGAGGTGCGTTTTAGAAACCTTTCCCGATCATATGGTATACCAGTCGCTGGGTTTCCCAAGCATGGTTTAGCTGTAGGAAGATTCCCTTCAACCTGGAGTGTTGGGACCCTTGGACTGAGTAGCATGAAGTATTGCATTAAACTTTCGGCGGTTGCTCACCAAAGCTCACCAATCCTGTCAGCCCCAAGTGTCCAGCCTTATGTCTTATCCAGCTGTGGGTTTATATGTGGTCAATCCAGGTTGCATCACAGCCCCTGAGCGAATTTTGTAAGAATTTTTCTCTCTTTCATTGTTTCAGCGTTTTGTTTTTAAAATTTATTTCTATAATGGGGTTTAGCTCCTTTTCACTGCTGTGTTTGTGCCGATTCCCTTGATTCCCTTATGGAGATATATCAATACATGGGTTTTAAGATTCTTATTCCTCAGATATATTTCTCTGCGGTGTATAGGGTGTGTTGAGGCCTGTTCATTGAGCAAGGTGTAGATCTTGTCTAATACCTATTTGGTTTATTGAACGGTATCTGTGCTAATTTCAAACTCTGGTTTTATGCATCACCCCACCTCTCCTTTCCCCTTAAGCTGACATAAGTGTGTTTTCTAAATGTGAGACACTGTTCTGTTCTGTAATTCATTTCTTGTGCAGCCATATTTACCCTCCCTCTATAAGTGATATCTTATGATATGTTTCTTTTTCTGTTTGACTTATTTCAAGTAGTATTATTGGACCTAAATCCACTCTTTATCTTTCTACTAGCCTTATTACATTGATTTCATGGTGAAGAGATATTCCATTGTACATAAGTACCACATCTTCTTTATCCATTGTTCTCTTTCCTGGGATATTTAAGGTGTACTGAAGTTGAGGTTCTTGTAAACAGAGTAGCCCTAAACTGTGGTGTGCTTGTGTCTTGTTGATTTTTAGACTTCCCTAGATATACTCCCATGATTGGAAGTGTCCTATGCTCTGTAGCTCTGTTTTTTAGATGATTTAGGAACCACCATACACTTCTCCAGAGTGGCTCTCGGCAGTTCACACACTGCCCATCAGCGTATAAAGGCTCCCTGTTCTCCATGGCCTGTCCTGCATTTCTGGTTTTTACAATTTTTTAGGATGGCCCTTTTGACCGGTGGGAAGTGAGACTTCTTTGTTGTGCACATTTGCATTGCTTGCTTGCTTCGTTGCCCATAAAGTGCGTATGCGTTTTTTCCTGGATATAATCAGGAAAAAACGCATACGCCCTTTTGGGCCAACTGCATCATTGTCGAAATTCTGCCGCTTTTCATGTGCGTTAAAGACGAGTCCAATCGATCTCTTGAAATCTGTTTCTTGCAATTCTGTCTTGCATTCAGATCCTCTTCTTTGCCTTACCTCAACATATTTTTGGACGTTAGTTTTCATTTATAACTCTGCAGGTTTGTGAATTGCAGTGACCCTGAGCTCCATTTTTTAAGTTGCTCTTTTGTGAGCTGGCCTCAAACCCGCAGGATTGCTTCAGGCCCTATTTTGGCTCCGGCGAGGCAGGCTGAGCCTTCCTTTAATTCTTACTCTTAATGGGAAATTAGAGTGATATGTGCCCGTCCAAACCCCTACAACTCTTCTCTCATTGGTTCCCCCTCTTCCCGTTCATCCTCCTCACAATTTGCAAAATGTGTGAAACAGAAGTTTAAATGTGCTGATTCTCCAAGTGGGGAGATTCTAAGTAGCGTGGCTGGAATGGTGAACAGGAGCACCAGGAGAGGATAAATGAGGTGCATTTTAGACACATCTCCCGATCACATGGTGTACAGTCCTCTGGGTTTTCCATGCATGTTTTAGCTGTAGGAAGATCCCTTGAACCTGCAGATTTGGGACCCATTGAATGGGTACCAGGTAGTATTACTTTAAAGGGTGTGCATTTCCTCACCCAACCTCACATTTCTCTTAGCGCAAACAGTTTCCAGCCTTATGTCTCATCCTGCTGTGGGTCTAGATGTGTTCAATCCATGTTGCATCACCGTCCCTGAGGAAAAGTTGTAAGAGGTTTTCTCTGTCTCTCTGTCGTTTATTGTTTTCAATTTATTACTATATTGGTTACAGCTGATTTTCAAAGCTCTGTTTCTTGCTGCTGTACATCCACTTGATTCACGTACAGAGAGACATCAATAAATTCTTTTTCAGATTCTTACCAGTCGTATATATTCTTTTCCGGTGACTTGAGTGTGCTGAGTGCAGTTCTTTTAGCTACCGTGTAGGCCTTGTTGATTATCAGTTTGGTATTTGGAATGGTATCTTTGCTAATTTCAACCTCCTGGATGATGCCTCACCCCTCCCCACCTTTCCCGTTTAGCAGCCTTATGCGTGTTTTCTACATATTTGACTATGTTTTTGTTTTGTAATTTATTTCATGTGTAGCCATTTTGGATTCCACCTTTAAGTGATATCTTATGATATGTGTCTTTTTCTTTTTGAATTCTGTCACTTAGAATGATCATACGTAACTCCTCCGGAGTTGTTACAACTGGCCATATTTCATTGATTTCCAGGCTGAATAATATTCCACTCTACCTAAGTACCACATCTCTATCCATTTTTTCCCTCCAGAGACATTTAAGTTATATCCTAGTCGAGGATCTTTTAAACAGAGAGGGGGTAAACATTGGGGTGCCTGTGTCCTCTCGATTTTTGCTTTTCCCAAGATATACGCCCATGAGTGCAAGTGCCCTATGCTCTGTAGCTCATTTTTTAGATGCTTTAGTAAACACAATACACTTCTCCAGAATGGCCGTTGGCAATATACATTTCCACTATAAGTCTCACAGGGCTCCCTCTTCTCGTTGCCCTGTCCTGCATTTCTGTTGTTTACGCTTTATGAGGATGGCTCTTCTGACTGATGCGAAGTGATATCTTTTGTAGTATTGACTTCCAGTGCCCACCTGTTTGGTTGGCTAAAAAAGTGTATGCCCTTTTCTTGAATATATACAGAAAAGAACGCATACACCCTTTTTGGCCAACTGCAATGTTGGCAATGTTCAGCTCCTTTTCTTGTGCTTAATGGCGAGTCCTTTCTACCTCCTCAAATCCCTTTCCTGCCATTCTCCCTTGCTTACAAGTCCTTTTCTCTGACTTTCCTCAAGACATTTTTCAGTGATGGATATTTTCAACTCTGCAGTTTTGTGAATTTTACTGCCCCTGAGTTCCATTGTTCAACTCGTGTTTATGGGAACTGGCCACAAAGCAGCGGGATTTCCTCAAGCCCTATACTGTTTCCATGGGCAACCCTAGCCTTTGGTCAATTCGTCTTCCTGATTGGAAATTAGAGTGACATGTGCCTGTCTGAACACCTAGGACTTGTCTCTCATTGTTCCTCATCCTTCCGCTTCATCCTCTGGACAAATTCCAAACTGTACACAACAGGATGTTGACAGTGCTGACATCTCCAAGTGGGGAGACTGTTAGTAAAGACGCTGGAGGGGTGAACCCAAGCACCAGGAGATGAGGAGATGAGATGCCTTTTCCAAACTCTTCCCGATCAGACGGTATACCATCCTCTGGGTGTGACAGACATGTTTTAGCAGTAGGAAGAGTCCCATTCATGTAAGGAGAACACCAGGGCTTTTTCAAAATCAGTGTCTCCCCGAAACCCAAACTGGGGAATTTTTTAAGCTACAGCTACACATATGTTCATTAAGGGCCTTGGGAAGTAGGCAGAGTCCAAACTTTAGATGATTGAAGTCTTCAGGGTCAGAAGCACTCACCACCAGCTTCCCTTAGGCTACACTTTAACTGTCATTGATAGATGATGTCAATAAAAATATCTATTCTTTTTCAGATTATTTCCCCTTATAGGTTATTGCAAAATGTTGAGTGTAGTTCCCTGTGCTATACAGTAGTTCCTTGTTGATGATCTATTTTATACATAGCAGTGTGTATGTGTTCATTCCAAACTGTTAATTTATCCCTCCTCCCACCTTTCCCCTTTGGTAATAATAAATTATAAGATTTTATACTTCTCAGAAATGGGGGAGCTAAAAGAGAGGTATCATTTTCAATGGAAAAGCATTTAAAACAAGATTGAAGGTTTAACCAAGATTATTAGATGTACATCCTTGGAAAGAAATCACTTCGTTTCTCTAATATTGACCTGACAAATAAGACAAACCTTTTCACTGAACTTGCTTATAAAAAGTGATGGAAATATCAAATGGAAGTGTTAAAAACATCTTATTTTACCCGAGCCTTATACACTGTTCTATGTTAACTACAGTTTGGCTCACACATCTGTTCATTGAGGTTACAATAGTCTCAATTTCTGTTACTGATCCTCCAGAGTGGACCCCAACAAGTGTCCCCCTGCCCAGTGTCATTGGGGCCAACAGATCGAGACTGAGTTTGGTTCACAAGCAAAGGAAACTTTATATTTTGATCAGAGAATGGAGAGGTGAGAGCATGCACTACCCCGTGGGCTGTGGGCTGGGCTGCTGTGTAGAGATCCTGTCAGAGTCAGTGGGAGGGAGGGAGGCGGCGGAGCTCTCGAGGGCCGGGTTGGCTGTAGCTCAGGCTCTATATCGTGGAGTCTGCACTGGGCCCCAGGAGCTGAGTTGTCGACCCAGCCATTCTGCACTAGGAAATCTGGTCTGAAGTGCCGGGTGTGGAAGCTCTGCATGCGGGACCCTAGGAGCACGTGAAATTAGACAAAGCACAAAGGATAAAAAAGGTTAGACTTGACTTTATTGCCCAGATTCTATTTTTATCTCCCAGGGATTTTTAATGGGCTTTGCTGGGGACAAACCCCTCCTCTGCCTTTTGTCCCGTTCCTCATTCTTGGAGTGCTGAGGGTGCAGACCCTTCTTCTGTAACTGCTGAGTGCTGAGTTGGGAGCCCTCATACCCTGGGGCGAGGGTCAGAGCTTCTCCCCAGCAGCCTCCCGGTGACGTTGATTGTCCCCAGGACCCCTGCCTCCCTGCTCGTCCACCTGAGCACCAGCATTGGAAGTGTTATAGATTCTAATGACCTTTAAGGGTCCAGGAAAGAGATGTGCAGAGACGCTGTGGGGGCCGGTTTCACCCCGCCCCACATTTGTTCGGCCACCTTAGGCTGACCGTCTCTGCCAGCCTAGATGCTCTGACCAGTAGTCTGCGCTTTCTTCAATTAGGCCCCTGAATTAACGTACAAACAGCACCAGGTGTCAGAGCCCTGCCCGCTCAACTCCCAGACAGTCCAGGGTCAGTGGTGATCAAGGACCATGATGGCTACTGAGTCAACAGCCTTTTGAAGTAAACAGGAGTCCAGCCGGTCTTATTGGCCACCATCATCACGGTGTCTGTAGGCTTTTCTATGGTGACAGTGTGGTATACTGTTCCCCCGCCAAGATTATTAGCTCCCCTCTGGGTGCAGTAAGTCCTGCAAGCAGTAGTCTACTCTTTTGGGACACACTCTTGTTGTTTTATGAGAGAAACTCCAGGTCAAGTGATGTTCACACGAGTCGTCATGGTGCCCTGTTGCCCCCGGTTATCTCTCTGGATGTTGGAGTTGGAGGGCCTCCTCACTCGAGGTTAGTGTGCCCACGGAGCGAACCCTGCAACTTCAGGGCATGGTTGGTGGTTAGGATCACCACGTGGGGTCCTTTTCCCTTAGGAGGGAGGTGGCCTTTTGGGCTGCTGATTTCCAGGTTTTTAGATACCGCCAGTATCTTGGCCAGATGTGGCAGTGGGCCAAGCCCCTTAGTGACCGTAGTTTATCCTACCTGGATGGCATTCTTGCATTGTTCCATTTCAAGTGGTCCCAGTTTTTGCACTAATTCTCCAATGGCGATTCACCTTTCACTGGGAATGTAAAGGTCAAAGGGTTTAGCTAAATTAGGGAGTTCCAGGGCAAGGGTCTGAATTGACTGCTCTTTCCATTCTTGAAAGGCCACTTCTGGATTCTATTCAAAAGGATCATCATCGTTTCCTTTCAGTGTTTCATATAGAGGCCCAGCTAGTAGACTGTAGTTAGGGATCCAGAAGCAGCAAACCCTGGCCTCCCCAGGAACCCCTAAGCTGTCTTCTAGTTTTAGAAAGGGGTAAGGCTGAAAATGGTTTCTTCCCTTTCCTGGGATGGGCTTCTCTGACCTTCTGTGAGAATGAAGCCCAGGCAGGTCACCGCAGTCTGTGATATTTGAGCTTTTTCTTGGACAACTTCTATCCTTTATTGGCTTGGTAGTTCAGAGGCCTCCTTAGTAGGGCTGGTGATCAGAATGTCGTCTGCATATTGAAGGAGGGTTTCCTTTTCCAGAGGTAGAACTTTTAGGTCTTTAGCTAAGCTTTCCCCAAAGATGGTGTGGGAATTTTTGCACCCTTGGGGCCAGACGGCCTGGAAGTATTGTTTTAGTTGTATGTTGAGTCCTGCCACTCACAAGCCAAAATTTCTTGTGACTCTGGGACTAATGGAATACAAAAGAAGGCATCATTGAAGACTAATACAGAATACCATGTCCTGGTGGTTGGTAGAATGACCAGCAGGGTGTAGGAATTAGGAGCAACTGGAGGTATATCCTCGGTGGCTTCACTGACTGTCCTGACATCCTTTACCAGGTCCCCAGCAGCCCATGGGGCTCTCGTGGTCAGACCAATCCCAGAATATGGAGCTCACCTGGGCAGGTACCCCACCCCCACCCCAGCCCACGGGGCTCTCGTGGTCAGGCCCCTCCCAGGATACAGAGCTACCCTTGCAGGTACCGTGGCAGGGCTGGGCACACAGGAACCGTGCACATAGCCCTCATTGCAGAGCACCCCCAGCTCACCTGTCGCTCAGAGCTGACACAGAGCACCTCAGAGCAGGACTTGAACTAACAAACAGCAGCTGCGACAGGTCTGTGACCCTGGGCATCACTCCGTGAGGCCTCCCTCCACCTGGTCTTCCAGAGACTTCCACTGCACCCGGGGCACCAGGCCTCTGTCTCCAACCACCACCCACCCCTCCTCTCCCTGACTCCTGGGTTCCTCTCATTAGGAGAGGGTTTTCTTGAAGTTGTCTCCCACTCATGGGCCAGATAAAATGATTAGAAAACAAGCCAAAGCTGCAGCCCCTTGTCTATCCTGACTCTCAGGAGCCCACACCTGTTCCTTGGACCTGGCCGGTTCAGCAAGTTCCATTTTCTGCAACTGTGAGCCCCTGAGGGGTGATGATTGGCTGACCTGGGCAGCCTTACCGTGCCGGCCAGCCCTCCCCAGGTGTGCCTGGGTTGAGATCAATATAAATACCACTCCAGGCAGCAAGAGCCCCTGCAGCCGTGCCTGACGCCATTTTCTCTGCCCTGTCAGCAGTCTCGGGGCTGGGCTGGTGGGAGGGAGTGAGAGGCCACGGCTTTGTGGGTGGCCCAGTGTGAGTGGGGCTCTGCTGGACTTTCTGCAGCAGTTGCCAGGCTGCCACCTGCTAAAGAAGAGGGTGTGTCACCCATACCTGCTGCTGGAATTTCTCCCTGGGCAGAGGTGAGGAAGGAAAAAAGCAGTGGGGGCAGGGACAGGACGGGTATCTCAGGCAGGGAAATGGAAATCTTCCAGAAGAGCACCCAGGGCCAGGACCATCCTGGCTGGCCTGCAGGCACCAAGTCGGCCGGCATGCTGTCACTCGTGTGGCTCTATGGCCCTTCCTCTAGGCTTTCAAGTCCTTGTATATATTCAGGTGTTTTACCTGGGACGGGTGGGAATAGTTCAGCAGCAACTGGCCTGGGGCTCAGCTCACGTTTACTCACAGATGCCTCGGCACGGTGCCCCAGCTTTGCAATGAGGACGCTTGTTGCGTGGGGGCTGCTGGCTGAATGGGAGACGATTCCCCACCACTGACCAACTTCAGAATTGTTTACAACTGGAGCAAGTGCCCTGATACGGTTTTCCTCTGTGTAATTGGTGGGTTCTGTGTTTTTTTTCTCTTTTTCGTTTTTGGTTCAAGGTAGATTTTATTCCTCTTTTTTGTATTTACAGATATAAGCATGGAAATAATTTATTCATATAAATACATGTATGTGCAGGGAATAATTGTTTTTTCTGTTTTATTTTTTAAATTTTATTTCTTTTTAATTTTGAATTTTATTTTATATTTTTATACAGCAGGTTCTTATTGGTTATCTATTTTATACATATAGATGTATACATGCCAATCCCAGTCTCTCAACTCCTCCCACCACCACCCCCCAACAGCTTTCCCCCCTTGTTGTCCATACGTTTGTTGTCTACATCTGTTGCTCTATTTATGCCTTGCAAAATGGTTAATCTGTACAGTTTTTCTAGGTTCCACATATATGCATGAATATACAAGATTTGTTTTTCTCTTTCTGACTTACTTCACTCTGTATGACAGTCTCTAGATCCATCGACGTCTCTACAAATGACCCAATTTCATTCCTTTTCATGGCTTAGTAATATTCCATTTTATATATGTACCACAGCTTTATGCATTCGTCTGTCTGTGGGCATTTAGGTTGCTTCCATTACCTCGATATTGTAAATAGTGATGCAATGAACATTGCGGTGAATGACTCTTTTTGATTTATGGTTTTGTCTGGGTATATGTCCAGTACTGGGATTGCTGTATCATATGGTAATTCTATTGTTAGTTTCTTAAGAAATTCCATATTGTTCTCCATAATGACTGTATCAATTTATATTCCCAACAATAGTGGGAGAGGGTTCCTTTTCTCCACACCCTTTCCAGCATTTTTTGTTTGTAGATTTTCAATGATGCCTATTCTACCAGGTGTGAGGTGATACCTCATTGTTGAATCCATTTCGTTGAGCAAGGGGTAGCTCTTGTCTATTCCATATTTGGCTTAAGGAACTTTATCTGTGCTCATTTCAATCTCTGGTTTTATGCAGCACCCCAACTCACCTTTCCCCTTAAGCAAGCATAAGTTGGTTTTCTAAATTTGAGACCCTGTTCTGTTCTGTAATTCAGTTCCTGTGTAGCCAAGTTTACATTCCGTGTATTAGTGATATCTCATGATGTTTCTTTTTCTGTGTGACTTATTTCAGTTAGAATCATCATACCTGAATCCACTTGTGCTGCTAAGGGCCTGATGACACAGATTTCATTGCTGAGTGATATTGCTTTGTAAGTAAATACCACAACTTCTTTATCCATTTTTCACTTTCTGCGATGTTGAACTTGTACTGTAAACGAGGTTCTTGTAAACAGAGCCGTTCCAAACTTTGGGGTGGCTGTGTCTTTTTGATTTTAATTTCCCTAAGCTATAGGACCATAAGTGGAAGTGCCCTAGGTTCTGTTGCTTTGTTTTTTAGACGTTTCAGGAAACACCATACACTTCTCCCGAGTGGTTGTTGGCAATTTACATCCCGCCCATCAGCATAACAAGGCTCCCAGTTCTCCATGGCCTGTCCTGCCTTTCTGGATTTTACACTTTTTTCAGATGGCACTTTTGACCGGGGGGAAGTGAGACTTCATTGTAGTCCACATTTCCTTTGCAAGCTTGCTTGGTTGGCCAAAAAGGGCGTATGCGTTTTTTCCTGAATATATTCAGGAAAAAACGCATACGCCCTTTTTGGCCAAGTGCATCATTGTGGACGTTCTGCCTCTTTTCCTATGCTTTCAATGCAATTCCAGTCTACCTCCTGAAATCGGTTTCCTGCAATTCTGCCCCGCTTTCAAGTCCTCTTGGCAGCCTTACTTCAGTCTATTTTTGGACGATAGCTGTCATTTATAACTCTGCAGGTTTGTGAATTACAGTGCCCCTGAGCTCCTTTCTTCAACTCGCTTTCTTGTGAGCTGGCCGCAACACCGCAGGATGGCTTCAGGCCCTAATCTGGTTCCGGTATGGCATGCTGAGCCTTTGGTTAATTCCTCTTCCTGGTGGGAAATGAGAGTTAAATTTGCCCGTCCAGACACCTCCAGCTAGCCTCTCATTGGTTCTCGCTATTCCTGTTCATCTTCCGCAGAAATTGCAAACTGGGCCAAACAGGAGGTTAAAGGGACTGACTCTCCAGGTCGGGAGAGTGTTAGTAAAGCGTCTGGAATGTTGCACCCGAGTACCAGGGGGGGAAAACTGAGACATATTTGAACACGTCTCCCGTTCACATGGTTGATCATACTCTGGGTTCCACATGCATGTTTTAGCTGAAGGAAGAATACCTTAAACCTGGGTAGTTGAAACCCGTGGAATGGGTACCATGCAATATGACTTCAAAGGGTCTTCATTTGCTCACGAACCTCTCCAATCCTATCACTGCTGCGTTTATGCCCCTGTACACATGCTTGATTCTCTTTCGGAGACATAGCAATTCATAGGTTTTAAGATACTTACTAGTCAGGTACATTCTTAGGCGTTTAATATGGGGTGTTGAGTCCATTTCATTGAGCAAGGAGTAGCTCTTGTCTATTCCATATTTGGCTTAAGGAACTTTATCTGTGCTCATTTCAATCTCTGGTTTTATGCAGCACCCCAACTCTCCTTTCCCCTTAAGCAAGCATAAGTTGGTTTTCTAAATTTGAGACCCTGTTCTGTTCTGTAATTCAGTTCCTGTGTAGCCAAGTTTACATTCCGTGTATTACTGATATCTTATGATGTTTCTTTTTCTGTGTGACTTATTTCAGTTAGAATCATCATACCTGAATCCACTCATTGTGCTGCTAAGGGCCTGATTACACAGATTTCATTGCTGAGTGATATTGCTTTGTAAGTAAATTCCACAAATTCTTTATCCATTTTTCACTTTCTGCAATGTTGAACTTGTACTGTAAACGAGGTTCTTGTAAACAGAGGCGTCCCAAACTTTGGGGTGGCTGTGTCTTTTTGATTTTAATTTCCCTAAGCTATAGGACCATAAGTGGCAGTGCCCTAGGCTCTGTTGCTTTGTTTTTTAGATGTTTCAGGAAACACCA
Source organism: Delphinus delphis (assembly GCF_949987515.2). Taxonomy (NCBI): domain Eukaryota; kingdom Metazoa; phylum Chordata; class Mammalia; order Artiodactyla; family Delphinidae; genus Delphinus; species Delphinus delphis. Next base: position 166,174 of record NW_027192866.1, read on the forward strand.
TACACTTCTCCTGAGTGTCTGTTGGCAATTTACATCCCACCCATCAGCATAACAAGACTCCCAGTTCTCCATGGCCTGTCCTGCCTTTCTGGATTTTACACTTTTTTCAGATGGCCCTTTTGACCGGGGGGAAGTGAGACTTCATTGTAGTGCAGATTTCCTTTGCAAGCTTGCTTGGTTGGCCAAAAAGGGCGTATGCGTTTTTTCCTGAATATATTCAGGAAAAAACGCATACGCCCTTTTTGGCCAAGTGCATCATTGTGGACGTTCTGCCTCTTTTCCTATGCTTTCAATGCAATTCCAGTCTACCTCCTGAAATCGGTTTCCTGCAATTCTGCCCCGCTTTCAAGTCCTCTTGGCAGCCTTACTTCAGTCTATTTTTGGACGATAGCTGTCATTTATAACTCTGCAAGTTTGTGAGTTACAGTGCCCCTGAGCTCCTTTCTTCAACTCGCTTTCTTGTGACCTGGCCGCAACACCGCAGGATGGCTTCAGGCCCTAATCTGGTTCCGGTACGGCACGCTGAGCCTTTGGTTATTTCCTCTTCCTGGTGGGAAATGAGAGTTAAATTTGCCCGTGCAGACACCTCCAGCTATCCTCTCATTGGTTCTCGCTATTCCTGTTCATCTTCCGCAGAAATTGCAAACTGTGCCAAACAGGAGGTTAAAGGCGCTGACTCTCCAAGTGGGGAGAGTGTTAGTAAAGCGTCTGGAATGTTGCACCCGAGTACCAGGGGAGGAAAACTGAGACATATTTGAACACGTCTCCCAATCACATGGTTGATCATACTCTAGGTTCCACATGCATGTTTCAACTGAAGGAAGAATACCTTAAACCTGGGTAGTTGAAACCCGTGGAATGGGTACCATGCAATATGACTTCAAAGGGTCTTCATTTGCTCACCGAACCTCTCCAATCCTATCACTGCTGCGTTTATGCCCCTGTACACATGCTTGATTCTCTTTCGGAGACATAGCAATCCATAGGTTTTAAGATACTTACTAGTCAGGTACATTCTTAGGCATTTAATATGCGGTGTTGAGTCCATTTCGTTGAGCAAGGAGTAGCTCTTGTCTATTCCATATTTGGCTTAAGGAACTTTATCTGTGCTCATTTCAATCTCTGGTTTTATGCAGCACCCCAACTCACCTTTACCCTTAAGCAAGCATAAGTTGGTTTTCTAAATTTGAGACCCTGTTCTGTTCTGTAATTCAGTTCCTGTGTAGCCAAGTTTACATTCCGTGTATTACTGATATCTTATGATGTTTCTTTTTCTGTGTGACTTATTTCAGTTAGAATCATCATACCTGAATCCACTCATTGTGCTGCTAAGGGCCTGATGACACAGATTTCATTGCTGAGTGATACTGCATTGTACGTAAGTACCACAAGTTGTTTATCCATTTTTCACTTTCTGTGTTATTGAACTTGTACGGTAAATGAGGTTCTTGTAAACGGAGGTGTCCCAAACTTTGGGGTGGCTGTGTCTTTTTGATTTTAATTTCCCTAAGCTATAGGACCATAAGTGGAAGTGCCCTAGGTTCTGTTGCTTTGTTTTTTAGACGTTTCAGGAAACACCATACACTTCTCCGGAGTGGTTGTTGGCAATTTACATCCCGCCCATCAGCATAACAAGGCTCCCAGTTCTCCATGGCCTGTCCTGCCTTTCTGGATTTTACACTTTTTTCTGATGGCCCTTTTGACCGGGGGGAAGTGAGACTTCATTGTAGTGCAGATTTCCTTTGCAAGCTTGCTTGGTTGGCCAAAAAGGGCGTATGCGTTTTTTCCTGAATATATTCAGGAAAAAACGCATACGCCCTTTTTGGCCAAGTGCATCATTGTGGACGTTCTGCCTCTTTTCCTATGCTTTCAATGCAATTCCAGTCTACCTCCTGAAATCGGTTTCCTGCAATTCTGCCCCGCTTTCAAGTCCTCTTGGCAGCCTTACTTCAGTCTATTTTTGGACGATAGCTGTCATTTATAACTCTGCAGGATTGTGAATTACAGTGCCCCTGAGCTCCTTTCTTCAACTCGCTTTCTTTTGAGCTGGCCGCAACACCGCAGGATGGCTTCAGGCCCTAATCTGGTTCCGGTACGGCATGCTGAGCCTTTGGTTAATTCCTCTTCCTGGTGGGAAATGAGAGTTAAATTTGCCCGTCCAGACACCTCCAGCTAGCCTCTCATTGGTTCTCGCTATTCCTGTTCATCTTCCGCAGAAATTGCAAACTGGGCCAAACAGGAGGTTAAAGGCGCTGACTCTCCAAGTGGGGAGAGTGTTAGTAAAGCGTCTCGAATGTTGCACCCGAGTACCAGGGGAGGAAAACTGAGACATATTTGAACACGTCTCCCGTTCACATGGTTGATCATACTTGGGTTCCACATGCATGTTTTAGCTGAAGGAAGAATAGCTTAAACCTGGAGAGTTGAGACCCGTGTAATGGGTACCATGCAATATGACTTCAAAGGGTCTTCATTTGCTCACGAACCTCTCCAATCCTATCACTGCTGCGTTTATGCCCCTGTACACATGCTTGAGTCTCTTTCGGAGACATAGCAATCCATAGGTTTTAAGATACTTACTAGTCAGGTACATTCTTAGGCGTTTAATATGCGGTGTTGAGTCCGTTTCGTTGAGCAAGGAGTAGCTCTTGTCTATTCCATATTTGGCTTAAGGAACTTTATCTGTGCTCATTTCAATCTCTGGTTTTATGCAGCACCCCAACTCACCTTTACCCTTAAGCAAGCATAAGTTGGTTTTCTAAATTTGAGACCCTGTTCTGTTTTGGAATGCAGTTCCTGTGTAGCCAAGTTTCCATTCCGTGTATTAGTGATATCTTATGATCTTTCTTTTTCTGTGTGAGTTATTTCAGTTAGAATCATCGTACCTGAATCCACTCATTATGCTGCTACGGGCCTGATGACATAGATTTCATTGCTGAGTGATACTGCTTTGTACGTAAGTACCACAAGTTGTTTATCCATTTTTCACTTTCTGCGTTGTTGAACTTGTACTGTAAACGAGGTTCTTGTAAACAGAGCCGTTCCAAACTTTGGGGTGGCTGTGTCTTTTTGATTTTAATTTCCCTAAGCTATAGGACCATAAGTGGAAGTGCCCTAGGTTCTGTTGCTTTGTTTTTTAGATGTTTCAGGAAACACCATACACTTCTCCCGAGTGGTTGTTGGCAATTTACATCCCGCCCATCAGCATAACAAGGCTCCCAGTTCTCCATGGCCTGTCCTGCCTTTCTGGATTTTACACTTTTTTCAGATGGCCCTTTTGACTGGGGGGAAGTGAGACTTCATTGTAGTGCAGATTTCCTTTGCAAGCTTGCTTGCTTGGCCAAAAAGAGCGTATGCGTTTTTTCCTGAATATATTCAGGAAAAAACGCATACGCCCTTTTTGGCCAAGTGCATCATTGTGGACGTTCTGCCTCTTTTCCTATGCTTTCAATGCAATTCCAGTCTACCTCCTGAAATCGGTTTCCTGCAATTCTGCCCCGCTTTCAAGTCCTCTTGGCAGCCTTACTTCAGTCTATTTTTGGACGATAGCTGTCATTTATAACTCTGCAGGTTTGTGAATTACAGTGCCCCTGAGCTCCTTTCTTCAACTCGCTTTCTTTTGAGCTGGCCGCAACACCGCAGGATGGCTTCTGGCCCTAATCTGTTTCCGGTATGGCACGCTGAGCCTTTGGTTATTTCCTCTTCCTGGTGGGAAATGAGAGTTAAATTTGCCCGTCCAGACACCTCCAGCTAGCCTCTCATTGGTTCTCGTTATTCCTGTTCATCTTCCGCAGAAATTGCAAACTGGGCCAAACAGGAGGTTAAAGGCGCTGACTCTCCAAGTGGGGAGAGTGTTAGTAAAGCGTCTGGAATGTTGCACCCGAGTACCAGGTTACGAAAAGTGAGACATATTTGAACACGTCTCCCGATCACATGGTTGATCATACTCTAGGTTCCACATGCATGTTTCAACTGAAGGAAGAATACCTTAGAACTGGGTAGTTGAAACCCGTGGAATGGGTACCATGCAATATGATTTCAAAGGGTCTTCATTTGCTCACCGAACCTCTCCAATCCTATCACTGCTGCGTTTATGCCCCTGTACACATGCTTGATTCTCTTTCGGAGACATAGCAATCCATAGGTTTTAAGATACTTACTAGTCAGGTACATTCTTAGGCATTTAATATGCGGTGTTGAGTCCATTTCGTTGAGCAAGGAGTAGCTCTTGTCTATTCCATATTTGGCTTAAGGAACTTTATCTGTGCTCATTTCAATCTCTGGTTTTATGCAGCACCCCAACTCACCTTTCCCCTTAAGCAAGCATAAGTTGGTTTTCTAAATTTGAGACCCTGTTCTGTTCTGTAATTCAGTTCCTGTGTAGCCAAGTTTCCATTCCGTGTATTACTGATATCTTATGATGTTTCTTTTTCTGTGTGACTTATTTCAGTTAGAATCATCATACCTGAATCCACTCATTGTGCTGCTAAGGGCCTGATGACACAGATTTCATTGCTGAGTGATATTGCTTTGTAAGTAAATACCACAACTTCTTTATCCATTTTTCACTTTCTGCGATGTTGAACTTGTACTGTAAACGAGGTTCTTGTAAACAGAGCCGTTCCAAACTTTGGGGTGGCTGTGTCTTTTTGATTTTAATTTCCCTAAGCTACAGGACCATAAGTGGCAGTGCCCTAGGCTCTGTTGCTTTGTTTTTTAGATGTTTCAGGAAACACCATACACTTCTCCCGAGTGTCTGTTGGCAATTTACATCCCGCCCATCAGCATAACAAGGCTCCCAGTTCTCCATGGCCTGTCCTGCCTTTCTGGATTTTACACTTTTTTCAGATGGCCCTTTTGACCGGGGGGAAGTGAGACTTCATTGCAGTGCAGATTTCCTTTGCAAGCTTGTTTGGTTGGCCAAAAAGGGCGTATGCGTTTTTTCCTGAATATATTCAGGAAAAAACGCATACGCCCTTTTTGGCCAAGTGCATCATTGTGGACGTTCTGCCCCTTTTCCTATGCTTTCAATGCAATTCCAGTCTACCTCCTGAAGTTGGTTTCCTGTAATTCTGCCCCGCTTTCAAGTCCTCTTGGCAACCTTACTTCAGTATATTTTTGGACGATAGCTGTCATTTATAACTCTGCAGGTTTGTGAATTACAGTGCCCCTGAGCTCCTTTCTTCAACTCGCTTTCTTTTGAGCTGGCCGCAACACCGCAGGATGGCTTCAGGCCCTAATCTGGTTCCGGCACGGCACACTGAGCCTTTTGTTATTTCCTCTTCCTGGTGGGAAATGAGAGTTAAATTTGCCCGTCCAGACACCTCCAGCTAGCCTCTCATTGGTTCTCGCTATTCCTGTTCATCTTCCGCAGAAATTGCAAACTGAGCCAAACAGGAGGTTAAAGGCGCTGACTCTCCAAGTGGGGAGATTGTTAGTAAAGCGTCTGGAATGTTGCACCCGAGTACCAGGGGAGGAAAACTGAGACATATTTGAACACGTCTCCCGTTCACATGGTTGATCATACTTGGGTTCCACATGCATGTTTTAGCTGAAGGAAGAATACCTTAAACCTGGAGAGTTAAGACCCGTGTAATGGGTACCATGCAATATGACTTCAAAGGGTCTTCATTTGTTCACCGAACCTCTCCAATCCTATCACTGCTGCGTTTATGCCCCTGTACACATGCTTGATTCTCTTTTGGAGACATAGCAATCCATAGGTTTTAAGATACTTACTAGTCAGGTACATTCTTAGGCGTTTAATATGCGGTGTTGAGTCCATTTCGTTCAGCAAGGAGTAGCTCTTGTCTATTCCATATTTGACTTAAGGAACTTTATCTGTGCTCATTTCAATCTCTGGTTTTATGCAGCACCCCAACTCACCTTTACCCTTAAGCAAGCATAAGTTGGTTTTCTAAATTTGAGACCCTGTTCTGTTCTGTAATTCAGTTCCTGTGTAGCCAAGTTTCCATTCCGTGTATTACTGATATCTTATGATGTTTCTTTTTCTGTGTGACTTATTTCAGTTAGAATCATCATACCTGAATCCACTCATTGTGCTGCTAAGGGCCTGATGACACAGATTTCATTGCTGAGTGATATTGCTTTGTAAGTAAATACCACAGCTTCTTTATCCATTTTTCACTTTCTGCGATGTTGAACTTGTACTGTAAACGAGGTTCTTGTAAACAGAGCCGTTCCAAACTTTGGGGTGGCTGTGTCTTTTTGATTTTAATTTCCCTAAGCTATAGGACCATAAGTGGAAGTGCCCTAGGCTCTGTTGCTTTGTTTTTTAGATGTTTCAGGAAACACCATACACTTCTCCGGAGTGGTTGTTGGCAATTTACATCCCGCCCATCAGCATAACAAGTCTCCCAGTTCTCCATGGCCTGTCCTGCCTTTCTGGATTTTACACTTTTTTCAGATGGCCCTTTTGACCGGGGGGAAGTGAGACTTCATTGTAGCGCAGATTTCCTTTGCAAGCTTGCTTGGTTGGCCAAAAAGGGCGTATGCGTTTTTTCCTGAATATATTCAGGAAAAAACGCATACGCCCTTTTTGGCCAAGTGCATCATTGTGGACGTTCTGCCTCTTTTCCTATGCTTTCAATGCAATTCCAGTCTACCTCCTGAAATCGGTTTCCTGCAATTCTGCCCCACATTCAAGTCCTCTTGGCAGCCTTACTTCAGTATATTTTTGGACGATAGCTGTCATTTATAACTCTGCAGGTTTGTGAATTACAGTGCCCCTGAGCTCCTTTCTTCAACTCGCTTTCTTTTGAGCTGGCCGCAACACCGCAGGATGGCTTCAGGCCCTAATCTGGTTCCGGCACGGCACGCTGAGCCTTTGGTTATTTCCTCTTCCTGGTGGGAAATGAGAGTTAAATTTGCCCGTCCAGACACCTCCAGCTAGCCTCTCATTGGTTCTCGCTATTCCTGTTCATCTTCCGCAGAAATTGCAAACTGGGCCAAACAGGAGGTTAAAGGCGCTGAGTCTCCAAGTGGGGAGAGTGTTAGTAAAGCGTCTGGAATGTTGCACCCGAGTACCAGGGGAGGAAAACTGAGACATATTTGAACACGTCTCCCGTTCACATGGTTGATCATACTTGGGTTCCACATGCATGTTTTAGCTGAAGGAAGAATACCTTAAACTTGGAGAATTGAGACCCGTGTAATGGGTACCATGCAATATGACTTCAAAGGGTCTTCATTTGCTCACCGAACCCCTACAATCCTATCACTGCTGCGTTTATGCCCCTGTACACATGCTTGATTCTCTTGGAGACATAGCAATCCATAGGTTTTACGATACTTACTAGTCAGGTACATTCTTAGGCATTTAATATGCGGTGTTGAGTCCATTTCGTTGAGCAAGGAGTAGCTCTTGTCTATTCCATATTTGACTTAAGGAACTTTATCTGTGCTCATTTCAATCTCTGGTTTTATGCAGCACCCCAACTCACCTTTACCCTTAAGCAAGCATAAGTTGGTTTTCTAAATTTGAGACCCTGTTCTGTTCTGTAATTCAGTTCCTGTGTAGCCAAGTTTACATTCCGTGTATTAGTGATATCTTATGATGTTTCTTTTTCTGTGTGACTTATTTCAGTTAGAATCATCATACCTGAATCCACTCATTGTGATGCTAAGGGCCTGATGACATAGATTTCATTGCTGAGTGATATTGCTTTGTAAGTAAATACCACAACTTCTTTATCCATTTTTCACTTTCTGCGATGTTGAACTTGTACTGTAAACGAGGTTCTTGTAAACAGAGGCGTCCCAAACTTTGGGGTGGCTGTGTCTTTTTGATTTTAATTTCCCTAAGCTATAGGACCATAAGTGGAAGTGCCCTAGGCTCTGTTGCTTTGTTTTTTAGATGTTTCAGGAAACACCATACACTTCTCCCGAGTGTCTGTTGGCAATTTACATCCCGCCCATCAGCATAACAAGGCTCCCAGTTCTCCATGGCCTGTCCTTCCTTTCTGGATTTTACACTTTTTTCAGATGGCCCTTTTGACCGGGGGGAAGTGAGACTTCATTGTAGTGCAGGTTTCCTTTGCAAGCTTGCTTGGTTGGCCAAAAAGGGCGTATGCGTTTTTTCCTGAATATATTCAGGAAAAAACGCATACGCCCTTTTTGGCCAAGTGCATCATTGTGGACGTTCTGCCTCTTTTCCTATGCTTTCAATGCAATTCCAGTCTACCTCCTGAAATCGGTTTCCTGCAATTCTGCCCCGCTTTCAAGTCCTCTTGGCAGCCTTACTTCAGTATATTTTTGGACAATAGCTGTCATTTATAACTCTGCAGGTTTGTGAATTACAGTGCCCCTAGGCTCCTTTCTTCAACTCGCTTTCTTGTGACCTGGCCGCAACCCTGCAGGATGTCTTCAGGCCCTAATCTGGTTCTGGCACGGCACGCTGAGCCTTTGGTTAATTCCTCTTCCTGGTGGGAAATGAGAGTTAAATTTGCCCATCCAGACACCTCCAGCTAGTCTCTCATTGCTTCTCGCTATTCCTGTTCATCTTCCACAGAAATTGCAAACTGTGCCAAACAGGAGGTTAAAGGCGCTGACTCTCCAAGTGGGGAGAGTGTTAGTAAAGCGTCTGGAATGTTGCACCCGAGTACCAGGGGAGGAAAACTGAGACATATTTGAACACGTCTCCCGATCACATGGTTGATCATACTCTGGGTTGCACATGCATGTTTTAGCTGAAAGAAGAATACCTAAAACCTGGGTAGTTGAAACCCGTGTAATGGGTACCATGCAATATGACTTCAAATGGTCTTCATTTGCTCACCGAACCTCTCCAATCCTATCACTGCTGCGTTTATGCCCCTGTACACATGCTTGATTCTCTTTCGGAGACATAGCAATCCATAGGTTTTAAGATACTTACTAGTCAGGTACATTCTTAGGCGTTTAATATGCGGTGTTGAGTCCATTTCGTTGAGCAAGGAGTAGCTCTTGTCTATTGCATATTTCGCTTAAGGAACTTTATCTGTGCTCATTTCAATCTCTGGTTTTATGCAGCACCCCAACTCACCTTTACCCTTAAGCAAGCATAAGTTGCTTTTCTAAATTTGAGACCCTGTTCTGTTCTGTAATTCAGTTCCTGTGTAGCCAAGTTTACATTCCGTGTATTACTGATATCTTATGATGTTCCTTTTTCTGTGTGACTTATTGCAGTTAGAATCATCATACCTGAATCCACTCATTGTGCTGCTAAGGGCCTGATGACACAGATTTCATTGCTGAGTGATATTGCTTTGTAAGTAAGTACCACAACTTCCTTATCCATTTTTCACTTTCTGCGATGTTGAACTTGTACTGTAAACGAGGTTCTTGTAAACAGAGCCGTTCGAAACTTTGGGGTGGCTGTGTCTTTTTTATTTTAATTTCCCTAAGCTATAGGACCATAAGTGGAAGTGCCCTAGGTTCTGTTGCTTTGTTTTTTAGATGTTTCAGGAAACACCATACACTTCTCCCGAGTGGTTGTTGGCAATTTACATCCCGCCCATCAGCATAACAAGGCTCCCAGTTCTCCATGGCCTGTCCTGCCTTTCTGGATTTTACACTTTTTTCAGATGGCCCTTTTGACCGGGGGGAAGTGAGACTTCATTGTAGTGCAGATTTCCTTTGCAAGCTTGCTTGGTTGGCCAAAAAGGGCGTATGCGTTTTTTCCTGAATACATTCAGGAAAAAACGCATACGCCCTTTTTGGCCAAGTGCATCATTGTGGACGTTCTGCCTCTTTTCCTATGCTTTCAATGCAATTCCAGTCTACCTCCTGAAATCGGTTTCCTGCAATTCTGCCCCGCTTTCAAGTCCTCTTGGCAGCCTTACTTCAGTATATTTTTGGACGATAGCTGTCATTTATACCTCTGCAGGTTTGTGAATTACAGTGCCCCTGAGCTCCTTTCTTCAACTCGCTTTCTTTTGAGCAGGCCGCAACACCGCAGGATGGCTTCAGGCCATAATCTGGTCCCGGCACGGCACGCTGAGCCTTTGGTTATTTCCTCTTCCTGGTGGGAAATGAGAGTTAAATTTGCCCATCCAGACACCTCCAGCTAGTCTCTCATTGGTTCTCGCTATTCCTGTTCATCTTCCACGGAAATTGCAAACTGGGCCAAACAGCAGGTTAAAGGGACTGACTCTCCAAGTCGGGAGAGTGTTAGTAAAGCGTCTGGAATGTTGCACCCGAGTACCAGGGTACGAAAACTGAGACATATTTGAACACGTCTCCCGATCACATGGTTGATCATACTCTAGGTTCCACATGCATGTTTTAGCTGAAGGAAGAATACCTTAAACCTGGGTAGTTGAAACCCGTGGAATGGGTACCATGCAATATGACTTCAAAGGGTCTTCATTTGCTCACCGAACCTCTCCAATCCTATCACTGCTGCGTTTATGCCCCTGTACACATGCTTGATTCTCTTTCGGAGACATAGCAATCCATAGGTTTTAAGATACTTACAAGTCAGGTACATTCTTAGGCGTTTAATATGCAGTGTTGAGTCCATTTTGTTGAGCAAGGAGTAGCTCTTGTCTATTCCATATTTGGCTTAAGGAACTTTATCTGTGCTCATTTCAATCTCTGGTTTTATGCAGCACCCCAACTCACCTTTCCCCTTAAGCAAGCATAAGTTGGTTTTCTAAATTTGAGACCCTGTTCTGTTCTGTAATTCAGTTCCTGTGTAGCCAAGTTTCCATTCCGTGTATTACTGATATCTTATGATGTTTCTTTTTCTGTGTGACTTATTTCAGTTAGAATCATCATACCTGAATCCACTCATTGTGCTGCTAAGGGCCTGATGACACAGATTTCATTGCTGAGTGATATTGCTTTGTAAGTAAATACCACAACTTCTTTATCCATTTTTCACTTTCTGCGATGTTGAACTTGTACTGTAAACGAGGTTCTTGTAAACAGAGCCGTTCCAAACTTTGGGGTGGCTGTGTCTTTTTGATTTTAATTTCCCTAAGCTACAGGACCATAAGTGGCAGTGCCCTAGGCTCTGTTGCTTTGTTTTTTAGATGTTTCAGGAAACACCATACACTTCTCCCGAGTGTCTGTTGGCAATTTACATCCCGCCCATCAGCATAACAAGGCTCCCAGTTCTCCATGGCCTGTCCTGCCTTTCTGGATTTTACACTTTTTTCAGATGGCCCTTTTGACCGGGGGGAAGTGAGACTTCATTGCAGTGCAGATTTCCTTTGCAAGCTTGTTTGGTTGGCCAAAAAGGGCGTATGCGTTTTTTCCTGAATATATTCAGGAAAAAACGCATACGCCCTTTTTGGCCAAGTGCATCATTGTGGACGTTCTGCCCCTTTTCCTATGCTTTCAATGCAATTCCAGTCTACCTCCTGAAGTTGGTTTCCTGTAATTCTGCCCCGCTTTCAAGTCCTCTTGGCAACCTTACTTCAGTATATTTTTGGACGATAGCTGTCATTTATAACTCTGCAGGTTTGTGAATTACAGTGCCCCTGAGCTCCTTTCTTCAACTCGCTTTCTTTTGAGCTGGCCGCAACACCGCAGGATGGCTTCAGGCCCTAATCTGGTTCCGGCACGGCACACTGAGCCTTTTGTTATTTCCTCTTCCTGGTGGGAAATGAGAGTTAAATTTGCCCGTCCAGACACCTCCAGCTAGCCTCTCATTGGTTCTCGCTATTCCTGTTCATCTTCCGCAGAAATTGCAAACTGAGCCAAACAGGAGGTTAAAGGCGCTGACTCTCCAAGTGGGGAGATTGTTAGTAAAGCGTCTGGAATGTTGCACCCGAGTACCAGGGGAGGAAAACTGAGACATATTTGAACACGTCTCCCGTTCACATGGTTGATCATACTTGGGTTCCACATGCATGTTTTAGCTGAAGGAAGAATACCTTAAACCTGGAGAGTTAAGACCCGTGTAATGGGTACCATGCAATATGACTTCAAAGGGTCTTCATTTGTTCACCGAACCTCTCCAATCCTATCACTGCTGCGTTTATGCCCCTGTACACATGCTTGATTCTCTTTTGGAGACATAGCAATCCATAGGTTTTAAGATACTTACTAGTCAGGTACATTCTTAGGCGTTTAATATGCGGTGTTGAGTCCATTTCGTTCAGCAAGGAGTAGCTCTTGTCTATTCCATATTTGACTTAAGGAACTTTATCTGTGCTCATTTCAATCTCTGGTTTTATGCAGCACCCCAACTCACCTTTACCCTTAAGCAAGCATAAGTTGGTTTTCTAAATTTGAGACCCTGTTCTGTTCTGTAATTCAGTTCCTGTGTAGCCAAGTTTCCATTCCGTGTATTACTGATATCTTATGATGTTTCTTTTTCTGTGTGACTTATTTCAGTTAGAATCATCATACCTGAATCCACTCATTGTGCTGCTAAGGGCCTGATGACACAGATTTCATTGCTGAGTGATATTGCTTTGTAAGTAAATACCACAGCTTCTTTATCCATTTTTCACTTTCTGCGATGTTGAACTTGTACTGTAAACGAGGTTCTTGTAAACAGAGCCGTTCCAAACTTTGGGGTGGCTGTGTCTTTTTGATTTTAATTTCCCTAAGCTATAGGACCATAAGTGGAAGTGCCCTAGGCTCTGTTGCTTTGTTTTTTAGATGTTTCAGGAAACACCATACACTTCTCCCGAGTGGTTGTTGGCAATTTACATCCCGCCCATCAGCATAACAAGTCTCCCAGTTCTCCATGGCCTGTCCTGCCTTTCTGGATTTTACACTTTTTTCAGATGGCCCTTTTGACCGGGGGGAAGTGAGACTTCATTGTAGTGCAGATTTCCTTTGCAAGCTTGCTTGGTTGGCCAAAAAGGGCGTATGCGTTTTTTCCTGAATATATTCAGGAAAAAACGCATACGCCCTTTTTGGCCAAGTGCATCATTGTGGACGTTCTGCCTCTTTTCCTATGCTTTCAATGCAATTCCAGTCTACCTCCTGAAATCGGTTTCCTGCAATTCTGCCCCACATTCAAGTCCTCTTGGCAGCCTTACTTCAGTATATTTTTGGACGATAGCTGTCATTTATAACTCTGCAGGTTTGTGAATTACAGTGCCCCTGAGCTCCTTTCTTCAACTCGCTTTCTTTTGAGCTGGCCGCAACACCACAGGATGGCTTCAGGCCCTAATCTGGTTCCGGCACGGCACGCTGAGCCTTTGGTTATTTCCTCTTCCTGGTGGGAAATGAGAGTTAAATTTGCCCGTCCAGACACCTCCAGCTAGCCTCTCATTGGTTCTCGCTATTCCTGTTCATCTTCCGCAGAAATTGCAAACTGGGCCAAACAGGAGGTTAAAGGCGCTGAGTCTCCAAGTGGGGAGAGTGTTAGTAAAGCGTCTGGAATGTTGCACCCGAGTACCAGGGGAGGAAAACTGAGACATATTTGAACACGTCTCCCGTTCACATGGTTGATCATACTTGGGTTCCACATGCATGTTTTAGCTGAAGGAAGAATACCTTAAACTTGGAGAATTGAGACCCGTGTAATGGGTACCATGCAATATGACTTCAAAGGGTCTTCATTTGCTCACCGAACCCCTACAATCCTATCACTGCTGCGTTTATGCCCCTGTACACATGCTTGATTCTCTTGGAGACATAGCAATCCATAGGTTTTACGATACTTACTAGTCAGGTACATTCTTAGGCATTTAATATGCGGTGTTGAGTCCATTTCGTTGAGCAAGGAGTAGCTCTTGTCTATTCCATATTTGACTTAAGGAACTTTATCTGTGCTCATTTCAATGTCTGGTTTTATGCAGCACCCCAACTCACCTTTACCCTTAAGCAAGCATAAGTTGGTTTTCTAAATTTGAGACCCTGTTCTGTTCTGTAATTCAGTTCCTGTGTAGCCAAGTTTACATTCCGTGTATTAGTGATATCTTATGATGTTTCTTTTTCTGTGTGACTTATTTCAGTTAGAATCATCATACCTGAATCCACTCATTGTGATGCTAAGGGCCTGATGACATAGATTTCATTGCTGAGTGATATTGCTTTGTAAGTAAATACCACAACTTCTTTATCCATTTTTCACTTTCTGCGATGTTGAACTTGTACTGTAAACGAGGTTCTTGTAAACAGAGGCGTCCCAAACTTTGGGGTGGCTGTGTCTTTTTGATTTTAATTTCCCTAAGCTATAGGACCATAAGTGGAAGTGCCCTAGGCTCTGTTGCTTTGTTTTTTAGATGTTTCAGGAAACACCATACACTTCTCCCGAGTGTCTGTTGGCAATTTACATCCCGCCCATCAGCATAACAAGGCTCCCAGTTCTCCATGGCCTGTCCTTCCTTTCTGGATTTTACAGTTTTTTCAGATGGCCCTTTTGACCGGTGGGAAGTGAGACTTCATTGTAGTGCAGATTTCCTTTGCAAGCTTGCTTGGTTGGCCAAAAAGGGCGTATGCGTTTTTTCCTGAATATAATCAGGAAAAAACGCATACGCCCTTTTTGGCCAAGTGCATCATTGTGGACGTTCTGCCTCTTTTCCTATGCTTTCAATGCAATTCCAGTCTACCTCCTGAAATCGGTTTCCTGCAATTCTGCCCCACTTTCAAGTCCTCTTGGCAGCCTTATTTCAGTCTATTTTTGGACGATAGCTGTCATTTATAACTCTGCAGGTTTGTGAATTACAGTGCCCCTGAGCTCCTTTCTTCAACTTGTTTCTTGTGACCTGGCCGCAACACCGCAGGATGGCTTCAGGCCCTAATCTGGTTCCGGCACGGCACGCTGAGCCTTTGGTTATTTCCTCTTCCTGGTGGGAAATGAGAGTTAAATTTGCCCGTCCAGACACCTCCAGCTAGTCTCCATTGGTTCTCGCTATTCCTGTTCATCTTCCGCAGAAACTGCAAACTGGGCCAAACAGGAGGTTAAAGGGACTGACTCTCCAAGTCGGGAGAGGGTTCGTAAAGCGTCTGGAATGTTGCACCCGAGTACCAGGGTACGAAAACTGAGACATATTTGAACACGTCTCCCGATCACATGGTTGATCATACTCTGGGTTCCACATGCATGTTTTAGCTGAAGGAAGAATACCTTAAACCTGGGTAGTTGAAACCCGTGGAATGGGTACCATGCAATATGACTTCAAAGGGTCTTCATTTGCTCACCGAACCTCTCCAATCCTATCACTGCTGCGTTTATGCCCCTGTACACATGCTTGATTCTCTTTTGGAGACATAGCAATCCATAGGTTTTAAGATACTTACAAGTCAGGTACATTCTTTGGCGTTTAATATGCGGTGTTGAGTCCATTTTGTTGAGCAAGGAGTAGCTCTTGTCTATTCCATATTTGGCTTAAGGAACTTTATCTGTGCTCATTTCAATCTCTGGTTTTATGCAGCACCCCAACTCACCTTTACCCTTAAGCAAGCATAAGTTGGTTTTCTAAATTTGAGACCCTGTTCTGTTCTGTAATTCAGTTCCTGTGTAGCCAAGTTTCCATTCCATGTATTACTGATATCTTATGATGTTTCTTTTTCTGTGTGACTTATTTCAGTTAGAATCATCATACCTGAATCCACTCATTGTGCTGCTAAGGGCCTGATGACACAGATTTCATTGCTGAGTGATATTGCTTTGTAAGTAAATACCACAACTTCTTTATCCATTTTTCACTTTCTGCGATGTTGAACATGTACTGTAAACGAGGCTCTTGTAAACAGAGCCGTTCCAAACTTTGGGGTGGCTGTGTCTTTTTGATTTTAATTTCCCTAAGCTATAGGACCATAAGTGGCAGTGCCCTAGGCTCTGTTGCTTTGTTTTTTAGATGTTTCAGGAAACACCATACACCTCTCCCGAGTGTCTGTTGGCAATTTACATCCCGCCCATCAGCATAACAAGGCTCCCAGTTCTCCATGGCCTGTCCTGCCTTTCTGGATTTTACACTTTTTTCAGATGGCCCTTTTGACCGGGGGGAAGTGAGACTTCATTGCAGTGCAGATTTCCTTTGCAAGCTTGCTTGGTTGGCCAAAAAGGGCGTATGCGTTTTTTCCTGAATATATTCAGGAAAAAACGCATACGCCCTTTTTGGCCAAGTGCATCATTGTGGACGTTCTGCCTCTTTTCCTATTCTTTCAATGCAATTCCAGTCTACCTCCTGAAATCGGTTTCCTGCAATTCTGCCCCACATTCAAGTCCTCTTGGCAGCCTTACTTCAGTCTATTTTTGGACGATAGCTGTCATTTATAACTCTGCAGGTTTGTGAATTACAGTGCCCCTGAGCTCCTTTCTTCAACTCGCTTTCTTTTAGCTGGCCGCAACACCGCAGGCTGGCTTCAGGCCCTAATCTGGTTCTGGCACGGCACGCTGAGCCTTTGGTTATTTCCTCTTCCTGGTGGGAAATGAGAGTTAAATTTGCCCGTCCAGACACCTCCAGCTAGCCTCTCATTGGTTCTCGCTATTCCTGTTCACCTTCCGCAGAAATTGCAAACTGGACCAAACAGGAGGTTAAAGGCGCTCACTCTCCAAGTGGGGAGAGTGTTAGTAAAGCGTCTGGAATGTTGCACCCGAGTACCAGGGGAGGAAAACTGAGACATATTTGAACACGTCTCCCGTTCACATGGTTGATCATACTTGGGTTCCACATGCATGTTTTAGCTGAAGGAAGAATACCTTAAACTTGGAGAATTGAGACCCGTGTAATGGGTACCATGCAATATGACTTCAAAGGGTCTTCATTTGCTCACCGAACCTCTCCAATCCTATCACTGCTGCGTTTATGCCCCTGTACACATGCTTGATTCTCTGGAGACATAGCAATCCATAGGTTTTACGATACTTACTAGTCAGGTACATTCTTAGGCATTTAATATGCGGTGTTGAGTCCATTTCGTTGAGCAAGGAGCAGCTCTTGTCTATTCCATATTTGACTTAAGGAACTTTATCTGTGCTCATTTCAATCTCTGGTTTTATGCAGCACCCCAACTCACCTTTACCCTTAAGCAAGCATAAGTTGGTTTTCTAAATTTGAGACCCTGTTCTGTTCTGTAATTCAGTTCCTGTGTAGCCAAGTTTCCATTCCGTGTATTACTGATATCTTATGATGTTTCTTTTTCTGTGTTACTTATTTCAGTTAGAATCATCATACCTGAATCCACTCATTGTGCTGCTAAGGGCCTGATGACACAGATTTCATTGCTGAGTGATATTGCTTTGTAAGTAAATACCACAACTTCTTTATCCATTTTTCACTTTCTGCGATGTTGAACTTGTACTGTAAACGAGGCTCTTGTAAACAGAGGCGTTCCAAACTTTGGGGTGGCTGTGTCTTTTTGATTTTAATTTCCCTAAGCTATAGGACCATAAGTGGCAGTGCCCTAGGCTCTGTTGCTTTGTTTTTTAGATGTTTCAGGAAACACCATACACCTCTCCCGAGTGTCTGTTGGCAATTTACATCCCGCCCGTCAGCATAACAAGGCTCCCAGTTCTCCATGGCCTGTCCTGCCTTTCTGGATTTTACACTTTTTTCAGATGGCCCTTTTGACCGGGGGGAAGTGAGACTTCATTGCAGTGCAGATTTCCTTTCCAAGCTTGCTTGGTTGGCCAAAAAGGGCGTATGCGTTTTTTCCTGAATATATTCAGGAAAAAACGCATACGCCCTTTTTGGCCAAGTGCATCATTGTGGACGTTCTGCCTCTTTTCCTATGCTTTCAATGCAATTCCAGTCTACCTCCTGAAATCGGTTTCCTGCAATTCTGCCCCACATTCAAGTCCTCTTGGCAGCCTTACTTCAGTCTATTTTTGGACGATAGCTGTCATTTATAACTCTGCAGGTTTGTGAATTTCAGTGCCCCTGAGCTCCTTTCTTCAACTCGCTTTCTTTTGAGCTGGCCGCAACACCGCAGGATGGCTTCAGGCCCTAATCTGGTTCCGGCACGGCACGCTGAGCCTTTGGTTATTTCCTCTTCCTGGTGGGAAATGAGAGTTAAATTTGCCCGTCCAGACACCTCCAGCTAGCCTCTCATTGGTTCTCGCTATTCCTGTTCATCTTCCGCAGAAATTGCAAACTGGGCCAAACAGGAGGTTAAAGGCGCTGAGTCTCCAAGTGGGGAGAGTGTTAGTAAAGCGTCTGGAATGTTGCACCCGAGTACCAGGGGAGGAATACTGAGACATATTTGAACACGTCTCCCGTTCACATGGGTGATCATACTTGGGTTCCACATGCATGTTTTAGCTGAAGGAAGAATACCTTAAACTTGGAGAATTGAGACCCGTGTAATGGGTACCATGCAATATGACTTCAAAGGGTCTTCATTTGCTCACCGAACCTCTCCAATCCTATCACTGCTGCGTTTATGCCCCTGTACACATGCTTGATTCTCTGGAGACATAGCAATCCATAGGTTTTACGATACTTACTAGTCAGGTACATTCTTAGGCATTTAATATGCGGTGTTGAGTCCATTTCGTTGAGCAAGGAGTAGCTCTTGTCTATTCCATATTTGACTTAAGGAACTTTATCTGTGCTCATTTCAATGTCTGGTTTTATGCAGCACCCCAACTCACCTTTACCCTTAAGCAAGCATAAGTTGGTTTTCTAAATTTGAGACCCTGTTCTGTTCTGTAATTCAGTTCCTTTGTAGCCAAGTTTACATTCCGTGTATTACTGATATCTTATGATGTTTCTTTTTCTGTGTGACTTATTTCAGTTAGAATCATCATACCTGAATCCACTCATTGTGATGCTAAGGGCCTGATGACATAGATTTCATTGCTGAGTGATATTGCTTTGTAAGTAAATACCACAACTTCTTTATCCATTTTTCACTTTCTGCGATGTTGAACTTGTACTGTAAACGAGGTTCTTGTAAACAGAGGCGTCCCAAACTTTGGGGTGGCTGTGTCTTTTTGATTTTAATTTCCCTAAGCTATAGGACCATAAGTGGCAGTGCCCTAGGCTCTGTTGCTTTGTTTTTTAGATGTTTCAGGAAACACCATACACTTCTCCCGAGTGTCTGTTGGCAATTTACATCCCGCCCATCAGCATAACAAGGCTCCCAGTTCTCCATGGCCTGTCCTTCCTTTCTGGATTTTACACTTTTTTTCAGATGGCCCTTTTGACCGGGGGGAAGTGAGACTTCATTGTAGTGCAGATTTCCTTTGCAAGCTTGCTTGGTTGGCCAAAAAGGGCGTATGCGTTTTTTCCTGAATATATTCAGGAAAAAACGCATACGCCCTTTTTGGCCAAGTGCATCATTGTGGACGTTCTGCCTCTTTTCCTATGCTTTCAATGCAATTTCAGTCTACCTCCTGAAATCGGTTTCCTGCAATTCTGCCCCGCTTTCAAGTCCTCTTGGCAGCCTTACTTCAGTCTATTTTTGGACGATAGCTGTCATTTATAACTCTGCAGGTTTGTGAATTACAGTGCCCCTGAGCTCCTTTCTTCAACTCCCTTTCTTGTGAGCTGGCCGCAACACCGCAGGATGGCTTCAGGCCCTAATCTGGTTCTGGCACGGCACGCTGAGCCTTTGGTTATTTCCTCTTCCTGGTGGGAAATGAGAGTTAAATTTGCCCGTCCAGACACCTCCAGCTAGCCTCTCATTGGTTCTCGCTATTCCTGTTCATCTTCCGCAGTAATTGCAAACTGTGCCAAACAGGAGGTTGAAGGCGCTGACTCTTCAAGTGGGGAGAGTGTCAGTAAAGCGTCTGGAATGTTGCACCCGAGTACCAGGGGAGGAAAACTGAGACATATTTGAACACATCTCCCGATCAAATGGTTGATCATACTCTAGGTTCCACATGCATGTTTTAGCTGAAGGAAGAATACCTTAAACCTGGGTAGCTGAAACCCGTGGAATGGGTACCATGCAATATGACTTCAAAGGGTCTTCATTTGCTCACCGAACCTCTCCAATCCTATCACTGCTGCGTTTATGCCCCTGTACACATGCTTGATTCTCTTTCGGAGACATAGCAATCCATAGGTTTTAAGATACTTACTAGTCAGGTACATTCTTAGGCGTTTAATATGCGGTGTTGAGTCCATTTCGTTGAGCAAGGAGTAGCTCTTGTCTATTCCATATTTGGCTTAAGGAACTTTATCTGTGCTCATTTCTATGTCTGGTTTTATGCAGCACCCCAACTCACCTTTCCCCTTAAGCAAGCATAAGTTGGTTTTCTAAATTTGAGAACCTGTTCTGTTTTGGAATTCAGTTCCTGTGTAGCCAAGTTTACATTCCGTGTATTAGTGATATCTTATGATGTTTCTTTTTCTGTGTGACTTATTTCAGTTAGAATCATCATACCTGAATCCACTCATTGTGCTGCTAAGGGCCTGATGACACAGATTTCATTGCTGAGTGATATGGCTTTGTAAGTAAATACCACAACTTTTTTATCCATTTTTCACTTTCTGCGATGTTGAACTTGTACTGTAAACGAGGTTCTTGTAAACAGAGCCGTTCCAAACTTTGGGGTGGCTGTGTCTTTTTGATTTTAATTTCCCTAAGCTATAGGACCATAAGTGGAAGTGCCCTAGGTTCTGTTGCTTTGTTTTTTAGATGTTTCAGGAAACACCATACACTTCTCCCGAGTGGTTGTTGGCAATTTACATCCCGCCCATCAGCATAACAAGGCTCCCAGTTCTCCATGGCCTGTCCTGCCTTTCTGGATTTTACACTTTTTTCAGATGGCCCTTTTGACCGGGGGGAAGTGAGACTTCATTGTAGTGCAGATTTCCTTTGCAAGCTTGCTTGGTTGGCCAAAAAGGGCGTATGCGTTTTTTCCTGAATATATTCAGGAAAAAACGCATACGCCCTTTTTGGCCAAGTGCATCATTGTGGACGTTCTGCCTCTTTTCCTATGCTTTCAATGCAATTCCAGTCTACCTCCTGAAATCGGTTTCCTGCAATTCTGCCCCACATTCAAGTCCTCTTGGCAGCCTTACTTCAGTCTATTTTTGGACGATAGCTGTCATTTATAACTCTGCAGGTTTGTGAATTACAGTGCCCCTGAGCTCCTTTCTTCAACTCGCTTTCTTTTGAGCTGGCCGCAACACCGCAGGCTGGCTTCAGGCCCTAATCTGGTTCTGGCACGGCACGCTGAGCCTTTGGTTATTTCCTCTTCCTGGTGGGAAATGAGAGTTAAATTTGCCCGTCCAGACACCTCCAGCTAGCCTCTCATTGGTTCTCGCTATTCCTGTTCACCTTCCGCAGAAATTGCAAACTGGACCAAACAGGAGGTTAAAGGCGCTCACTCTCCAAGTGGGGAGAGTGTTAGTAAAGCGTCTGGAATGTTGCACCCGAGTACCAGGGGAGGAAAACTGAGACATATTTGAACACGTCTCCCGTTCACATGGTTGATCATACTTGGGTTCCACATGCATGTTTTAGCTGAAGGAAGAATACCTTAAACTTGGAGAATTGAGACCCGTGTAATGGGTACCATGCAATATGACTTCAAAGGGTCTTCATTTGCTCACCGAACCTCTCCAATCCTATCACTGCTGCGTTTATGCCCCTGTACACATGCTTGATTCTCTGGAGACATAGCAATCCATAGGTTTTACGATACTTACTAGTCAGGTACATTCTTAGGCATTTAATATGCGGTGTTGAGTCCATTTCGTTGAGCAAGGAGCAGCTCTTGTCTATTCCATATTTGACTTAAGGAACTTTATCTGTGCTCATTTCAATCTCTGGTTTTATGCAGCACCCCAACTCACCTTTACCCTTAAGCAAGCATAAGTTGGTTTTCTAAATTTGAGACCCTGTTCTGTTCTGTAATTCAGTTCCTGTGTAGCCAAGTTTCCATTCCGTGTATTACTGATATCTTATGATGTTTCTTTTTCTGTGTTACTTATTTCAGTTAGAATCATCATACCTGAATCCACTCATTGTGCTGCTAAGGGCCTGATGACACAGATTTCATTGCTGAGTGATATTGCTTTGTAAGTAAATACCACAACTTCTTTATCCATTTTTCACTTTCTGCGATGTTGAACTTGTACTGTAAACGAGGCTCTTGTAAACAGAGGCGTTCCAAACTTTGGGGTGGCTGTGTCTTTTTGATTTTAATTTCCCTAAGCTATAGGACCATAAGTGGCAGTGCCCTAGGCTCTGTTGCTTTGTTTTTTAGATGTTTCAGGAAACACCATACACCTCTCCCGAGTGTCTGTTGGCAATTTACATCCCGCCCGTCAGCATAACAAGGCTCCCAGTTCTCCATGGCCTGTCCTGCCTTTCTGGATTTTACACTTTTTTCAGATGGCCCTTTTGACCGGGGGGAAGTGAGACTTCATTGCAGTGCAGATTTCCTTTCCAAGCTTGCTTGGTTGGCCAAAAAGGGCGTATGCGTTTTTTCCTGAATATATTCAGGAAAAAACGCATACGCCCTTTTTGGCCAAGTGCATCATTGTGGACGTTCTGCCTCTTTTCCTATGCTTTCAATGCAATTCCAGTCTACCTCCTGAAATCGGTTTCCTGCAATTCTGCCCCACATTCAAGTCCTCTTGGCAGCCTTACTTCAGTCTATTTTTGGACGATAGCTGTCATTTATAACTCTGCAGGTTTGTGAATTTCAGTGCCCCTGAGCTCCTTTCTTCAACTCGCTTTCTTTTGAGCTGGCCGCAACACCGCAGGATGGCTTCAGGCCCTAATCTGGTTCCGGCACGGCACGCTGAGCCTTTGGTTATTTCCTCTTCCTGGTGGGAAATGAGAGTTAAATTTGCCCGTCCAGACACCTCCAGCTAGCCTCTCATTGGTTCTCGCTATTCCTGTTCATCTTCCGCAGAAATTGCAAACTGGGCCAAACAGGAGGTTAAAGGCGCTGAGTCTCCAAGTGGGGAGAGTGTTAGTAAAGCGTCTGGAATGTTGCACCCGAGTACCAGGGGAGGAATACTGAGACATATTTGAACACGTCTCCCGTTCACATGGGTGATCATACTTGGGTTCCACATGCATGTTTTAGCTGAAGGAAGAATACCTTAAACTTGGAGAATTGAGACCCGTGTAATGGGTACCATGCAATATGACTTCAAAGGGTCTTCATTTGCTCACCGAACCTCTCCAATCCTATCACTGCTGCGTTTATGCCCCTGTACACATGCTTGATTCTCTGGAGACATAGCAATCCATAGGTTTTACGATACTTACTAGTCAGGTACATTCTTAGGCATTTAATATGCGGTGTTGAGTCCATTTCGTTGAGCAAGGAGTAGCTCTTGTCTATTCCATATTTGACTTAAGGAACTTTATCTGTGCTCATTTCAATGTCTGGTTTTATGCAGCACCCCAACTCACCTTTACCCTTAAGCAAGCATAAGTTGGTTTTCTAAATTTGAGACCCTGTTCTGTTCTGTAATTCAGTTCCTTTGTAGCCAAGTTTACATTCCGTGTATTACTGATATCTTATGATGTTTCTTTTTCTGTGTGACTTATTTCAGTTAGAATCATCATACCTGAATCCACTCATTGTGATGCTAAGGGCCTGATGACATAGATTTCATTGCTGAGTGATATTGCTTTGTAAGTAAATACCACAACTTCTTTATCCATTTTTCACTTTCTGCGATGTTGAACTTGTACTGTAAACGAGGTTCTTGTAAACAGAGGCGTCCCAAACTTTGGGGTGGCTGTGTCTTTTTGATTTTAATTTCCCTAAGCTATAGGACCATAAGTGGCAGTGCCCTAGGCTCTGTTGCTTTGTTTTTTAGATGTTTCAGGAAACACCATACACTTCTCCCGAGTGTCTGTTGGCAATTTACATCCCGCCCATCAGCATAACAAGGCTCCCAGTTCTCCATGGCCTGTCCTTCCTTTCTGGATTTTACACTTTTTTTCAGATGGCCCTTTTGACCGGGGGGAAGTGAGACTTCATTGTAGTGCAGATTTCCTTTGCAAGCTTGCTTGGTTGGCCAAAAAGGGCGTATGCGTTTTTTCCTGAATATATTCAGGAAAAAACGCATACGCCCTTTTTGGCCAAGTGCATCATTGTGGACGTTCTGCCTCTTTTCCTATGCTTTCAATGCAATTTCAGTCTACCTCCTGAAATCGGTTTCCTGCAATTCTGCCCCGCTTTCAAGTCCTCTTGGCAGCCTTACTTCAGTCTATTTTTGGACGATAGCTGTCATTTATAACTCTGCATGTTTGTGAATTACAGTGCCCCTGAGCTCCTTTCTTCAACTCCCTTTCTTGTGAGCTGGCCGCAACACCGCAGGATGGCTTCAGGCCCTAATCTGGTTCTGGCACGGCACGCTGAGCCTTTGGTTATTTCCTCTTCCTGGTGGGAAATGAGAGTTAAATTTGCCCGTCCAGACACCTCCAGCTAGCCTCTCATTGGTTCTCGCTATTCCTGTTCATCTTCCGCAGTAATTGCAAACTGTGCCAAACAGGAGGTTGAAGGCGCTGACTCTTCAAGTGGGGAGAGTGTCAGTAAAGCGTCTGGAATGTT
Organism: Delphinus delphis; assembly: GCF_949987515.2. Lineage (NCBI taxonomy): Eukaryota > Metazoa > Chordata > Mammalia > Artiodactyla > Delphinidae > Delphinus > Delphinus delphis. The sequence continues at coordinate 190,565 of NW_027192866.1, forward strand.
GCACCCGAGTACCAGGGGAGGAAAACTGAGACATATTTGAACACATCTCCCGATCAAATGGTTGATCATACTCTAGGTTCCACATGCATGTTTTAGCTGAAGGAAGAATACCTTAAACCTGGGTAGCTGAAACCCGTGGAATGGGTACCATGCAATATGACTTCAAAGGGTCTTCATTTGCTCACCGAACCTCTCCAATCCTATCACTGCTGCGTTTATGCCCCTGTACACATGCTTGATTCTCTTTCGGAGACATAGCAATCCATAGGTTTTAAGATACTTACTAGTCAGGTACATTCTTAGGCGTTTAATATGCGGTGTTGAGTCCATTTCGTTGAGCAAGGAGTAGCTCTTGTCTATTCCATATTTGGCTTAAGGAACTTTATCTGTGCTCATTTCTATGTCTGGTTTTATGCAGCACCCCAACTCACCTTTCCCCTTAAGCAAGCATAAGTTGGTTTTCTAAATTTGAGAACCTGTTCTGTTTTGGAATTCAGTTCCTGTGTAGCCAAGTTTACATTCCGTGTATTAGTGATATCTTATGATGTTTCTTTTTCTGTGTGACTTATTTCAGTTAGAATCATCATACCTGAATCCACTCATTGTGCTGCTAAGGGCCTGATGACACAGATTTCATTGCTGAGTGATATGGCTTTGTAAGTAAATACCACAACTTTTTTATCCATTTTTCACTTTCTGCGATGTTGAACTTGTACTGTAAACGAGGTTCTTGTAAACAGAGCCGTTCCAAACTTTGGGGTGGCTGTGTCTTTTTGATTTTAATTTCCCTAAGCTATAGGACCATAAGTGGAAGTGCCCTAGGTTCTGTTGCTTTGTTTTTTAGATGTTTCAGGAAACACCATACACTTCTCCCGAGTGGTTGTTGGCAATTTACATCCCGCCCATCAGCATAACAAGGCTCCCAGTTCTCCATGGCCTGTCCTGCCTTTCTGGATTTTACACTTTTTTCAGATGGCCCTTTTGACCGGGGGGAAGTGAGACTTCATTGTAGTGCAGATTTCCTTTGCAAGCTTGCTTGGTTGGCCAAAAAGGGCGTATGCGTTTTTTCCTGAATATATTCAGGAAAAAACGCATACGCCCTTTTTGGCCAAGTGCATCATTGTGGACGTTCTGCCTCTTTTCCTATGCTTTCAATGCAATTCCAGTCTACCTCCTGAAATCGGTTTCCTGCAATTCTGCCCCACATTCAAGTCCTCTTGGCAGCCTTACTTCAGTCTATTTTTGGACGATAGCTGTCATTTATAACTCTGCAGGTTTGTGAATTACAGTGCCCCTGAGCTCCTTTCTTCAACTCGCTTTCTTTTGAGCTGGCCGAAACACTGCAGGATGGCTTCAGGCCCTAATCTGGTTCCGGCACGGCACGCTGAGCCTTTGGTTAATTCCTCTTCCTGGTGGGAAATGAGAGTTAAATTTGCCCGTCCAGACACCTCCAGCTAGTCTCTCATTGGTTCTCGCTATTCCTGTTCATCTTCCGCAGAAATTGCAAACTGGGGCAAACAGGAGGTTAAAGGGACTGACTCTCCAAGTCGGGAGAGTGTTAGTAAAGCGTCTGGAATGTTGCACCCGACAACCAGGGTACGAAAAGTGAGACATATTTGAACACGTCTCCCGATCACAAGGTTGATCATACTCTAGGTTCCACATGCATGTTTTAGCTGAAGGAAGAATACCTTAAACGTGCGTATATGAAACCCGTGGAATGGGTACCATGCAATATGACTTCAAAGGGTCTTCATTTGCTCACCGAACCTCTCCAATCCTATCACTGCTGCGTTTATGCCCCTGTACACATGCTTGATTCTCTTTCGGAGACATAGCAATCCATAGGTTTTAAGATACTTACTAGTCAGGTACATTCTTAGGCGTTTAATATGCGGTGTTGAGTCCATTTCGTTGAGCAAGGAGTAGCTCTTGTCTATTCCATATTTGGCTTAAGGAACTTTATCTCTGCTCATTTCAATCTCTGGTTTTATGCAGCACCCCAACTCACCTTTACCCTTAAGCAAGCATAAGTTGGTTTTCTAAATTTGAGACCCTGTTCTGTTCTGTAATTCAGTTCCTGTGTAGCCAAGTTTCCATTCCGTGTATTACTGATATCTTATGATGTTTCTTTTTCTGTGTGACTTATTTCAGTTAGAATCATCATACCTGAATCCACTCATTGTGCTGCTAAGGGCCTGATGACACAGATTTCATTGCTGAGTGATATTGCTTTGTAAGTAAATACCACAACTTCTTTATCCATTTTTCACTTTCTGCGATGTTGAACTTGTACTGTAAACGAGGTTCTTGTAAACAGAGGCGTCTCAAATTTTGGGGTGGCTGTGTCTTTTTGATTTTCATTTCCCTAAGCTATAGGACCATAAGTGGAAGTGCCCTAGGCTTTGTTGCTTTGTTTTTTAGATGTTTCAGGAAACACCATACACTTCTCCCGAGTGTCTGTTGGCAATTTACATCCCGCCCATCAGCATAAGAAGGCTCCCAGTTCTCCATGGCCCTTCCTGCCTTTCTGGATTTTACACTTTTTTCAGATGGCCCTTTTGACCGGGGGTGGGGGGGGGGGGAAGTGAGACTTCATTGTAGTGCAGATTTCCTTTGCAAGCTTGCTTGGTTGGACAAAAAGGGCGTATGCGTTTTTTCCTGAATATATTCAGGAAAAATCGCATACGCCCTTTTTGGCCAAGTGCATCATTGTGGACGTTCTGCCTCTTTTCCTATGCTTTCAATGCAATTCCAGTCTACCTCCTGAAATCGGTTTCCTGCAATTCTGCCCCGCTTTCAAGTCCTCTTGGCAACCTTACTTCAGTCTATTTTTGGACGATAGCTGTCATTTATAACTCTGCAGGTTTGTGAATTACAGTGCCCCTGAGCTCCTTTCTTCAACTCGCTTTCTTGTGACCTGGCCGCAACACCGCAGGATGGCTTCAGGCCCTAATCTGGTTCCGGCACGGCACGCTGAGCCTTTGGTTATTTCCTCTTCCTGGTGGGAAATGAGAGTTAAATTTGCCCGTCCAGACACCTCCAGCTAGCCTCTCATTGGTTCTCGCTATTCCTGTTCATCTTCCGCAGAAATTGCAAACTGAGCCAAACAGTAGGTTAAAGGCGCTGACTCTCCAAGTGGGGAGAGTGTTAGTAAAGCGTCTGAAATGTTGCACCCGAGTACCAAGGGACGAAAACTGAGACATATTTGAACACGTCTCCCGATCACATGGTTGATCGTACTTGGGTTCCACATGCATGTTTTAGCTGAAGGAAGAATACCTTAAACCTGGGTAGTTGAAACCCGTGTAATGGGTACCATGCAATATGACTTCAAAGGGTCTTCATTTGCTCACCGAACCTCTCCAATCCTATCACTGCTGCGTTTATGCCCCTGTACACACGCTTGATTCTCTTTTGGAGACATAGCAATCCATAGGTTTTAAGATACTTACTAGTCAGGTACATTCTTAGGCGTTTAATATGCGGTGTTGAGTCCATTTCGTTGAGCAAGGAGTAGCTCTTGTCTATTCCATATTTGACTTAAGGAACTTTATCTGTGCTCATTTCAATCTCTGGTTTTATGCAGCACCCCAACTCACCTTTCCCCTTAAGCAAGCATAAGTTGGTTTTCTAAATTTGAGACCCTGTTCTGTTTTGGAATGCAGTTCCTGTGTAGCCAAGTTTACATTCCGTGTATTAGTGATATCTTATGATGTTTCTTTTTCTGTGTGACTTATTTCAGTTAGAATCATCGTACCTGAATCCACTCATTATGCTGCTACGGGCCTGATGACATAGATTTCATTGCTGAGTGATACTGCATTGTAAGTAAATACCAGAAGTTCTTTATCCATTTTTCACTTTCTGCGATGTTGAACTTGTACTGTAAACGAGGTTCTTGTAAACAGAGGCGTCCCAAACTTTGGGGTGGCTGTGTCTTTTTGATTTTAATTTCCCTAAGCTATAGGACCATAAGTGGAAGTGCCCTAGGCTCTGTTGCTTTGTTTTTTAGATGTTTCAGGAAACACCATACACTTCTCCCGAGTGTCTGTTGGCAATTTACATCCCGCCCTTCAGCATAACAATGCTCCCAGTTCTCCATGGCCTGTCCTGCCTTTCTGGATTTTACACTTTTTTCAGATGGCCCTTTTGACCGGGGGGAAGTGAGACTTCATTGTAGTGCAGATTTCCTTTGCAAGTTTGCTTGGTTGGCCAAAAAGGGCGTATGCAATTTTTCCTGAATATATTCAGGAAAAAACGCATACGCCCTTTTTGGCCAAGTGCATCATTGTGGACGTTCTGCCTCTTTTCCTATGCTTTCAATACAATTCCAGTCTACCTCCTGAAATCGGTTTCCTGCAATTCTGCCTTGCTTTCAATGCCTCTTCATAGCCTTACCTCAATATATTTTTTAAAAATAGTTGGCCTTTATAACTCTGCAGGTTTTTGAATTGCGGTCGCCCTTAGCTCCATTTTTTAGCTCTTATTTTTTTGGTCTTGCCCCATAACCACAGGATTCCTTGAGCCCTATTTTTCTTCTGGGGCACCTTGCTGTGCCTTTGTTTAATTCTTCTTACTGATGTGATATTAGAGTGACATGTGCCCATTGAAACCGCTACAGCTAGTTTCTCACTGGTTCCCCCTATTCCCATTCATCCTCTGCACTAACTGCAGACTGTGCGATACCAGAACTTAAAGGCATTGACTCCATGTGGGGATGTTGTTAGTAAAGCGGCTGGAATGTCGATCCGGAGCCCCAGGAGTGGAAAAATGAGGTGCGTTTTAGAAACCTTTCCCGATCATATGGTATACCAGTCGCTGGGTTTCCCAAGCATGGTTTAGCTGTAGGAAGATTCCCTTCAACCTGGAGTGTTGGGACCCTTGGACTGAGTAGCATGAAGTATTGCATTAAACTTTCGGCAGTTGCTCACCAAAGCTCACCAATCCTGTCAGCCCCAAGTGTCCAGCCTTATGTCTTATCCAGCTGTGGGTTTATATGTGGTCAATCCAGGTTGCCTCACAGCCCCTGAGCGAATTTTGTAAGAATTTTTCTCTCTTTCATTGTTTCAGCGTTTTGTTTTTAAAATTTATTTCTATAATGGGGTTTAGCTCCTTTTCACTGCTGTGTTTGTGCCGCTCTGCACATACTTGATTCCCTTATGGAGATATATCAATACATGGGTTTTAAGATTCTTATTCCTCAGATATATTTCTCTGCGGTGTATAGGGTGTGTTGAGGCCTGTTCATTGAGCAAGGTGTAGATCTTGTCTAATACCTATTTGGTTTATTGAACGGTATCTGTGCTAATTTCAAACTCTGGTTTTATGCATCACCCCACCTCTCCTTTCCCCTTAAGCTGACATAAGTGTGTTTTCTAAATGTGAGACACTGTTCTGTTCTGTAATTCATTTCTTGTGCAGCCATATTTACCCTCCCTCTATAAGTGATATCTTATGATATGTTTCTTTTTCTGTTTGACTTATTTCAAGTAGTATTATCGGACCTAAATCCACTCTTTATCCTTCTACTAGCCTTATTACATTGATTTCATGGTGAAGAGATATTCCATTGTACATAAGTACCACATCTTCTTTATCCATTGTTCTCTTTCCTGGGATATTTAAGGTGTACTGAAGTTGAGGTTCTTGTAAACAGAGTAGCCCTAAACTGTGGTGTGCTTGTGTCTTGTTGATTTTTAGACTTCCCTAGATATACTCCCATGATTGGAAGTGTCCTATGCTCTGTAGCTCTGTTTTTTAGATGATTTAGGAACCACCATACACTTCTCCAGAGTGACTCTCGGCAGTTCACACACTGCCCATCAGCGTATAAAGGCTCCCTGTTCTCCATGGCCTGTCCTGCATTTCTGGTTTTTACAATTTTTTAGGATGGCCCTTTTGACCGGTGGGAAGTGAGACTTCTTTGTTGTGCACATTTGCATTGCTTGCTTGCTTCGTTGCCCATAAAGTGCGTATGCGTTTTTTCCTGGATATAATCAGGAAAAAACGCATACGCCCTTTTGGGCCAACTGCATCATTGTCGAAATTCTGCCGCTTTTCATGTGCGTTAAAGACGAGTCCAATCGATCTCTTGAAATCTGTTTCTTGCAATTCTGTCTTGCATTCAGATCCTCTTCTTTGCCTTACCTCAACATATTTTTGGACGTTAGTTTTCATTTATAACTCTGCAGGTTTGTGAATTGCAGTGACCCTGAGCTCCATTTTTTAAGTTGCTCTTTTGTGAGCTGGCCTCAAACCCGCAGGATTGCTTCAGGCCCTATTTTGGCTCCGGCGAGGCAGGCTGAGCCTTTCTTTAATTCTTATTCTTAATGGGAAATTAGAGTGATATGTGCCCGTCCAAACCCCTACAACTCTTCTCTCATTGGTTCCCCCTCTTCACGTTCATCCTCCTCACAATTTGCAAAATGTGTGAAACAGAAGTTTAAATGTGCTGATTCTCCAAGTGGGGAGATTCTAAGTAGCGTGGCTGGAATGGTGAACAGGAGCACCAGGAGAGGATAAATGAGGTGCATTTTAGACACATCTCCCGATCACATGGTGTACAGTCCTCTGGGTTTTCCATGCATGTTTTAGCTGTAGGAAGATCCCTTGAACCTGCAGATTTGGGACCCATTGAATGGGTACCAGGTAGTATTACTTTAAAGGGTGTGCATTTCCTCACCCAACCTCACATTTCTCTTAGCGCAAACAGTTTCCAGCCTTATGTCTCATCCTGCTGTGGGTCTAGATGTGTTCAATCCATGTTGCATCACCGTCCCTGAGGAAAAGTTGTAAGAGGTTTTCTCTGTCTCTCTGTCGTTTATTTTTTTCAATTTATTACTATATTGGTTACAGCTGATTTTCAAAGCTCTGTTTCTTGCTGCTGTACATCCACTTGATTCACGTACAGAGAGACATCAATAAATTCTTTTTCAGATTCTTACCAGTCGTATATATTCTTTTCCGGTGACTTGAGTGTGCTGAGTGCAGTTCTTTTAGCTACCGTGTAGGCCTTGTTGATTATCAGTTTGGTATTTGGAATGGTATCTTTGCTAATTTCAACCTCCTGGATGATGCCTCACCCCTCCCCACCTTTCCCGTTTAGCAGCCTTATGCGTGTTTTCTACATATTTGACTATGTTTTTGTTTTGTAATTTATTTCATGTGTAGCCATTTTGGATTCCACCTTTAAGTGATATCTTATGATATGTGTCTTTTTCTTTTTGAATTCTGTCACTTAGAATGATCATACGTAACTCCTCCGGAGTTGTTACAACTGGCCATATTTCATTGATTTCCAGGCTGAATAATATTCCACTCTACCTAAGTACCACATCTCTATCCATTTTTTCCCTCCAGAGACATTTAAGTTATATCCTAGTCGAGGATCTTTTAAACAGAGAGGGGGTAAACATTGGGGTGCCTGTGTCCTCTCGATTTTTGTTTTTCCCAAGATATACGCCCATGAGTGCAAGTGCCCTATGCTCTGTAGCTCATTTTTTAGATGCTTTAGTAAACACAATACACTTCTCCAGAATGGCCGTTGGCAATATACATTTCCACTATAAGTCTCACAGGGCTCCCTCTTCTCGTTGCCCTGTCCTGCATTTCTGTTGTTTACGCTTTATGAGGATGGCTCTTCTGACTGATGCGAAGTGATATCTTTTGTGGTATTGACTTCCAGTGCCCACCTGTTTGGTTGGCTAAAAAAGTGTATGCCCTTTTCTTGAATATATACAGAAAAGAACGCATACACCCTTTTTGGCCAACTGCAATGTTGGCAATGTTCAGCTCCTTTTCTTGTGCTTAATGGCGAGTCCTTTCTACCTCCTCAAATCCCTTTCCTGCCATTCTCCCTTGCTTACAAGTCCTTTTCTCTGACTTTCCTCAAGACATTTTTCAGTGATGGATATTTTCAACTCTGCAGTTTTGTGAATTTTACTGCCCCTGAGTTCCATTGTTCAACTCGTGTTTATGGGAACTGGCCACAAAGCAGCGGGATTTCCTCAAGCCCTATACTGTTTCCATGGGCAACCCTAGCCTTTGGTCAATTCGTCTTCCTGATTGGAAATTAGAGTGACATGTGCCTGTCTGAACACCTAGGACTTGTCTCTCATTGTTCCTCATCCTTCCGCTTCATCCTCTGGACAAATTCCAAACTGTATGCAACAGGATGTTGACAGTGCTGACATCTCCAAGTGGGGAGACTGTTAGTAAAGACGCTGGAGGGGTGAACCCGAGCACCAGGAGATGAGGAGATGAGATGCCTTTTCCAAACTCTTCCCGATCAGACGGTATACCATCCTCTGGGTGTGACAGACATGTTTTAGCAGTAGGAAGAGTCCCATTCATGTAAGGAGAACACCAGGGCTTTTTCAAAATCAGTGTCTCCCCGAAACCCAAACTGGGGAAGTTTTTAAGCTACGGCTACACATATGTTCATTAAGGGCCTTGGGAAGTAGGCAGAGTCCAAACTTTAGATGATTGAAGTCTTCAGGGTCAGAAGCACTCACCACCAGCTTCCCTTAGGCTACACTTTAACTGTCATTGATAGATGATGTCAATAAAAATATCTATTCTTTTTCAGATTATTTCCCCTTATAGGTTATTGCAAAATGTTGAGTGTAGTTCCCTGTGCTATACAGTAGTTCCTTGTTGATGATCTATTTTATACATAGCAGTGTGTATGTGTTCATTCCAAACTGTTAATTTATCCCTCCTCCCACCTTTCCCCTTTGGTAATAATAAATTATAAGATTTTATACTTCTCAGAAATGGGGGAGCTGAAAGAGAGGTATCATTTTCAATGGAAAAGCATTTAAAACAAGATTGAAGGTTTAACCAAGATTATTAGCTGTACATCCTTGGAAAGAAATCACTTCGTTTCTCTAATATTGACCTGACAAATAAGACAAACCTTTTCACTGAACTTGCTTATAAAAAGTGATGGAAATATCAAATGGAAGTGTTAAAAACATCTTATTTTACCCGAGCCTTATACACTGTTCTATGTTAACTACAGTTTGGCTCACACATCTGTTCATTGAGGTTACAATAGTCTCAATTTCTGTTACTGATCCTCCAGAGTGGACCCCAACAAGTGTCCCCCTGCCCAGTGTCATTGGGGCCAACAGATCGAGACTGAGTTTGGTTCACAAGCAAAGGAAACTTTATATTTTGATCAGAGAATGGAGAGGTGAGAGCATGCACTACCCCGTGGGCTGTGGGCTGGGCTGCTGTGTAGAGATCCTGTCAGAGTCAGTGGGAGGGAGGGAGGCGGCGGAGCTCTCGAGGGCCGGGTTGGCTGTAGCTCAGGCTCTATATCGTGGAGTCTGCACTGGGCCCCAGGAGCTGAGGTGTCGACCCAGCCATTCTGCACTAGGAAATCTGTTCTGATGTGCCGGGTGTGGAAGCTCTGCATGCGGCACCCTAGGAGCACGTGAAATTAGACAAAGCACAAAGGATAAAAAAGGTTAGACTTGACTTTATTGCCCAGATTCTATTTTTATCTCCCAGGGATTTTTAATGGGCTTTGCTGGGGACAAACCCCTCCTCTGCCTTTTGTCCCGTTCCTCATTCTTGGAGTGCTGAGGGTGCAGACCCTTCTTCTGTAACTGCTGAGTGCTGAGTTGGGAGCCCTCATACCCTGGGGCGAGGGTCAGAGCTTCTCCCCAGCAGCCTCCCGGTGACGTTGATTGTCCCCAGGACCCCTGCCTCCCTGCTCGTCCACCTGAGCACCAGCATTGGAAGTGTTATAGATTCTAATGACCTTTAAGGGTCCAGGAAAGAGATGTGCAGAGACGCTGTGGGGGCCGGTTTCACCCCGCCCCACATTTGTTCGGCCACCTTAGGCTGACCGTCTCTGCCAGCCTAGATGCTCTGACCAGTAGTCTGCGCTTTCTTCAATTAGGCCCCTGAATTAACGTACAAACAGCACCAGGTGTCAGAGCCCTGCCCGCTCAACTCCCAGACAGTCCAGGGTCAGTGGTGATCAAGGACCATGATGGCTACTGAGTCAACAGCCTTTTGAAGTAAACAGGAGTCCAGCCGGTCTTATTGGCCACCATCATCACAGTGTCTGTAGGCTTTTCTATGGTGACAGTGTGGTATACTGTTCCCCCGCCAAGATTATTAGCTCCCCTCTGGGTGCAGTAAGTCCTGCAAGCAGTAGTCTACTCTTTTGGGACACACTCTTGTTGTTTTATGAGAGAAACTCCAGGTCAAGTGATGTTCACACGAGTCGTCATGGTGCCCTGTTGCCCCCGGTTATCTCTCTGGATGTTGGAGTTGGAGGGCCTCCTCACTCGAGGTCGGTGTGCCCACGGAGCGAACCCTGCAACTTCAGGGCATGGTTGGTGGTTAGGATCACCACGTGGGGTCCTTTTCCCTTAGGAGGGAGGTGGCCTTTTGGGCTGCTGATTTCCAGGTTTTTAGATACCGCCAGTATCTTGGCCAGATGTGGCAGTGGGCCAAGCCCCTTAGTGACCGTAGTTTATCCTACCTGGATGGCATTCTTGCATTGTTCCATTTCAAGTGGTCCCAGTTTTTGCACTAATTCTCCAATGGCGATTCACCTTTCACCGGGAATGTAAAGGTCAAAGGGTTTAGCTAAATTAGGGAGTTCCAGGGCAAGGGTCTGAATTGACTGCTCTTTCCATTCTTGAAAGGCCACTTCTGGATTCTATTCAAAAGGATCATCATCGTTTCCTTTCAGTGTTTCATATAGAGGCCCAGCTAGTAGACTGTAGTTAGGGATCCAGAAGCAGCAAACCCTGGCCTCCCCAGGAACCCCTAAGCTGTCTTCTAGTTTTAGAAAGGGGTAAGGCTGAAAATGGTTTCTTCCCTTTCCTGGGATGGGCTTCTCTGACCTTCTGTGAGAATGAAGCCCAGGCAGGTCACCGCAGTCTGTGGTATTTGAGCTTTTTCTTGGACAACTTCTATCCTTTATTGGCTTGGTAGTTCAGAGGCCTCCTTAGTAGGGCTGGTGATCAGAATGTCGTCTGCATATTGAAGGAGGGTTTCCTTTTCCAGAGGTAGAACTTTTAGGTCTTTAGCTAAGCTTTCCCCAAAGATGGTGTGGGAATTTTTGCACCCTTGGGGCCAGACGGCCCGGAAGTATTGTTTTAGTTGTATGTTGAGTCCTGCCACTCACAAGCCAAAATTTCTTGTGACTCTGGGACTAATGGAATACAAAAGAAGGCATCATTGAAGACTAATACAGAATACCATGTCCTGGTGGTTGGTAGAATGACCAGCAGGGTGTAGGAATTAGGAGCAACTGGAGGTATATCCTCGGTGGCTTCACTGACTGTCCTGACATCCTTTACCAGGTCCCCAGCAGCCCATGGGGCTCTCGTGGTCAGACCAATCCCAGAATATGGAGCTCACCTGGGCAGGTACCCCACCCCCACCCCAGCCCACGGGGCTCTCGTGGTCAGGCCCCTCCCAGGATACAGAGCTACCCTTGCAGGTACCGTGGCAGGGCTGGGCACACAGGAACCGTGCACATAGCCCTCATTGCAGAGCACCCCCAGCTCACCTGTCGCTCAGAGCTGACACAGAGCACCTCAGAGCAGGACTTGAACTAACAAACAGCAGCTGCGACAGGTCTGTGACCCTGGGCATCACTCCGTGAGGCCTCCCTCCACCTGGTCTTCCAGAGACTTCCACTGCACCCGGGGCACCAGGCCTCTGTCTCCAACCACCACCCACCCCTCCTCTCCCTGACTCCTGGGTTCCTCTCATTAGGAGAGGGTTTTCTTGAAGTTGTCTCCCACTCATGGGCCAGATAAAATGATTAGAAAACAAGCCAAAGCTGCAGCCCCTTGTCTATCCTGACTCTCAGGAGCCCACACCTGTTCCTTGGACCTGGCCGGTTCAGCAAGTTCCATTTTCTGCAACTGTGAGCCCCTGAGGGGTGATGATTGGCTGACCTGGGCAGCCTTACCGTGCCGGCCAGCCCTCCCCAGGTGTGCCTGGGTTGAGATCAATATAAATACCACTCCAGGCAGCAAGAGCCCCTGCAGCCGTGCCTGACGCCATTTTCTCTGCCCTGTCAGCAGTCTCCGGGCTGGGCTGGTGGGAGGGAGTGAGAGGCCACGGCTTTGTGGGTGGCCCAGTGTGAGTGGGGCTCTGCTGGACTTTCTGCAGCAGTTGCCAGGCTGCCACCTGCTAAAGAAGAGGATGTGTCACCCATACCTGCTGCTGGAATTTCTCCCTGGGCAGAGGTGAGGAAGGAAAAAAGCAGTGGGGGCAGGGACAGGACGGGTATCTCAGGCAGGGAAATGGAAATCTTCCAGAAGAGCACCCAGGGCCAGGACCATCCTGGCTGGCCTGCAGGCACCAAGTCGGCCGGCATGCTGTCACTCGTGTGGCTCTATGGCCCTTCCTCTAGGCTTTCAAGTCCTTGTATATATTCAGGTGTTTTACCTGGGACGGGTGGGAATAGTTCAGCAGCAACTGGCCTGGGGCTCAGCTCACGTTTACTCACAGATGCCTCGGCACGGTGCCCCAGCTTTGCAATGAGGACGCTTGTTGCGTGGGGGCTGCTGGCTGAATGGGAGACGATTCCCCACCACTGACCAACTTCAGAATTGTTTACAACTGGAGCAAGTGCCCTGATACGGTTTTCCTCTGTGTAACTGGTGGGTTCTGTGTTTTTTTCTCTTTTTCGTTTTTGGTTCAAGGTAGATTTTATTCCTCTTTTTTGTATTTACAGATATAAGCATGGAAATAATTTATTCATATAAATACATGTATGTGCAGGGAATAATTGTTTTTTCTGTTTTATTTTTTAAATTTTATTTCTTTTTAATTTTGAATTTTATTTTATATTTTTATACAGCAGGTTCTTATTGGTTATCTATTTTATACATATAAATGTATACATGCCAATCCCAGTCTCTCAACTCCTCCCACCACCACCCCCCCAACAGCTTTCCCCCCTTGTTGTCCATACGTTTGTTGTCTACATCTGTTGCTCTATTTATGCCTTGCAAAATGGTTAATCTGTACAGTTTTTCTAGGTTCCACATATATGCATGAATATACAGGATTTGTTTTTCTCTTTCTGACTTACTTCACTCTGTATGACAGTCTCTAGATCCATCGACGTCTCTACAAATGACCCAATTTCATTCTTTTTCATGGCTTAGTAATATTCCATTTTATATATGTACCACAGCTTTATGCATTCGTCTGTCTGTGGGCATTTAGGTTGCTTCCATTACCTCGATATTGTAAATAGTGATGCAATGAACATTGCGGTGAATGACTCTTTTTGATTTATGGTTTTGTCTGGGTATATGTCCAGTACTGGGATTGCTGTATCATATGGTAATTCTATTGTTAGTTTCTTAAGAAATTCCATATTGTTCTCCATAATGACTGTATCAATTTATATTCCCAACAATAGTGGGAGAGGGTTCCTTTTCTCCACACCCTATCCAGCAATTTTTGTTTGTAGATTTTCAATGATGCCTATTCTACCAGGTGTGAGGTGATACCTCATTGTTGAATCCATTTCGTTGAGCAAGGGGTAGCTCTTGTCTATTACATATTGGGCTTATGGAACGGTATCTGTGCTAATTTCAAACTCTGCTTTTATGCAGCACCCCAACTGACCTTCCCACTTAAGCAAGCATAAGTTGGTTTTCTAAATTTGAGGCCCTGTTCTGTTTTGTAATTCAGTTCATGTGTAGCCAAGTTCACATTCCGTGTATTAGTGATACCTTATGATGTTTCTTTTTCTGTGTGACTTATTTCACTTAGAATCATCGTGCCTCAATCCACTCATTATGCTGGTACGGGCCTGGTGACATAGATTTCATTGCTGAGTGGTATTCTGTTGTACAGAAGTACCGCAACTTCTTTATCCATTATTTGCTCTCTGGGATATTTAACTTGTGCCTCAGAAGAGATTCCTGTAAAAACAGCCGTCCCAAATTTTGGTGTGGCTGTGTCTTTTTGATATAAATTTCCCTAAGCTATAGGACCATAAGTGGAAGTGCCCTAGGCTCTGTTGCTTTGTTTTTTAGATGTTTCAGGAAACACCATACACTTCTCCCCAGTGGTTGTTGGCAATTTACATCCCGCCCATCAGCATAACAAGGCTCCCAGTTCTCCATGGCCTGTCCTGCCTTTCTGGATTTTACACTTTTTTCTGATGGCCCTTTTGACCGGGGGGAAGTGAGACTTCATTGTAGTGCAGATTTCCTTTGCAAGCTTGCTTGGTTGGCCAAAAAGGGCGTATGCGTTTTTTCCTGAATATATTCAGGAAAAAACGCATACGCCCTGTTTGGCCAAGTGCATCATTGTCGACGTTCTGCCTCTTTTGCTGTGTTTTAAATGCAATCCAATTCCGATTCCTCCTGAAATCGGTTTCCTGCAATTCTGCCCCGCATTCAAGTCCTCTTGGCAGCCCTACTTCAGTATATATTCGGACTATAGCTGTCTTTTATAAATCTGCAGGTTTGTGAATTACAGTGCCCCTGAGCTCCTTTCTTCAACTCGCTTTCTTGTGAGCTGGCCACAACACCGCAGGATTGCTTCAGGCCCTAATCTGGTTCCGGCATGGCATGCTGAGCCTTTGGTTTATTCCTCTTCCCTGTGGGAAATGAGAGTTAAATTTACCCGTCCAGACACCTCCAGCTAGCCTCTCATTGGTTCTCGCTATTCCTGTTCATCTTCCGCAGAAATTGCAAACTGGGCCAAACAGGAGGTTAAAGGCACTCACTCTCCAAGTGAGGAGAGTGTTAGTAAAGCGTCTGGAATGTTGCACCCGAGTACCAGGGAATGAAAAGTGAGACACATTTGAACACATTTCTCGATCATACGGTGGATCATACTCTGGGTTCCACATCCATGTTTTAGCTGAAGGAAGAATCCCTTAAACCTGGAGAGTTGAGATCCGTGGAATGGGTACCATGCAATATGACTTCAAAGGGTCTGCATTTGCTCACCGAACCTCACCAATCTTATGAGCCCCAAGTGTCCATCCTTATGTGTCACCCAGCTCTGGGTGTAGATATGGTAAATGCAGGTTGCATCAGAAGCCTTGAATGAATTACTTAAGTATTGCTCTCTATATCACTGTCATTGTGTTTTGTTTAAGAAATTTATTTTTAATATGGGATTTAGCTGATTTTCACTGCTTTAATGCCGCTGTACACACTCTTGATTCTCTTACAGAGATATACAATTCCATAGCTTTTATGATTCTTACTAGTCAGGTATATTCCTAGGCGTTGAATATGGGGTGTTGAGTCCATTTCGTTGAACAAGGAGTAGCTCTTGTCTATTCCATATTTGGCTTATAGAACTTTATCTGTGCTCATTTCAATCTCTGGTTTTATGCAGCACCCCAACTCACCTTTCCCCTTAAGGAAGCATAAGTTGGTTTTCTAAATTTGAGACCCTGTTCTGTTTTGGAATGCAGTTCCTGTGTAGACAAGTTTACATTCCGTGTATTAGTGATATCTTATGATGTTTCTTTTTCTGTGTGACTTATTTCAGTTAGAATCATCGTACCTGAATCCACTCATTATGCTGCTACGGGCCTGATGACATAGATTTCATTGCTGAGTGATACTGCATTGTACGTAAGTACCACAAGATCTTTATCCATTTTTCACTTTCTGCGATATTGAACTTGTACCGTATATGATGTTCTTGTAAACAGAGCCATCCCAAACTTTGGGGTGGCTGTGTCTTTTTGATGTTAATTTCCCTAAACTATAGGACCATAAGTGGAAGTGTCCTAGGCTCTGTTGCTTTGTTTTTTAGATGTTTCAGGAAACACCATACACTTCTGCTGAGTGGCTGTTGGCAATGTACATCCCGCCCATCAACATAAGCAGGCTCCCACTTCTCCATGGCCTGTCGTGCCTTTATGGATTTTACACTTTTTTCAGATATCCCTTTTGACCAGGGGAAAGTGAGACTTCATTGTAGTGCAGATTTCCTTTGCAAGCTTGCTTGGTTGGCCAAAAAGTGTGTATGCGTTTTTTCCTGACTATATTCAGGAAAAAACACATACGCCCTTTTTGGCCAAGTGCATCATTGTGGACGTTCTGCCTCTTTTCCTATGCTTTCAATGCAATTCCAGTCTACCTCCTGAAATCGGTTTCCTGCAATTCTGCCCCGCTTTCAAGTCCTCTTGGCAGCCTTACTTCAGTCTATTTTTGGAATATAGCTGACATTTATAACTCTGCAGGTTTGTGAATTACAGTGCCCCTGAGCTCCTTTCTTCAACTCGCTTTCTTGTGAGCTGGCCGCAACACCACAGGATGGCTTCAGGCCCTAATCTGGTTCCGGCCCGGCATGCTGAGCCTTTGGTTAATTCCTCTTCCTGGTGGGAAATGAGAGTTAAATTTGCCCGGCCAGACTATTCCAGCTAGTGTCTCATTGGTTCTCCCTATTCCTGTTCATCTTCCGCAGAAATTGCAAACTGGGCTAAACAGGAGGTTAACGGCGCTGACTCTCCAAGTGGGGAGAGTGTTAGTAAAGCGTCTGGAATGTTGCACCCGACTACCAGGGGAGGAAAACTGAGACATATTTGAACACGTCTCCCGTTCACACGGTTGATCATACTCTGGGTTCCAAATGCATGTTTTAGCTGAAGGAAGAATACCTTAAACCTGGAGAGTTGAAACCCGTGGAATGGGTACCATGCAATATGACTTCAAAGGGTCTTCATTTGCTCACCGAACCTCTCCAATCCTATCACTGCTGCGTTTATGCCCCTGTACACATGCTTGATTCTCTTTTGGAGACATAGCAATCCATAGGTTTTAAGATACTTACTAGTCAGGTACATTCTTAGGCGTTTAATATGGGGTGTTGAGTCCATTTCGTTGAGCAAGGAGTAGCTCTTGTCTATTCCATATTTGGCTTAAGGAACTTTATCTGTGCTCATTTCAATCTCTGGTTTTATGCAGCACCCCAACTCACCTTTCCCCTTAAGCAAGCATAAGTTGCTTTTCTAAATTTGAGACCCTGGTCTGTTCTGTAATTCTGTTCCTGTGTAGCCAAGTTTACATTCCGTGTATTGCTGATATTTTATGATGTTTCTTTTTCTGTGTGACTTATTTCAGTTAGAATCATCGTACCTGAATCCACTCATTGTGCTGCTAAGGGCCTGATGACATAGATTTCATTGCTGAGTGATATTGCTTTGTAAATAAATACCACAACTTCTTTATCCATTTTTCAATTTCTGCGATGTTGAACTTGTACTGTAAACGAGGTTCTTGTAAACAGAGGCGTCCCAAACTTTGGGGTGGCTGTGTCTTTTTGATTTTAATTTCCCTGAGTTATAGGACCATAAGTGGAAGTGCCCTAGGCTCTGTTGCTTTGTTTTTTAGATGTTTCTGGAAACACCATACACTTCTCCCGAGTGTCTGTTGGCAATTTACATCCCGCCCATAAGCATAACAAGGCTCCCAGTTCTCCATGGCCTGTCCTGCCTTTCTGGATTTTACAATTTTTTCAGATGGCCCTTTTGACCGGGGGGAAGTGAGACTTCATTGTAGTGCAGATTTCCTTTGCAAGTTTGCTTGGTTGGCCAAAAAGGGCGTATGCGTTTTTTCCTGAATATATTCAGGAAAAAACGCATACGCCCTTTTTGGCCAAGTGCATCATTGTGGACGTTCTGCCTCTTTCCCTATGCTTTCAATGCAATTCCAGTCTACCTCCTGAAATCGGTTTCCTGCAATTCTGCCCCGCTTTCAAGTCCTCTTGGCAGCCTTACTTCAGTCTATTTTTGGACGATAGCTGTCATTTATAACTCTGCAGGTTTGTGAATTACAGTGCCCCTGAGCTCCTTTCTTCAACTCGCTTTCTTTTGAGCTGGCCGCAACACCGCAGGATGGCTTCAGGCCCTAATCTGGTTCCGGTACGGCACGCTGAGCCTTTGGTTATTTCCTCTTCCTGGTGGGAAATGAGAGTTAAATTTGCCCGTCCAGACACCTCCAGCTAGCCTCTCATTGGTTCTCGCTATTCCTGTTCATCTTCCGCAGAAATTGCAAACTGTGCCAAACAGGAGGTTAAAGGCGCTGACTCTCTAAGTGGGGAGAGTGTTATTAAAGCATCTGGAATGTTGCACCCGAGTACCAGGGGAGGAAAACTGAGACATATTTGAACACGTCTCCCGATCACATGGTTGATCATACTCTAGGTTCCACATGCATGTTTTAGCTGAAGGAAGAATACCTAAAACCTGGGTAGTTGAAACCCGTGGAATGGGTACCATGCAATATGACTTCAAAGGGTCTTCATTTGCTCACCGAACCTCTCCAATCCTATCACTGCTGCGTTTATGCCCCTGTACACATGCTTGATTCTCTTTCGGAGACATAGCAATCCATAGGTTTTAAGATACTTACTAGTCAGGTACATTCTTAGGCATTTAATATGCGGTGTTGAGTCCATTTCGATGAGCAAGGAGTAGCTCTTGTCTATTCCATATTTGACTTAAGGAACTTTATGTGTGCTCATTTCAATCTCTGGTTTTATGCAGCACCCCAACTCACCTTTACCCTTAAGCAAGCATAAGATGGTTTTCTAAATTTGGGACCCTGTTCTGTTCTGTAATTCAGTTCCTGTGTAGCCAAGTTTACATTCCGTGTATTACTGATATCTTATGATGTTTCTTTTTCTGTGTGACTTATTTCAGTTAGAATCATCATACCTGAATCCACTCATTGTGCTGCTAAGGGCCTGATGACACAGATTTCATTGCTGAGTGATATTGCTTTGTAAGTAAATACCACAACTTCTTTATCCATTTTTCACTTTCTGCGATGTTGAACTTGTACTGTAAACGAGGTTCTTGTAAACAGAGCCGTTCCAAACTTTGGGGTGGCTGTGTCTTTTTGATTTTAAATTCCCTAAACTATAGGACCATAAGTGGAAGTGACCTAGGTTCTGTTGCTTTGTTTTTTAGATGTTTCAGGAAACACCATACACTTCTCCCGAGTGGTTGTTGGCAATTTACATCCCAACCTTCAGCATAACAAGGCTCCCAGTTCTCCATGGCCTGTCCTGCCTTTCTGGATTTTACACTTTTTTAAGATGCCCCTTTTGACTGGGGGGAAGTGAGACTTCATTGTAGAGCAGATTTCCTTTGCAAGCTTGCTTGGTTGGCCAAAAAGGGCGTATGCGTTTTTTCCTGAATATATTCAGGAAAAAACGCATACGCCCTTTTTGGCCAAGTGCATCATTGTGGACGTTCTGCCTCTTTTCCTATGCTTTCAATGCAATTCCAGTCTACCTCCTGAAATCGGTTTCCTGCAATTCTGCCCCGCTTTCAAGTCCTCTTGGCAGCCTTACTTCAGTCTATTTTTGGACGATAGCTGTCATTTATAACTCTGCAGGTTTGTGAATTACAGTGCCCCTGAGCTCCTTTCTTCAACTCGCTTTCTTTTGAGCTGGCCGCAACACCGCAGGATGGCTTCAGGCCCTAATCTGGTTCCGGTACGGCACGCTGAGCCTTTGGTTATTTCCTCTTCCTGGTGGGAAATGAGAGTTAAATTTGCCCGTCCAGACACCTCCAGCTAGCCTCTCATTGGTTCTCGCTATTCCTGTTCATCTTCCGCAGAAATTGCAAACTGTGCCAAACAGGAGGTTAAAGGCGCTGACTCTCTAAGTGGGGAGAGTGTTATTAAAGCATCTGGAATGTTGCACCCGAGTACCAGGGGAGGAAAACTGAGACATATTTGAACACGTCTCCCGATCACATGGTTGATCATACTCTAGGTTCCACATGCATGTTTTAGCTGAAGGAAGAATACCTAAAACCTGGGTAGTTGAAACCCGTGGAATGGGTACCATGCAATATGACTTCAAAGGGTCTTCATTTGCTCACCGAACCTCTCCAATCCTATCACTGCTGCGTTTATGCCCCTGTACACATGCTTGATTCTCTTTCGGAGACATAGCAATCCATAGGTTTTAAGATACTTACTAGTCAGGTACATTCTTAGGCATTTAATATGCGGTGTTGAGTCCATTTCGATGAGCAAGGAGTAGCTCTTGTCTATTCCATATTTGACTTAAGGAACTTTATGTGTGCTCATTTCAATCTCTGGTTTTATGCAGCACCCCAACTCACCTTTACCCTTAAGCAAGCATAAGATGGTTTTCTAAATTTGGGACCCTGTTCTGTTCTGTAATTCAGTTCCTGTGTAGCCAAGTTTACATTCCGTGTATTACTGATATCTTATGATGTTTCTTTTTCTGTGTGACTTATTTCAGTTAGAATCATCATACCTGAATCCACTCATTGTGCTGCTAAGGGCCTGATGACACAGATTTCATTGCTGAGTGATATTGCTTTGTAAGTAAATACCACAACTTCTTTATCCATTTTTCACTTTCTGCGATGTTGAACTTGTACTGTAAACGAGGTTCTTGTAAACAGAGCCGTTCCAAACTTTGGGGTGGCTGTGTCTTTTTGATTTTAAATTCCCTAAACTATAGGACCATAAGTGGAAGTGACCTAGGTTCTGTTGCTTTGTTTTTTAGATGTTTCAGGAAACACCATACACTTCTCCCGAGTGGTTGTTGGCAATTTACATCCCAACCTTCAGCATAACAAGGCTCCCAGTTCTCCATGGCCTGTCCTGCCTTTCTGGATTTTACACTTTTTTAAGATGCCCCTTTTGACTGGGGGGAAGTGAGACTTCATTGTAGAGCAGATTTCCTTTGCAAGCTTGCTTGGTTGGCCAAAAAGGGCGTATGCGTTTTTTCCTGAATATATTCAGGAAAAAACGCATACGCCCTTTTTGGCCAAGTGCATCATTGTGGACGTTCTGCCTCTTTTCCTATGCTTTCAATGCAATTCCAGTCTACCTCCTGAAATCGGTTTCCTGCAATTCTGCCCCGCTTTCAAGTCCTCTTGGCAGCCTTACTTCAGTCTATTTTTGGACGATAGCTGTCATTTATAATTCTGCAGGTTTGTGAATTACAGTGCCCCTGAGCTCCTTTCTTCAACTCGCTTTCTTGTGACCTGGCCGCAACACCGCAGGATGGCTTCAGGCCCTAATCTGGTTCAGGCATGGCACGCTGAGCCTTTGGTTAATTCCTCTTCCTGCTAGGAAATGAGAGTTAAATTTGCCCGTCCAGACACCTCCAGATAGTCTCCATTGGTTCTCGCTATTCCTGTTCATCTTCCGCAGAAACTGCAAACTGGGCCAAACAGGAGGTTAAAGGGACTGACTCTCCAAGTCGGGAGAGGGTTAGTAAAGCGTCTGGAATGTTGCACCCGAGTACCAGGGTACGAAACCTGAGACATATTTGAACACGTCTCCCGATCACATGGTTGATCATACTTGGGTTCCACATGCATGTTTTAGCTGAAGGAAGAATACCTTAAACCTGGAGAGTTGAGACCCGTGGAATGGGTACCATGCAATATGACTTCAAAGGGTCTTCATTTGCTCACCGAACCTCTCCAATCCTATCACTGCTGCGTTTATGCCCCTGTACACACGCTTGATTCTCTTTTGGAGACATAGCAATCCATAGGTTTTACGATACTTACTAGTCAGGTACATTCTGAGGCGTTTAATATTCGGTGTTGAGTCCATTTCGTTGAGCAAGGAGTAGCTCTTGTCTATTCCATATTTGACTTAAGGAGCTTTATCTGTGCTCATTTCAATCTCTGGTTTTATGCAGCACCCCAACTCACCTTTACCCTTAAGCAAGCATAAGTTGGTTTTCTAAATTTGAGACCCTGTTCTGTTTTGTAATGCAGTTCCTGTGTAGCCAAGTTTACATTCCGTGTATTAGTGATATCTTATGATGTTTCTTTTTCTGTGTGACTTATTTCAGTTAGAATCATCGTACCTGAATCCACTCATTATGCTGCTAAGGGCCTGATGACATAGATTTCATTGCTGAGTGATACTTTATTGTAAGTAAATACCAAAACTTCTTTATCCATTTTTCACTTTCTGCGATGTTGAACTTGTACTGAAAACGAGGTTCTTGTAAACAGAGGCGTCCCAAACTTTGGGGTGGCTGTGTCTTTTTGATTTTAATTTCCCTAAGCTATAGGACCATAAGTGGAAGTGCCCTAGGCTCTGTTGCTTTGTTTTTTAGATGTTTCAGGAAACACCATACACTTCTCCCTAGTGTCTGTTGGCAATTTACATCCCGCCCATCAGCATAACAAGGCTCCCAGTTCTCCATGGCCTGTCCTGCCTTTCTGGATTTTACACTTTTTTCAGATGGCCCTTTTGACCGGGGGGAAGTGAGACTTCATTGTAGTGCAGATTTCCTTTGCAAGCTTGCTTGGTTGGCCAAAAAGGGCGTATGCGTTTTTTCCTGAATATATTCAGGAAAAAACGCATACGCCCTTTTTGGCCAAGTGCATCATTGTGGACGTTCTGCCTCTTTTCCTATGCTTCCAATGCAATTCCAGTCTACCTCCTGAAATCGGTTTCCTACAATTTTGCCCTGCTTTCAAGTCCTCTTGGCAGCCTTACTTCAGTCTATCTTTGGACGATAACTGTCATTTATAACTCTGCAGGTTTGTGAATTACAGTGCCCCTGAGCTCCTTTCTTCAACTCGCTTTCTTGTGAGCTGACCGCAACACCGCAGGATGGCTTCAGGCCCTAATCTGGTTCCGGCACGGCACGCTGATCCTTTGGTTAATTCCTCTTCCTGGTGGGAAATGAGAGTTAAATTTGCCCGTCCAGACACCTCCAGCTAGTCTCTCATTGGTTCTCGCTATTCCTGTTCATCTTCCACAGAAATTGCAAACTGGGCCAAACAGGAGGTTAAAGGGACTGACTCTCCAAGTCGGGAGAGTGTTAGTAAAGCGTCTGGAATGTTGCACCCGAGTACCAGGGTACGAAAACTGACACATATTTGAACACGTCTCCCGATCACATGGTTGATCATACTCTGGGTTCCACATGCATGTTTTAGCTGAAGGAAGAATACCTAAAACCTGGGTAGTTGAAACCCGTGGAATGGGTACCATGCAATATGACTTCAAAGGGTCTTCATTTGCTCACCGAACCTCTCCAATCCTATCACTGCTGCGTTTATGCCCCTGTACACATGCTTGATTCTCTTTCGGAGACATAGCAATCCATAGGTTTTAAGATACTTACTAGTCAGGTACATTCTTAGGCGTTTAATATGCGGTGTTGAGTCCATTTCGTTGAGCAAGGAGTAGCTCTTGTCTATTCCATATTTGGCTTAAGGAACTTTATCTGTGCTCATTTCAATCTCTGGTTTTATGCAGCACCCCAACTCACCTTTACCCTTAAGCAAGCATAAGTTGGTTTTCTAAATTTGAGACCCTGTTCTGTTCTGTAATTCAGTTCCTGTGTAGCCAAGTTTACATTCCGTGTATTACAGATATCTTATGATGTTTCTTTTTCTGTGTGACTTATTTCAGTTAGAATCATCATACCTGAATCCACTCATTGTGCTGCTAAGGGCCTGATGACACAGATTTCATTGCTGAGTGATATTGCTTTGTAAGTAAATACCACAACTTCTTTCTCCATTTTTCACTTTCTGCGATGTTGAACTTGTACTGTAAACGATGTTCTTGTAAACAGAGCCGTTCCAAACTTTGGGGTGGCTGTGTCTTTTTGATTTTCATTTCCCTAAGCTATAGGACCATAAGTGGCAGTGCCCTAGGCTCTGTTGCTTTGTTTTTTAGATGTTTCAGGAAACACCATACACTTCTCCAGAGTGTCTGTTGGCAATTTACATCCCGCCCATCAGCATAACAAGGCTCCCAGTTCTCCACAGCCTGTCCTGCCTTTCTGGATTTTACACTTTTTTCAGATGGCCCTTTTGACCGGGGGGAAGTGAGACTTCATTGTAATGCAGATTTCCTTTGCAAGCTTGCTTGGTTGGCCAAAAAGGGCGTATGCGTGTTTTCCTGAATATATTCAGGAAAACACGCATACGCCCTTTTTGGCCAAGTGCATCATTGTGGACGTTCTGCCTCTTTTCCTATGCTTTCAATGCAATTCCTGTCTACCTCCTGAAATCGGTTTCCTGCAATTCTGCCCCGCTTTCAAGTCCTCTTGGCAGCCTTACTTCAGTCTATTTTTGGACGATAGCTGTCATTTATAACTCTGCAGGTTTGTGAATTACAGTGCCCCTGAGCTCCTTTCTTCAACTCGTTTTCTTTTGAGCTCGCCGCAACACCGCAGGATGTCTTCAGGCCCTAATGTGGTTCCGGCACGGCACGCTGAGCCTTTGGTTAATTCCTCTTCCTGGTGGGAAATGAGAGTTCAATTTGCCCTTTCAGACACCTCCAGGTAGTCTCTCATTGGTTCTCGCTATTCCTGTTCATCTTCCGCAGAAATTGCAAACTGGGGCAAACAGGAGGTTAAAGGCACTGACTCTCCAAGTAGGGAGAGTGTTAGTAAAGCATCTGGAATGTTGCACCCGAGTACCAGGGGAGGAAAACTGAGACATATTTGAACACGTCTCGCGTTCACATCGTTGATCATACTCTGGGTTCCACATGCATGTTTTAGCTGAAGGAAGAATACCTTAAACCTGGAGAGTTGAGACCTGTGTAATGGGTACCATGCAATATGACTTCAAAGGGTCTTCATTTGCTCACCGAACCTCTCCAATCCTATCACTGCTGCGTTGATGCCCCTGTACACACGCTTGATTCTCTTTTGGAGACATAACAATCCATAGGTTTTAAGATACTTACTAGTCAGGTACATTCTTAGGCGTTTAATATGGGGTGTTGAGTCCATTTCGTTGAGCAAGGAGTAGCTCTTGTCTATTCCATATTTGGCTTAAGGAACTTTATCTGTGCTCATTTCAATCTCTGGTTTTATGCAGCACCCCAACTCACCTTCCCCGTTAAGCAAGCGTAAGTTGGTTTTCTAAACTTGAGACACTGTTCTGTTTTGTAATTCTGTTCATGTGTAGCCAAGTTCACATTCTGTGTATTAGTGATACCTTATGATGTTTCTTTTCTGTGTGACTTATTTCAGTTCGAATCATCATACCTGAATCCACTCATTATGCTGCTACGGGCCTGATGACATAGATTTCATTGCTGAGTGATATTGCATTGTACGTAAGTACCACAAGTTCTTTATCCATTTTTCACTTTCTGCGATATTGAACTTGTACCGTAAACGAGGTTCTTGTAAACAGAGGCGTCCCAAACTTTGGGGTGGCTGTGTCTTTTTGATTTTAATTTCCCTAAGCTATAGGACCATAAGTGGAAGTGCCCTAGGCTCTGTTGCTTTGTTTTTTAGATGTTTCAGGAAACACCATACACTTCTCCAGAGTGGCTGTTGGCAATTTACATCCCGCCCATCAGCATAAGAAGGCTCCCAGTTCTCCATGGCCTGTCGTGCCTTTATGGATTTTACACTTTTTTCAGATGGCCCTTTTGACCAGGTGGAAATGAGACTTCATTGTAGTGCAGATTTCCTTTGCAAGCTTGCTTGGTTGGCCAAAAAGTGCGTATGCGTTTTTTCCCGAATATATTCAGGAAAAAACACATATGCCCTTTTTGGCCAAGTGCATCATTGTCGAGTTTGTGACTCTCTTCATATGTTTTCAATGCAATTCCAGTCTACCTCCTGAAATCGGTTTCCTGCAATTCTGCCTTGCTTTCAATGCCTCTTCATAGCCTTATCTCAATATATTTTTTAAAAATAGTTGGCCTTTATAACTCTGCAGGTTTTTGAATTGCAGTGGCCCTTAGCTCCATTTTTTAGCTCTTATTTTTGTGGTCTTGCCCCGTAACCACAGGATTCCTTGAAGCCCTATTTTTCTTCTGGGGTACCTTGCTGTGCCTTTGGTTAATTCTTCTTACGGATGTGATATTAGAGTGACATGTGCCCATTGAAACCGCTACAGCTAGTTTCTCACTGGTTCCCCCTATTCCCATTCATCCTCTGCACTAACTGCAGACTGTGCGATACCAGAACTTAAAGGCATTGACTCCATGTGGGGATGTTGTTAGTAAAGCAGCTGGAATGTCGATCCGGAGCCCCAGGAGTGGAAAAATGAGGTGCGTTTTAGAAACCTTTCCTGATCATATGGTATACCAGTCGCTGGGTTTCCCAAGCATGGTTTAGCTGTAGGAAGATTCCCTTCAACCTGGAGTGTTGGGACCCTTGGACTGAGTAGCATGAAGTATTGCATTAAACTTTCGGCGGTTGCTCACCAAAGCTCACCAATCCTGTCAGCCCCAAGTGTCCAGCCTTATGTCTTATCCAGCTGTGGGTTTATATGTGGTCAATCCAGGTTGCATCACAGCCCCTGAGCGAATTTTGTAAGAATTTTTCTCTCTTTCATTGTTTCAGCGTTTTGTTTTTAAAATTTATTTCTATAATGGGGTTTAGCTCCTTTTCACTGCTGTGTTTGTGCCGCTCTGCACATACTTGATTCCCTTATGGAGATATATCAATACATGGGTTTTAAGATTCTTATTCCTCAGATATATTTCTCTGCGGTGTATAGGGTGTGTTGAGGCCTGTTCATTGAGCAAGGTGTAGATCTTGTCTAATACCTATTTGGTTTATTGAACGGTATCTGTGCTAATTTCAAACTCTGGTTTTATGCATCACCCCACCTCTCCTTTCCCCTTAAGCTGACATAAGTGTGTTTTCTAAATGTGAGACACTGTTCTGTTCTGTAATTCATTTCTTGTGCAGCCATATTTACCCTCCCTCTATAAGTGATATCTTATGATATGTTTCTTTTTCTGTTTGACTTATTTCAAGTAGTATTATCGGACCTAAATCCACTCTTTATCCTTCTACTAGCCTTATTACATTGATTTCATGGTGAAGAGATATTCCATTGTACATAAGTACCACATCTTCTTTATCCATTGTTCTCTTTCCTGGGATATTTAAGGTGTACTGAAGTTGAGGTTCTTGTAAACAGAGTAGCCCTAAACTGTGGTGTGCTTGTGTCTTGTTGATTTTTAGACTTCCCTAGATATACTCCCATGATTGGAAGAGTCCTATGCTCTGTAGCTCTGTTTTTTAGATGATTTAGGAACCACCATACACTTCTCCAGAGTGGCTCTCGGCAGTTCACACACTGCCCATCAGCGTATAAAGGCTCCCTGTTCTCCATGGCCTGTCCTGCATTTCTGGTTTTTACAATTTTTTAGGATGGCCCTTTTGACCGGTGGGAAGTGAGACTTCTTTGTTGTGCACATTTGCATTGCTTGCTTGCTTCATTGCCCATAAAGTGCGTATGCGTTTTTTCCTGGATATAATCAGGAAAAAACGCATACGCCCTTTTGGGCCAACTGCATCATTGTCGAAATTCTGCCGCTTTTCATGTGCGTTAAAGACGAGTCCAATCTATCTCTTGAAATCTGTTTCTTGCAATTCTGTCTTGCATTCAGATCCTCTTCTTTGCCTTACCTCAACATATTTTTGGACGTTAGTTTTCATTTATAACTCTGCAGGTTTGTGAATTGCAGTGACCCTGAGCTCCATTTTTTAAGTTGCTCTTTTGTGAGCTGGCCTCAAACCCGCAGGATTGCTTCAGGCCCTATTTTGGCTCCGGCGAGGCAGGCTGAGCCTTTCTTTAATTCTTATTCTTAATGGGAAATTAGAGTGATATGTGCCCGTCCAAACCCCTACAACTCTTCTCTCATTGGTTCCCCCTCTTCCCGTTCATCCTCCTCACAATTTGCAAAATGTGTGAAACAGAAGTTTAAATGTGCTGATTCTCCAAGTGGGGAGATTCTAAGTAGCGTGGCTGGAATGGTGAACAGGAGCACCAGGAGAGGATAAATGAGGTGCATTTTAGACACATCTCCCGATCACATGGTGTACAGTCCTCTGGGTTTTCCATGCATGTTTTAGCTGTAGGAAGATCCCTTGAACCTGCAGATTTGGGACCCATTGAATGGGTACCAGGTAGTATTACTTTAAAGGGTGTGCATTTCCTCACCCAACCTCACATTTCTCTTAGCGCAAACAGTTTCCAGCCTTATGTCTCATCCTGCTGTGGGTCTAGATGTGTTCAATCCATGTTGCATCACCGTCCCTGAGGAAAAGTTGTAAGAGGTTTTCTCTGTCTCTCTGTCGTTTATTGTTTTCAATTTATTACTATATTGGTTACAGCTGATTTTCAAAGCTCTGTTTCTTGCTGCTGTACATCCACTTGATTCACGTACAGAGAGACATCAATAAATTCTTTTTCAGATTCTTACCAGTCGTATATATTCTTTTCCGGTGACTTGAGTGTGCTGAGTGCAGTTCTTTTAGCTACCGTGTAGGCCTTGTTGATTATCAGTTTGGTATTTGGAATGGTATCTTTGCTAATTTCAACCTCCTGGATGATGCCTCACCCCTCCCCACCTTTCCCGTTTAGCAGCCTTATGCGTGTTTTCTACATATTTGACTATGTTTTTGTTTTGTAATTTATTTCATGTGTAGCCATTTTGGATTCCACCTTTAAGTGATATCTTATGATATGTGTCTTTTTCTTTTTGAATTCTGTCACTTAGAATGATCATACGTAACTCCTCCGGAGTTGTTACAACTGGCCATATTTCATTGATTTCCAGGCTGAATAATATTCCACTCTACCTAAGTACCACATCTCTATCC
The DNA here is from genome assembly GCF_949987515.2 of Delphinus delphis. Taxonomy (NCBI): domain Eukaryota; kingdom Metazoa; phylum Chordata; class Mammalia; order Artiodactyla; family Delphinidae; genus Delphinus; species Delphinus delphis. The sequence continues at coordinate 219,161 of NW_027192866.1, forward strand.
ATTTTTTCCCTCCAGAGACATTTAAGTTATATCCTAGTCGAGGATCTTTTAAACAGAGAGGGGGTAAACATTGGGGTGCCTGTGTCCTCTCGATTTTTGCTTTTCCCAAGATATACGCCCATGAGTGCAAGTGCCCTATGCTCTGTAGCTCATTTTTTAGATGCTTTAGTAAACACAATACACTTCTCCAGAATGGCCGTTGGCAATATACATTTCCACTATAAGTCTCACAGGGCTCCCTCTTCTCGTTGCCCTGTCCTGCATTTCTGTTGTTTACGCTTTATGAGGATGGCTCTTCTGACTGATGCGAAGTGATATCTTTTGTGGTATTGACTTCCAGTGCCCACCTGTTTGGTTGGCTAAAAAAGTGTATGCCCTTTTCTTGAATATATACAGAAAAGAACGCATACACCCTTTTTGGCCAACTGCAATGTTGGCAATGTTCAGCTCCTTTTCTTGTGCTTAATGGCGAGTCCTTTCTACCTCCTCAAATCCCTTTCCTGCCATTCTCCCTTGCTTACAAGTCCTTTTCTCTGACTTTCCTCAAGACATTTTTCAGTGATGGATATTTTCAACTCTGCAGTTTTGTGAATTTTACTGCCCCTGAGTTCCATTGTTCAACTCGTGTTTATGGGAACTGGCCACAAAGCAGCGGGATTTCCTCAAGCCCTATACTGTTTCCATGGGCAACCCTAGCCTTTGGTCAATTCGTCTTCCTGATTGGAAATTAGAGTGACATGTGCCTGTCTGAACACCTAGGACTTGTCTCTCATTGTTCCTCATCCTTCCGCTTCATCCTCTGGACAAATTCCAAACTGTATGCAACAGGATGTTGACAGTGCTGACATCTCCAAGTGGGGAGACTGTTAGTAAAGACGCTGGAGGGGTGAACCCGAGCACCAGGAGATGAGGAGATGAGATGCCTTTTCCAAACTCTTCCCGATCAGACGGTATACCATCCTCTGGGTGTGACAGACATGTTTTAGCAGTAGGAAGAGTCCCATTCATGTAAGGAGAACACCAGGGCTTTTTCAAAATCAGTGTCTCCCCGAAACCCAAACTGGGGAAGTTTTTAAGCTACGGCTACACATATGTTCATTAAGGGCCTTGGGAAGTAGGCAGAGTCCAAACTTTAGATGATTGAAGTCTTCAGGGTCAGAAGCACTCACCACCAGCTTCCCTTAGGCTACACTTTAACTGTCATTGATAGATGATGTCAATAAAAATATCTATTCTTTTTCAGATTATTTCCCCTTATAGGTTATTGCAAAATGTTGAGTGTAGTTCCCTGTGCTATACAGTAGTTCCTTGTTGATGATCTATTTTATACATAGCAGTGTGTATGTGTTCATTCCAAACTGTTAATTTATCCCTCCTCCCACCTTTCCCCTTTGGTAATAATAAATTATAAGATTTTATACTTCTCAGAAATGGGGGAGCTGAAAGAGAGGTATCATTTTCAATGGAAAAGCATTTAAAACAAGATTGAAGGTTTAACCAAGATTATTAGCTGTACATCCTTGGAAAGAAATCACTTCGTTTCTCTAATATTGACCTGACAAATAAGACAAACCTTTTCACTGAACTTGCTTATAAAAAGTGATGGAAATATCAAATGGAAGTGTTAAAAACATCTTATTTTACCCGAGCCTTATACACTGTTCTATGTTAACTACAGTTTGGCTCACACATCTGTTCATTGAGGTTACAATAGTCTCAATTTCTGTTACTGATCCTCCAGAGTGGACCCCAACAAGTGTCCCCCTGCCCAGTGTCATTGGGGCCAACAGATCGAGACTGAGTTTGGTTCACAAGCAAAGGAAACTTTATATTTTGATCAGAGAATGGAGAGGTGAGAGCATGCACTACCCCGTGGGCTGTGGGCTGGGCTGCTGTGTAGAGATCCTGTCAGAGTCAGTGGGAGGGAGGGAGGTGGCGGAGCTCTCGAGGGCCGGGTTGGCTGTAGCTCAGGCTCTATATCGTGGAGTCTGCACTGGGCCCCAGGAGCTGAGGTGTCGACCCAGCCATTCTGCACTAGGAAATCTGGTCTGAAGTGCCGGGTGTGGAAGCTCTGCATGCGGGACCCTAGGAGCACGTGAAATTAGACAAAGCACAAAGGATAAAAAAGGTTAGACTTGACTTTATTGCCCAGATTCTATTTTTATCTCCCAGGGATTTTTAATGGGCTTTGCTGGGGACAAACCCCTCCTCTGCCTTTTGTCCCGTTCCTCATTCTTGGAGTGCTGAGGGTGCAGACCCTTCTTCTGTAACTGCTGAGTGCTGAGTTGGGAGCCCTCATACCCTGGGGCGAGGGTCAGAGCTTCTCCCCAGCAGCCTCCCGGTGACGTTGATTGTCCCCAGGACCCCTGCCTCCCTGCTCGTCCACCTGAGCACCAGCATTGGAAGTGTTATAGATTCTAATGACCTTTAAGGGTCCAGGAAAGAGATGTGCAGAGACGCTGTGGGGGCCGGTTTCACCCCGCCCCACATTTGTTCGGCCACCTTAGGCTGACCGTCTCTGCCAGCCTAGATGCTCTGACCAGTAGTCTGCGCTTTCTTCAATTAGGCCCCTGAATTAACGTACAAACAGCACCAGGTGTCAGAGCCCTGCCCGCTCAACTCCCAGACAGTCCAGGGTCAGTGGTGATCAAGGACCATGATGGCTACTGAGTCAACAGCCTTTTGAAGTAAACAGGAGTCCAGCCGGTCTTATTGGCCACCATCATCACGGTGTCTGTAGGCTTTTCTATGGTGACAGTGTGGTATACTGTTCCCCCGCCAAGATTATTAGCTCCCCTCTGGGTGCAGTAAGTCCTGCAAGCAGTAGTCTACTCTTTTGGGACACACTCTTGTTGTTTTATGAGAGAAACTCCAGGTCAAGTGATGTTCACACGAGTCGTCATGGTGCCCTGTTGCCCCCGGTTATCTCTCTGGATGTTGGAGTTGGAGGGCCTCCTCACTCGAGGTCGGTGTGCCCACGGAGCGAACCCTGCAACTTCAGGGCATGGTTGGTGGTTAGGATCACCACGTGGGGTCCTTTTCCCTTAGGAGGGAGGTGGCCTTTTGGGCTGCTGATTTCCAGGTTTTTAGATACCGCCAGTATCTTGGCCAGATGTGGCAGTGGGCCAAGCCCCTTAGTGACCGTAGTTTATCCTACCTGGATGGCATTCTTGCATTGTTCCATTTCAAGTGGTCCCAGTTTTTGCACTAATTCTCCAATGGCAATTCACCTTTCACCGGGAATGTAAAGGTCAAAGGGTTTAGCTAAATTAGGGAGTTCCAGGGCAAGGGTCTGAATTGACTGCTCTTTCCATTCTTGAAAGGCCACTTCTGGATTCTATTCAAAAGGATCATCATCTTTTCCTTTCAGTGTTTCATATAGAGGCCCAGCTAGTAGACTGTAGTTAGGGATCCAGAAGCAGCAAACCCTGGCCTCCCCAGGAACCCCTAAGCTGTCTTCTAGTTTTAGAAAGGGGTAAGGCTGAAAATGGTTTCTTCCCTTTCCTGGGATGGGCTTCTCTGACCTTCTGTGAGAATGAAGCCCAGGCAGGTCACTGCAGTCTGTGATATTTGAGCTTTTTCTTGGACAACTTCTATCCTTTATTGGCTTGGTAGTTCAGAGGCCTCCTTAGTAGGGCTGGTGATCAGAATGTCGTCTGCATATTGAAGGAGGGTTTCCTTTTCCAGAGGTAGAACTTTTAGGTCTTTAGCTAAGCTTTCCCCAAAGATGGTGTGGGAATTTTTGCACCCTTGGGGCCAGACGGCCCGGAAGTATTGTTTTAGTTGTATGTTGAGTCCTGCCACTCACAAGCCAAAATTTTTTGTGACTCTGGGACTAATGGAATACAAAAGAAGGCATCATTGAAGACTAATACAGAATACCATGTCCTGGTGGTTGGTAGAATGACCAGCAGGGTGTAGGAATTAGGAGCAACTGGAGGTATATCCTCGGTGGCTTCACTGACTGTCCTGACATCCTTTACCAGGTCCCCAGCAGCCCATGGGGCTCTCGTGGTCAGACCAATCCCAGAATATGGAGCTCACCTGGGCAGGTACCCCACCCCCACCCCAGCCCACGGGGCTCTCGTGGTCAGGCCCCTCCCAGGATACAGAGCTACCCTTGCAGGTACCGTGGCAGGGCTGGGCACACAGGAACCGTGCACATAGCCCTCATTGCAGAGCACCCCCAGCTCACCTGTCGCTCAGAGCTGACACAGAGCACCTCAGAGCAGGACGTGAACTAACAAACAGCAGCTGCGACAGGTCTGTGACCCTGGGCATCACTCCGTGAGGCCTCCCTCCACCTGGTCTTCCAGAGACTTCCACTGCACCCGGGGCACCAGGCCTCTGTCTCCAACCACCACCCACCCCTCCTCTCCCTGACTCCTGGGTTCCTCTCATTAGGAGAGGGTTTTCTTGAAGTTGTCTCCCACTCATGGGCCAGATAAAATGATTAGAAAACAAGCCAAAGCTGCAGCCCCTTGTCTATCCTGACTCTCAGGAGCCCACACCTGTTCCTTGGACCTGGCCGGTTCAGCAAGTTCCATTTTCTGCAACTGTGAGCCCCTGAGGGGTGATGATTGGCTGACCTGGGCAGCCTTACCGTGCCGGCCAGCCCTCCCCAGGTGTGCCTGGGTTGAGATCAATATAAATACCACTCCAGGCAGCAAGAGCCCCTGCAGCCGTGCCTGACGCCATTTTCTCTGCCCTGTCAGCAGTCTCCGGGCTGGGCTGGTGGGAGGGAGTGAGAGGCCACGGCTTTGTGGGTGGCCCAGTGTGAGTGGGGCTCTGCTGGACTTTCTGCAGCAGTTGCCAGGCTGCCACCTGCTAAAGAAGAGGGTGTGTCACCCATACCTGCTGCTGGAATTTCTCCCTGGGCAGAGGTGAGGAAGGAAAAAAGCAGTGGGGGCAGGGACAGGACGGGTATCTCAGGCAGGGAAATGGAAATCTTCCAGAAGAGCACCCAGGGCCAGGACCATCCTGGCTGGCCTGCAGGCACCAAGTCGGCCGGCATGCTGTCACTCGTGTGGCTCTATGGCCCTTCCTCTAGGCTTTCAAGTCCTTGTATAAATTCAGGTGTTTTACCTGGGACGGGTGGGAATAGTTCAGCAGCAACTGGCCTGGGGCTCAGCTCACGTTTACTCACAGATGCCTCGGCACGGTGCCCCAGCTTTGCAATGAGGACGCTTGTTGCGTGGGGGCTGCTGGCTGAATGGGAGACGATTCCCCACCACTGACCAACTTCAGAATTGTTTACAACTGGAGCAAGTACGCTGATACGGTTTTCCTCTGTGTAACTGGTGGGTTCTGTGTTTTTTTTCTCTTTTTCGTTTTTGGTTCAAGGTAGATTTTATTCCTCTTTTTTGTATTTACAGATATAAGCATGGAAATAATTTATTCATATAAATACATGTATGTGCAGGGAATAATTGTTTTTTCTGTTTTATTTTTTAAATTTTATTTCTTTTTAATTTTGAATTTTATTTTATATTTTTATACAGCAGGTTCTTATTGGTTATCTATTTTATACATATAGATGTATACATGCCAATCCCAGTCTCTCAACTCCTCCCACCACCACCCCCCAACAGCTTTCCCCCCTTGTTGTCCATACGTTTGTTGTCTACATCTGTTGCTCTATTTATGCCTTGCAAAATGGTTAATCTGTACAGTTTTTCTAGGTTCCACATATATGCATGAATATACAAGATTTGTTTTTCTCTTTCTGACTTACTTCACTCTGTATGACAGTCTCTAGATCCATCGACGTCTCTACAAATGACCCAATTTCATTCCTTTTCATGGCTTAGTAATATTCCATTTTATATATGTACCACAGCTTTATGCATTCGTCTGTCTGTGGGCATTTAGGTTGCTTCCATTACCTCGATATTGTAAATAGTGATGCAATGAACATTGCGGTGAATGACTCTTTTTGATTTATGGTTTTGTCTGGGTATATGTCCAGTACTGGGATTGCTGTATCATATGGTAATTCTATTGTTAGTTTCTTAAGAAATTCCATATTGTTCTCCATAATGACTGTATCAATTTATATTCCCAACAATAGTAGGAGAGGGTTCCTTTTCTCCACACCCTTTCCAGCATTTTTTGTTTGTAGATTTTCAATGATGCCTATTCTACCAGGTGTGAGGTGATACCTCATTGTTGAATCCATTTCGTTGAGCAAGGGGTAGCTCTTGTCTATTACATATTTGGCTTATGGAACGGTATCTGTGCTAATTTCAAACTCTGCTTTTATGCAGCACCCCAACTCACCTTCCCCCTTAAGCAGGCATAAGTTGGTTTTCCAAACTTGAGACCCTGTTCTGTTTTGTAATTCAGTTCATGTTTAGCCAAGTTCACATTCCGTGTATTAGTGATACCTTATGATGTTTCTTTTTCTGTGTGACTTATTTCACTTAGAATCATCGTGCCTCAATCCACTCATTATGCTGGTACTGGCCTGGTGACATAGATTTCATTGCTGAGTGGTATTCTGTTGTACATAAGTACCGCAACTTCTTTATCCATTATTTGCTCTCTGGGATATTTAACTTGTGCCGTAGAAGAGATTCCTGTAAAAAGAGCCGTCCCAAATTTTGGGGTTGCTGTGTCTTTTTGATATTAATTTCCCTAAGCTATAGGACCATAAGTGGAAGTGCCCTAGGCTCTGTTGCTTTGTTTTTTAGATGTTTCAGGAAACACCATACACTTCTCCCCAGTGTCTGTTGGCAATTTACATCCCGCCCATCAGCATAACAAGGCTCCCAGTTCTCCATGGCCTGTCCTGCCTTTCTGGATTTTACACTTTATTCTGATGGCCCTTTTGACTGGGGGGAAGTGAGACTTCATTGTAGTGCAGATTTCCTTTGCAAGCTTGCTTGGTTGGCCAAAAAGGGCGTATGCGTTTTTTCCTGAATATATTCAGGAAAAAACGGATAAGCCCTTTTCGCAAAGTGCATCATTGTGGACGTTCTTCCTCTTTTCCTACACTTTCAATGCAATTCCAGTCTACCTCCTGAAATCGGTATCCTGCAATCCTGCCCCGCTTTCAAGTCCTCTTGGCAGCCTTACTTCAGTATATTTTTGGACGATAGCTGTCATTTATAACTCTGCAGGTTTGTGAATTACAGAGCCCCTGAGCTCCTTTCTTCAACTCACTTTCTTGTGAGCTGGCCGCAACACCGCAGGATGGCTTCAGGCCCTAATCTGTTTCCGGCACGGCACGCTGAGCCTTTGGTTAATTCCTCTTCCTAGTGGGAAATGAGAGTTAAATTTGCCCGTTCAGACACCTCCAGCTAGTCTCTCATTGGTTCTCCCTATTCCTGTTCATCTTCCGCAGAAATTGCAAACTGGGCCAAACAGGAGGTTAAAGGCACTGACTGTCCAAGTCGGGAGAGTGTTAGTAAAGCGTCTGGAATGTTGCACCCGAGTACCAGGGTATGAAAACTGAGACATATTTGAACACATCTCCCGATCACACGGTTGATCATACTCTGGGTTCCACATGCATGTTTTAGCTGAAGGAAGAATACCTTAAACCTGGAGAGTTGAGACCCGTGGAATGGGTACCATGCAATATGACTTCAAAGGGTCTTCATTTGCTCACCGAACCTCTCCAATCCTATCACTGCTGCATTTATGCCCCAGTACACACGCTTGATTCTCTTTTGGAGACATAGCAATCCATAGGTTTTAAGATACTTACTAGTCAGGTATATTCTTAGGCGTTTAATATGGGGTGTTGAGTCCACTTCATTGAGCAAGGAGTAGCTCTTGTCTGTTCCATATTTGGCTTAAGGAACTTTATCTGTGCTCATTTCAATCTCTGGTTTTATGCAGCACCCCAACTCACCTTTCCCCTTAAGCAAGCATAAGTTGGTTTTCTAAATATGAGACCCTGTTCTGTTTTGGAATGCATTTCCTGTGTAGCCAAGTTTACATTCCGTGTATTAGTGATATCTTTTGATGTTTCTTTTTCTGTGTGACTTATTTCAGTTAGAATAATCGTACCTGAATCCACTCATTATGCTGCTACGGGCCTGATGACATAGATTTCATTGCTGAGTGATACTGCATTGTACGTAAGTACCACAAGTTCTTTATCCATTTTTCACTTTCTGTGATATTGAACTTGTACGGTAAACGAGGTTCTTGTAATCAGAGGCGTCCCAAACTTTGGGGTGGCTGTGTCTTTTTGATATTAATTTCCCTAAGCTATAGGACCATAAGTGGAAGTGCCCTAGGCTCTGTTGCATTGTTTTTTAGATGTTTCAGGAAACACCATACACTTGTCCCGAGTGTCTGTTGGCAATTTACATCCTGCCCATCAGCATAACAAGGCTCCCAGTTCTCCATGGCCTGTCCTGCCTTTCTGGATTTTACACTTTTTTCAGATGGCCCTTTTGACCGGGGGGAAGTGAGACTTCATTGTAGTGCAGATTTCCTTTGCAAGCTTGCTTGGTTGGCCAAAAAGGTCGTATGCGTTTTTTCCTGAATATATTCAGGAAAAAACGCATACGCCCTTTTTGGCCAAGTGCATCATTGTGGACGTTCTGCCTCTTTTCCTATGCTTTCAATGCAATTCCAGTCTACCTCCTGAAATCGGTTTCCTGCAATTCTGCCCCGCATTCAAGTCCTCTTGGCAGCCTTACCTCAGTATATTTTTGGACGATAGCTGTCATTTATAACTCTGCAGGTTTGTGAATTACAGAGCCCCTGAGCTCCTTTCTTCAACTCACTTTCTTGTGAGCTGGCCGCAACACCGCAGGATGGCTTCAGGCCCTAATCTGTTTCCGGCACGGCACGCTGAGCCTTTGGTTAATTCCTCTTCCTGGTGGGAAATGAGAGTTAAATTTGCCCGTTCAGACACCTCCAGCTAGTCTCTCATTGGTTCTCGCTATTCCTGTTCATCTTCCACAGAAATTGCAAACTGGGCCAAACAGGAGGTTAAAGGCACTGACTATCCAAGTCGGGAGAGTGTTAGTAAAGCGTCTGGAATGTTGCACCCGAGTACCAGGGTATGAAAACTGAGACATATTTGAACACGTCTCCCGATCACACGGTTGATCATACTCTGGGTTCCACATGCATGTTTTAGCTGAAGGAAGAATACCTTAAACCTGGAGAGTTGAGACCCGTGGAATGGGTACCATGCAATATGACTTCAAAGGGTCTTCATTTGCTCACCGAACCTCTCCAATCCTATCACTGCTGCATTTATGCCCCAGTACACACGCTTGATTCTCTTTCGGAGACATAGCAATCCCTAGGTTTTAAGATACTTACTAGTCAGGTACATTCTTAGGCGTTTAATATGGGGTGTTGAGTCCATTTCGTTGAGCAAGGAGTAGCTGTTGTCTGTTCCATATTTGGCTTAAGGAACTTTATCTGTGCTCATTTCAATCTCTGGTTTTATGCAGCACCCCAACTCACCTTTCCCCTTAAGCAAGCATAAGTTGGTTTTCTAAATTTGAGACCCTGTTCTGTTTTGTAATTCAGTTCCTCTGTAGCCAAGTTTAAATTCCATGTATTAGTGATATTTTTTGATGTTTCTTTTTCTGTGTGACTTATTTCAGTTAGAATCACCATACCCGAATCCACTCATTATGCTGCTACGGGCCTGGTGACATAGATTTCATTGCTGAGTGATATTGCATTGTACATGAGTACCACAACTTCTTTATCCATTTTTCACTTTCTGTGATATTGAACTTGTACGGTAAACGAGGTTCTTGTAAACAGAGGCGTCCCAAACTTTGGGGTGGCTGTGTCTTTTTGATTTTAATTTCCCTAAGCTATAGGACCATAAGTGGAAGTGCACTAGGCTCTATTGCTTTGTTTTTTAGATGTTTCAGGAAACACCATACACTTCTCCCGAGTGGCTGTTGGCAATTTACATCCCGCCCATCAGCATAACAAGGCTCCCAGTTCTCCATGGCCTGTCCTGCCTTTCTGGATTTTACACTTTTTTCAGATGGCCCTTTTGACCGGGGGGAAGTGAGACTTCATTGTAGTGCAGATTTCCTTTGCAAGCTTGCTTGGTTGGCCAAAAAGGGCGTATGCGTTTTTTCCTGAATATATTCAGGAAAAAACGCATACGCCCTTTTTGGCCAAGTGCATCACTGTGGACGTTCTGCCTCTTTTCCTATGCTTGAAATGCAATTCCTGTCTACCTCCTGAAATTGGATTCATGCAATTTTGCCCCGCTTTCAATTCCTCTTAGCAGCCTTACTTCAGTATATTTTTGGACGATAGCTGTCATTTATAACTCTGCAGGTTTGTGAATTACAGTGCCCTTGAGCTCCTTTCTTCAACTCGCTTTCTTGTGAGCTGGCCGCAACACCGCAAGATGTCTTCAGGCCCTAATGTGGTTCTGGCATGGCACGCTGAGCCTTTGGTTAATTCCTCTTCCTGGTGGGAAATGAGAGTTAAATTTGCCCGTTCAGACACCTCCAGGTAGTCTCTCAATGGTTCTCGCTATTCCTGTTCATCTTCCGCAGAAATTGCAAACTGGGCCAAACAGGAGGTTAAAGGCACTGACTTTCCAAGTAGGGAGAGTGTTAGTAAAGCATCTGGAATGTTGCACCCGAGTACCAGGGGAGGAAAACTGAGACATATTTGAACACGGCTCCCATTCACATGGTTGATCATACTCTGGGTTCCACATGCATGTTTTAGCTGAAGGAAGAATACCTTAAACATGGAGAGTTGAGACCCCTGTAATGGGTACCATGCAATATGACTTCAAAGGGTCTTCATTTGCTCACCGAACCTCTCCAATCCTATCACTGCTGCGTTTATGCCCCTTTACACACGCTTGATTCTATTTTGGAGACATAGCAATCCATAGGTTTTAAGATACTTACTAGTCAGGTACATTCTTAGGCGTTTAATATGGGGTGTTGAGTCCATTTCGTTGAGCAAGGAGTAGCTCTTGTCTATTCCATATTTGGCTTAAGGAACTTTATCTGTGCTCATTTCAATCTCTGGTTTTATGCAGCACCCCAACTCACCTTTCCCCTTAAGCAAGCATAAGTTGGTTTTCTAAATTTGAGACCCTGTTCTGTTTTGGAATTCAGTTCCTGTGTAGCCAAGTTTACATTCCGTGTATTAGTGATATCTTATGATGTTTCTTTTTCTGTGTGACTTATTTCAGTTAGAATCATCGTACCTGAATCCACTCATTGTGCTGCTACGGGCCTGATGACACAGATTTCATTGCTGAGTGATACTGCATTGTACGTAAGTACCACAAGTTCTTTATCCATTTTTCACTTTCTGTGATATTGAATTTGTACGGTAAAGGAGGTTCTTGTAAACAGAGGCGTCCCAAACTTTGAGGTGGCTGTGTCTTTTTGATTTTAATTTCCCTAAGCTATAGGACCATAATTGGAAGTGCCCTAGGCTCTGTTGCTTTGTTTTTTAGATGTTTCAGGAAACACCATACACTTCTCCCGAGTGGCTGTTGGCAATTTACATCCCGCCCATCAGCATAACAAGGCTCCCAGTTCTCCATGGCCTGTCCTGCCTTTCTGGATTTTACACTTTTATCAGATGGCCCTTTTGACCGGGGGGAAGTGAGACTTCATTGTAGTGCAGATTTCCTTTGCAAGCTTGCTTGGTTGGCCAAAAAGGGCGTATGCGTTTTTTCCTGAATATATTCAGGAAAAAACGCATACGCCCTTTTTGGCCAAGTGCATCATTGTGGACGTTCTGCCTCTTTTCCTATGCTTTCAATGCAATTTCAGTCTACTTCCTGAAATCGGTTTCCTGCAATTCTGCCCCGCTTTCAAGTCCTCTTAGCAGACTTACTTCAGTCTATTTTTGGACGATAGCTGTCATTTATAACTCTGCAGGTTTGTGAATTACAGTGCCCCTTAGCTCCTTTCTTCAACTCGCTTTCTTTTGAGCTGGCTGCAACACCGCAGGATGGCTTCAGGCCCTAATCTGGTTCCGGTACGGCATGCTGAGCCTTTGGTTATTTCCTCTTCCTGGTGGGAAATGAGAGTTAAATTTGCCCGTCCAGACACCTCCAGCTAGCCTCTCATTGGTTCTCGCTATTCCTGTTCATCTTCCGCAGAAATTGCAAACTGTGTCAAACAGGAGGTTAAAGGCGCTGACGCTCCAAGGGGGGGGGGTGTTAGTAAAGCGTCTGGAATGTTGCACCTGAGTACCAGGGGAGGAAAACTGAGACATATTTGAACACGTCTCCCGATCACATGGTTGATCATACTCTGGGTTCCACATGCATGTTTTAGCTGAAGGAAGAATACCTAAAACCTGGGTAGTTGAAACCCGTGGAATGGGTACCATGAAATATGACTTCAAAGGGTCTATATTTGCTCACCGAACCTCTCCAATCCTATCACTGCTGCGTTTATGCCCGTGTACACACGCTTGATTCTCTTTTGGAGACAAAGCAATCCATAGGTTTTAAGATACTTACTAGTCAGGTACATTCTTAGGCGTTTAATATGGGGTTTTGAGTCCATTTCGTTGAGCAAGGAGTAGCTCTTGTCTCTTCCATATTTGGCTTAAGGAACTTTATCTGTGCTCATTTCAATCTCTGGTTTTATGCAGCACCCCAACTCACCTTTCCCCTTAATCAAGCTTAAGTTGGTTTTCTAAATTTGAGACCCTGTTCTGTTTTGGAATGCAGTTCCTGTGTAGCCAAGTTTACATTCCGTGTATTAGTGATATCTTATGATGTTTCTTTTTCTGTGTGACTTATTTCAGTTAGAATCATCATACCTGAATCCACTCATTATGCTGCTACTGGCCTGATGACACAGATTTCATTGCTGAGTGATACTGCATTGTACGTAAGTACCACAAGTTCTTTATCCATTTTTCACTTTCTGTGATATTGAACTTGTACTGTAAACGAGGTTCTTGTAAACGGAGGCGTCCCAAACTTTGGGGTGGCTGTGTCTTTTTGATTTTAATTTCCCTGAGCTCTAGGACCATAAGTGGAAGTGCCCTAGGCTCTGTTGCTTTGTTTTTTAGATGTTTCAGGAAACACCATACACTTCTCCGGAGTGTCTGTTGGCAATTTACATCCCGCCCATCAGCATAACAAGGCTCCCAGTTCTCCATGGCCTGTCCTGCCTTTCTGGATTTTACACTTTTTTCAGATGGCCCTTTTGACCGGGGGGAAGTGAGACTTCATTGTAGTGCAGATTTCCTTTGTAAGTTTGCTTGGTTGACCAAAAAGGGCGTATGCGTTTTTTCCTGAATATATTCAGGAAAAAACGCATACGCCCTTTTTGGCCAAGTGCATCATTGTGGACGTTCTGCCTCTTTTCGTATGCTTTCAATGCAATTCCAGTCTACGTCCTGAAATCGGTTTCCTGCAATTCTGCCCCGCTTTCAAGTCCTCTTGGCAGCCTTACTTCAGTCTATTTTTGGACGATAGCTGTCATTTATAACTCTGCAGGTTTGTGAATTACAGTGCCCCTCAGCTCCTTTCTTCAACTCGTTTTCTTTTGAGCTGGCCGCAACACCGCAGGATGTCTTCAGGCCCTAATCTGGTTCTGGCGCGGCATGCTGAGCCTTTGATTAATTCCTCTTCCTGGTGGGAAATGAGAGTTAAATTTGCCCATCCAGACACCCCCAGCTAGTCTCTCATTGGTTCTCGCTATTCCTGTTCATCTTCCACAGAAATTTCAAACTGGGCCAAACAGGAGGTTAAAGGGACTGACTCTCCAAGTGGGGAGAGTGTTAGTAAAGCGTCTGGAATGTTGCACCTGAGTACCAGGGTACGAAAACTGAGACATATTTGAACACATCTCCCGATCACATGGTTGATCATACTCTAGGTTCCACATGCATGTTTTAGCTGAAGGAAGAATACCTTAAACCTGGGTAGTTGAAACCCGTGGAATTTGTACCATGCAATATGACTTCAAAGGGTCTTCATTTGCTCACGAACCTCTCCAATCCTATCACTGCTGCGTTTATGCCCCTGTACACATGCTTGATTCTCTTTCGGAGACATAGCAATCCATAGGTTTTAAGATACTTACTAGTCAGGTACATTCTTAGGCGTTTAATATGCGGTGTTGAGTCCATTTCGTTGAGCAAGGAGTAGCTCTTGTCTATTCCATATTTGGCTTAAGGAACTTTATCTGTGCTCATTTCAATCTCTGGTTTTATGCAGCACCCCAACTCTCCTTTCCCCTTAAGCAAGCATAAGTTGGTTTTCTAAATTTGAGACCCTGTTCTGTTCTGTAATTCAGTTCCTGTGTAGCCAAGTTTACATTCCGTGTATTAGTGATATCTTATGATGTTTCTTTTTCTGTGTGACTTATTTCAGTTAGAATCATCATACCTGAATCCACTCATTGTGCTGCTAAGGGCCTGATGACATAGATTTCATTGCTGAGTGATATTGCTTTGTAAGTAAATACCACAACTTCTTTATCCATTTTTCACTTTCTGCGATGTTGAACTTGTACTGTAAACGAGGTTCTTGTAAACAAGCCGTTCCAAACTTTGGGGTGGCTGTGTCTTTTTGATTTTAATTTCCCTAAGCTATAGGACCATAAGTGGAAGTGCCCTAGGCTCTGTTGCTTTGTTTTTTAGATGTTTCAGGAAACACCATACACTTCTCCCCAGTGTCTGTTGGCAATTTACATCCCGCCCATCAGCATAACAAGGCTCCCAGTTCTCCATGGCCTGTCCTGCCTTTCTGGATTTTACACTTTTTTCAGATGGCCCTTTTGACCGGGGGGAAGTGAGACTTCATTGTAGTGCAGATTTCCTTTGCAAGCTTGCTTGGTTGGCCAAAAAGGTCGTATGCGTTTTTTCCTGAATATATTCAGGAAAAAACACATACGCCCTTTTTGGCCAAGTGCATTACTGTGGACGTTCTGCCTCTTTTCCTATGCTTGAAATGCAATTCCTGTCTACCTCCTGAAATTGGTTTCCTGCAATTCTGCCCCGCTTTCAAGTCCTCTTGGCAGCCTTACTTCAGTATATTTTTGGACGATAGCTGTCATTTATAACTCTGCAGGTTTGTGAATTACAGTGCCCCTGAGCTCCTTTCTTCAACTCGCTTTCTTGTGAGCTGGCCGCAACACCGCAGCATGGCTTCAGGCCCTAATCTGGTTCCGGCATGGCACGCAGAGCCTTTGGTTAATTCCTCTTCCTGGTGGGAAATGAGAGTTAAATTTGCCCGTTCAGACACCTCCAGGTAGTCTCTCATTGGTTCTCGCTATTCCTGTTCATCTTCCGCAGAAATTGCAAACTGGGGCAAACAGGAGGTTAAAGGCACTGACTCTCCAAGTAGGGAGAGTGTTAGTAAAGCATCTGGAATGTTGCACCCGAGTACCAGGGGAGGAAAACTGAGACATATTTGAACACGGCTCCCATTCACACGGTTGATCATACTCTGGGTTCCACATGCATGTTTTAGCTGAAGGAAGAATACCTTAAACCTGGAGAGTTGAGACCAGTGGAATGGGTACCATGCAATATGACTTCAAAGGGTCTTCATTTGCTCACCGAACATCTCCAATCCTATCACTGCTGCGTTTATGCCCCTTTACACACGCTTGATTCTCTTTTGGAGACATAGCAATCCATAGGTTTTAAGATACTTACTAGTCAGGTACATTCTTAGGCGTTTAATATGGGGTGTTGAGTCCATTTCGTTGAGCAAGGAGTAGCTCTTGTCTATTCCATATTTGGCTTAAGGAACTTTATCTGTGCTCATTTCAATCTCTGGTTTTATGCAGCACCCCAACTTACCTTTCCCCTTAAGCAAGCATAAGTTGGTTTTCTAAATTTGAGACCCTGTTCTGTTTTGGTATTCAGTTCCTGTGTAGCCAAGTTTACATTCCGTGTATTAGTGATATCTTATGATGTTTCTTTTTCTGTGTGACTTATTTCAGTTAGAATCATCGTACCTGAATCCACTCATTGTGCTGCTACGGGCCTGATGACACAGATTTCATTGCTGAGTGATACTGCATTGTACGTAAGTACCACAAATTCTTTATCCATTTTTCACTTTCTGTGATATTGAATTTGTACGGTAAACGAGGTTCTTGTAAACAGAGGCGTCCCAAACTTTGAGGTGGCTGTGTCTTTTTGATTTTAATTTCCCTAAGCTATAGGACCATAAGTGGAAGTGCCCTAGGCTCTGTTGCTTTGTTTTTTAGATGTTTCAGGAAACACCATACACTTCTCCGGAGTGGCTGTTGGCAATTTACATCCCGCCCATCAGCATAACAAGGCTCCCAGTTCTCCATGGCCTGTCCTGCCTTTCTGGATTTTACACTTTTTTCAGATGGCCCTTTTGACCGGGGGGAAGTGAAACTTCATTGTAGTGCAGATTTCCTTTGCAAGCTTGCTTGGTTGGCCAAAAAGGGCGTATGCGTTTTTTCCTGAATATATTCAGGAAAAAACGCATACGCCCTTTTTGGCCAAGTGCATCATTGTGGACGTTCTGCCTCTTTTCCTATGCTTTCAATGCAATTCCAGTCTACCTCCTGAAATCGGTTTCCTGCAATTCTGCCCCGCTTTCAAGTCCTCTTGGCAGCCTTACTTCAGTATATTTTTGGACGATAGCTGTCATTTATAACTCTGCAGGTTTGTGAATTACAGTGCCCCTGAGCTCCTTTCTTCAACTCGCTTTCTTTTGAGCTGGCCGCAACACCGCAGGATGGCTTCAGGCCCTAATCTGGTTCCGGTACGGCATGCTGAGCCTTTGGTTATTTCCTCTTCCTGGTGGGAAATGAGAGTTAAATTTGCCCGTCCAGACACCTCCAGCTAGCCTCTCTTTGGTTCTCGCTATTCCTCTTCATCTTCCGCAGAAATTGCAAACTGGGTCAAACAGGAGGTTACTGGCGCTGACTCTCCATTGGGGAGAGTGTTAGTAAAGCATCTGGAATGTTGCACCCGAGTACCAGGGGAGGAAAACTGAGACATCATGGAACACGTCTCCCGATCACATGGTTGATCATACTCTGGGTTCCACATGCATGTTTTAGCTGAAGGAAGAATACCTTAAACCTGGGTAGTTGAAACCCGTGGAATGGGTACCATGCAATATGACTTCAAAGGGTCTTCATTTGCTCACTGAAACTCTCCAATCCTATCAATGCTGCGTTTATGCCCCTGTGCACATGCTTGATTCTCTTTCGGAGACATAGCAATCCATAGGTTTTAAGATACTTACTAGTCAGGTACATTCTTAGGCGTTTAATATGCGGTGTTGAGTCCGTTTCGTTGAGCAAGGAGTAGCTCTTGTCTATTCCATATTTGACTTAAGGAACTTTATCTGTGCTCATTTCAATCTCTGGTTTTATGCAGCACCCCAACTCACCTTTACCCTTAAGCAAACATAAGTTGGTTTTCTAAATTTGAGACCCTGTTCTGTTCTGTAATTCAGTTCCTGTGTAGCCAAGTTTACATTCCGTGTATTACTGGTATTTATGATGTTTCTTTTTCTGTGTGACTTATTTCAGTTAGAATCATCATACCTGAATCCACTCATTGTGCTGCTAAGGGCCTTGTGACACAGATTTCATTGCTGAGTGATATTGCTTTGTAAGTAAATACCACAACTTCTTTATCCATTTTTCACTTTCTGCGATGTTGAACTTGTACTGTAAACGAGGTTCTTGTAAACAGAGGCGTCCCAAACTTTGGGGTGGCTGTGTCTTTTTGATTTTAATTTCCCTAAGCTATAGGACCATAAGTGGAAGTGCCCTAGGTTCTGTTGCTTTGTTTTCTAGATGTTTCAGGAAACACCATACACTTCTCCCGAGTGGTTGTTGGCAATTTACATCCCGCCCATCAGCATAACAAGGCTCCCAGTTCTCCATGGCCTTCCTGCCTTTCTGGATTTTACACTTTTTTCAGATGGCCCTTTTGACCGGGGGGAAGTGAGACTTCATTGTAGTGCAGATTTCCTTTGCAAGCTTGCTTGGTTGGCCAAAAAGGGCGTATGCGTTTTTTCCTGAATATATTCAGGAAAAAACGCATACGCCCTTTTTGGCCAAGTGCATCATTGTGGACGTTCTGCCTCTTTTCCTATGCTTTCAATGCAATTCCAGTCTACCTCCTGAAATCGGTTTCCTGCAATTCTGCCCTGCTTTCAAGTCTTCTTGGCAGCCTTATTTCAGTCTATTTTCGGACGATAGCTGTCATTTATAACTCTGCAGGTTTGTGAATTACAGTGCCCCTGAGCTCCTTTCTTCAACTCGCTTTCTTGTGAGCTGGCCGCAACACCGCAGCATGGCTTCAGGCCCTAATCTGGTTCTGGCACGGCACGCTGAGCCTTTGGTTATTTCCTCTTCCTGGTGGGAAATGAGAGTTAAATTTGCCCGTTCAGACACCTCCAGCTAGTCTCTCATTGGTTCTCGCTATTCCTGTTCATCTTCCGCAGAAATTGCAAACTGGGCCAAACAGGAGGTTAAAGGGACTGACTCTCCAAGTCGGGAGAGTGTTAGTAAAGCGTCTGGAATGTTGCACCCAAGTACCAGGGTACGAAAACTGAGACATATTTGAACACATCTCCCGATCAAATGGTTGATCATACTCTAGGTTCCACATGCATGTTTTAGCTGAAGGAAGAATACCTTAAACCTGGGTAGTTGAAACCCTTGGAATGGGTACCATGCAATATGACTTCAAAGGGTCTTCATTTGCTCACCGAACCTCTCCAATCCTATCACTGCTGCGTTTATGCCCCTGTACACATGCTTGATTCTCTTTCGGAGACATAGCAATCCATAGGTTTTAAGATACTTACTAGTCAGGTACATTCTTAGGCGTTTAATATGGGGTTTTGAGTCCATTTCGTTGAGCAAGGAGTAGCTCTTGTCTATTCCATATTTGGCTTAAGGAACTTTATCTGTGCTCATTTCAATCTCTGGTTTTATGCAGCACCCCAACTCACCTTTCCCCTTAAGCAAGCATAAGTTGGTTTTCTAAATTTGAGACCCTGTTCGGTTCTGTAATTCAGTTCCTGTGTAGCCAAGTTTACATTCCGTGTACTACTGATATCTTATGATGTTTCTTTTTCTGTGTGACTTATTTCAGTTAGAATCATCATACCTGAATCCACTCATTGTGCTGCTAAGGGACTGATGACATAGATTTCATTGCTGAGTGATATTGCTTTGTAAGTAAATACCACAACTTCTTTATCCATTTTTCACTTTCTGCGATGTTGAACTTGTACTGTAAACGAGGTTCTTGTAAACAGAGGCGTCCCAAACTTTGGGGTGGCTGTGTCTTTTTGCTTTTAATTTCCCTAAGCTATAGGACCATAAGTGGCAGTGCCCTAGGCTCTGTTGCTTTGTTTTTTCGATGTTTCAGGAAACACCATACACTTCTCCCAAGTGTCTGTTGGCAATTTACATCCCGCCCATCAGCATAACAAGGCTCCCAGTTCTCCATGGCCTGTCCTGCCTTTCTGGATTTTACACTTTTTTCAGATGGCCCTTTTGACCGGGGGGAAGTGAGACTTCATTGTAGTGCAGATTTCCTTTGCAAGCTTGCTTGGTTGGCCAAAAAGGTCGTATGCGTTTTTTCCTGAATATATTCAGGAAAAAACGCATACACCCTTTTTGGCCAAGTGCATCATTGTGGACGTTCTACCTCTTTTCCTATGCTTTCAATGCAATTCCAGTCTACCTCCTGAAATCGGTTTCCTGCAATTCTGCCCCGCTTTCAAGTCCTCTTGGCAGCCTTACTTCAGTCTATTTTTGGACGATAGCTGTCATTTATAACTCTGCAGGTTTGTGAATTACAGTGCCCCTGAGCTCCTATCTTCAACTCGCTTTCTTTTGAGCTGGCCGCAATACCGCAGGATGGCTTCAGGCCCTAATCTGGTTCCGGCACGGCACGCTGAGCCTTTGGTTAATTCCTCTTCCTGGTGGGAAATGAGAGTTAAATTTGCCCGTCCAGACATCTCCAGCTAGCCTCTCATTGGTTCTCGCTATTCCTGTTCATCTTCCGCAGAAATTGCAAACTGGGCCAAACAGGAGGTTAAAGGGACTGACTCTCCAAGTCGGGAGAGTGTTAGTAAAGCGTCTGGAATGTTGCACCCGAGTACCAGGGGAGGAAAACTGAGACATATTTGAACACGTCTCCCGATCACATGGTTGATCATACTCTGGGTTCCACATGCATGTTTTAGCTGAAGGAAGAATACCTTAAACCTGGGTAGTTGAAACCCGTGGAATGGGTACCATGCAATATGACTTCAAAGGGTCTTCATTTGCTCACCGAACCTCTCCAATCCTATCACTGCTGCGTTTATGCCCCTGTACACATGCTTGATTCTCTTTTGGAGACATAGCAATCCATAGGTTTTAAGATACTTACTAGTCAGGTACATTCTTAGGCGTTTAATATGGGGTGTTGAGTCCATTTCGTTGAGCAAGGAGTAGCTCTTGTCTATTCCAAATTTGGCTTAAGGAACTTTATCTGTGCTCATTTCAATCTCTGGTTTTATGCAGCACCCCAACTCACCTTTACCCTTAAGCAAGAATAAGTTGGTTTTCTAAATTTGAGACCCTGTTCTGTTCTGAAATTCAGTTCCTGTGTAGCCAAGTTTACATTCCGTGTATTACTGATATCTTATGATGTTTCTTTTTCTGTGTGACTTATTTCAGTTAGAATCATCATACCTGAATCCACTCATTGTGCTGCTAAGGGCCTGATGACACAGATTTCATTGCTGAGTGATATTGCTTTGTAAGTAAATACCACAACTTCTTTATCCATTTTTCACTTTCTGTGATGTTGAACTTGTACTGTAAACGAGGTTCTTGTAAACAGAGGCGTTCCAAACTTTGGGGTGGCTGTGTCTTTTTGATTTTAATTTCCCTAAGCTATAGGACCATAAGTGGAAGTGCCCTAGGTTCTGTTGCTTTGTTTTTTAGATGTTTCAGGAAACACCATACACTTCTCCCAAGTGTCTGTTGGCAATTTACATCCCGCCCATCAGCATAACAAGGCTCCCAGTTCTCCATGGCCTGTCCTGCCTTTCTGGATTTTACACTTTTTTCAGATGGCCCTTTTGACCGGGGGGAAGTGATACTTCATTGTAGTGCACATTTCTTTGCAAGCTTGCTTGGTTGGCCAAAAAGGGCGTATGCGTTTTTTCCTGAATATATTCTGGAAGAAACGCATACGCCCTTTTTGGCCAAGTGCATCATTGTGGACGTTCTGCCTCTTTTCCTATGCTTTCAATGCAATTCCAGTCTACCTCCTGAAATCGGTTTCCTGCAATTCTGCCCCGCTTTCAAGTCCTCTTGGCAGCCTTACTTCAGTCTATTTTTGGACGATAGCTGTCATTTATAACTCTGCAGGTTTGTGAATTACAGTGCCCCTGAGCTCCTTTCTTCAACTCGCTTTCTTTTGAGCTGGCAGCAACACCACAGGATGGCTTCAGGCCCTAATCTGGTTCCGGTACGGCACGCTGAGCCTTTGGTTATTTCCTCTTCCTGGTGGGAAATGAGAGTTAAATTTGCCCGTCCAGACACCTCCAGCTAGCCTCTCATTGGTTCTCGCTATTCCTGTTCATCTTCCGCAGAAATTGCAAACTGTGCCAAACAGGAGGTTAAAGGCGCTGACTCTCCAAGTGGGGAGAGTGTTAGTAAAGCGTCTGGAATGTTGCACCCGAGTACCAGGGTACGAAAACTGAGACATATTTGAACACGTCTCCCGATCACATGGTTGATCATACTCTGGGTTCCACATGCATGTTTTAGCTGAAGGAAGAATACCTAAAACCTGGGTAGTTGAAACCCGTGGAATGGGTACCATGCAATATGACTTCAAAGGGTCTTCATTTGCTCACCGAACCTCTCCAATCCTATCAGTGCAGCGTTTATGCCCCTGTACACATGCTTGATTCTCTTTCGGAGACATAGCAATCCATAGGTTTAAAGATACTTACTAGTCAGGTACATTCTTAGGCGTTTAATATGCGGTGTTGAGTCCATTTCGTTGAGCAAGGAGTAGCTCTTGTCTATTCCATATTTGGCTTAAGGAACTTTATCTGTGCTCATTTCAATCTCTGGTTTTATGCAGCAACCCAACTCACCTTTCCCCTTAAGCAAGCATAAGTTGGTTTTCTAAATTTGAGACCCTTTTCTGTTTTGGAATTCAGTTCCTGTGTAGCCAAGTTTACATTCCGTGTATTAGTGATATCTTATGATGTTTCTTTTTCTGTGTGACTTATTTCAGTTAGAATCATCGTACCTGAATCCACTCATTATGATGCTACGGGCCTGATGACATTGATTTCATTGCTGAGTGATACTGCATTGTACGTAAGTACCACAAGTTCTTTATCCATTTTTCACTTTCTGTGATATTGAACTTGTACGGTAAACGAGGTTCTTGTAAACAGAGGCGTCCCAAACTTTGGGGTGGCTGTGTCTTTTTGATTTTAATTTCCCTAAGCTATAGGACCATAAGTGGAAGTGCCCTAGGCTCTGTTGCTTTGTTTTTTAGATGTTTCAGGAAACACCATACACTTCTCCCGAGTGGTTGTTGGCAATTTACATCCCGCCCATCAGCATAACAAGGCTCCCAGTTCTCCATGGCCTGTCCTGCCTTTCTGGATTTTACACTTTTTTCAGATGGCCCTTTTGACCGGGGGGAATTGAGACTTCATTGTAGTGCAGATTTCCTTTGCAATCTTGCTTGGTTGGCCAAAAAGGGCGTATGCGTTTTTTCCTGAATATATTCAGGAAGAAACGCATACGCCCTTTTTGGCCAAGTGTATCATTGTGCACGTTCTGCCTCCTTTCCTATGCTTGAAATGCAATTCCAGTCTACCTCCTGAGATCGGTTTCCTGCAATTCTGCCCCGCTTTCAAGTCCTCTTGGCAGCCTTACTTCAGTATATTTTTGGACGATAGCTGTCATTTATAACGCTGCATGTTTGAGAATTACAGTGCCCCTGAGCTCCTTTCTTCAACTCGCTTTCTTTTGAGCAGGCCGCAACACCGCAGGACGGCTTCAGGCCCTAATCTGGTTCCAGCACGGCACGCTGAGCCTTTGGTTATTTCCTCATACTGGTGCGAAATGAGAGTTAAATTTGCCCGTCCAGACACCTCCAGCTAGCCTCTAATTGGTTCTCGCTATTCCTGTTCATCTTCCGCAGAAATTGCAAACTGGGCCAAACAGGAGGTTAAAGGCGCTGACTCTCCAAGTGGGGAGAGTGTTAGTAAAGCGTCTGGAATGTTGCACCCGAGTACCAGGGGAGAAAAACTGAGACATATTTGAACACGTCTCCCGTTCACACGGTTGATCATACTCTGGGTTCCACATGCATGTTTTAGCTGAAGGAAGAATACTTTAAACCTGCAGAGTTGAGACCCGTGGAATGGGTACCATGCAATATGACTTCAAAGGGTCTTCATTTGCTCACCGAACCTCTCCAATCCTATCACTGCTGCATTTAAGCCCCTGTACACATGCTTGATTCTCTTTTGGAGACATAGCAATCCATAGGTTTAAAGATACTTACTAGTCAGGTACATTCTTAGGCGTTTAATATGGGGTTTTGAGTCCATTTCGTTGAGCAAGGAGTAGCTGTTGTCTATTCCATATTTGGCTTAAGGAACTTTATCTGTGCTCATTTCAATCTCTGGTTTTATGCAGCACCCCAACTCACCTTTCCCCTTAAGCAAGCATAAGTTGCTTTTCTAAATTTGAGACCCTGTTCTGTTTTGGAATTCAGTTCCTGTGTAGCCAAGTTTACATTCTGTGTATTAGTGATATCTTATGATGTTTCTTTTTCTGTGTGACTTATTTCAGTTAGAATCATCGTACCTGAATCCACTCATTATGCTGCTACGGGCCTGATGACATAGATTTCATTGCTGAGTGATACTGCATTGTACGTCTGTACCACAAGTTCTTTATCCATTTTTCACTTTCTGTGATATTGAACTTGTACGGTAAATGAGGTTCTTGTAAACAGAGGCGTCCCAAACTTTGGGGTGGCTGTGTCTTTTTGATTTTAATTTCCCTAAGCTATAGGACCATAAGTGGAAGTGCCCTAGGCTCTGTTGCTTTGTTTTTTAGATGTTTCAGGAAACACCATACACTTCTCCCGAGTGTCTGTTGGCAATTTACATCCCGCCCATCAGCATAACAAGGCTCCCAGTTCCCCATGTCCTGTCCTGCCTTTCTGGATTTTACACTTTTTTCAGATGGCCCTTTTGACTGGGGGGAAGTGAGACTTCATTGGAGTGCAGATTTCCTTTGCAAGCTTGCTTGGTTGGCCAAAAAGGGCGTATGCATTTTTTCCTGAATCTATTCAGGAAAAAACGCATACGCCCTTTTTGGCCAAGTGCATCATTGTGGACGTTCTGCCTCTTTTCCTATGCTTGAAATGCAATTCCAGTCTACCTCCTGAAATCGGTTTCCTGCAATTCTGCCCCGCTTTCAAGTCCTCTTGGCAGCCTTACTTCAGTCTATTTTTGGACGATAGCTGTCATTTATAACTCTGCAGGTTTGTGAATTACAGTGCCCCTGAGCTCCTTTCTTCAACTCGCTTTCTTTTGAGCAGGCCGCAACACCGCAGGATGGCTTCAGGCCCTAATCTGGTTGCGGCACGGCACGCTGAGCCTTTGTTTATTTCCTCATCCTGGTGGGAAATGAGAGTTAAATTTGCCCGTCCAGACACCTCCAGCTAGTCTCTCATTGGTTTTCGCTATTCCTGTTCATCTTCCGCAGAAATTGCAAACTGTGCCAAACAGGAACTTAAAGGCGCTGACTCTCCAAGTGGGGAGAGTGTTAGTAAAGCGTCTGGAATGTTGCACCCGAGTACCAGGGGAGAAAACCTGAGACATATTTGAACACGTCTCCCGTTCACATGGTTGATCATACTCTGGGTTCCACATGCATGTTTTAGCTGAAGGAAGAATACTTTAAACCTGCAGAGTTGAGACCCGTGGAAAGGGTACCATGCAATATGACTTCAAAGGGTCTTCATTTGCTCACCGAACCTCTCCAATCCTATCACTGCTGCATTTACGCCCCTGAACACATGCTTGATTCTCTTTTGGAGACATAGCAATCCATAGGTTTTAAGATACTTACTAGTCAGGTACATTCTTAGGCGTTTAATATGGGGTGTTGAGTCCATTTCGTTGAGCAAGGAGTAGCTCTTGTCTATTCCATATTTGGCTTAAGGAACTTTATCTGTGCTCATTTCAATCTCTGGTTTTATGCAGCACCCCAACTCACCTTTCCCCTTAAGCAAGCATAAGTTGCTTTTCTAAATTTGAGACCCTGTTCTGTTTTGGAATTCAGTTCCTGTGTAGCCAAGTTTACATTCTGTGTATTAGTGATATCTTATGATGTTTCTTTTTCTGTGTGACTTATTTCAGTTAGAATCATCGTACCTGAATCCACTCATTATGCTGCTACGGGCCTGATGACATAGATTTCATTGCTGAGTGATACTGCATTGTACGTAAGTACCACAAGTTCTTTATCCATTTTTCACTTTCTGTGATATTGAACTTGTACGGTAAATGAGGTTCTTGTAAACAGAGGCGTCCCAAACTTTGGGGTGGCTGTGTCTTTTTGATTTTAATTTCCCTAAGCTATAGGACCATAAGTGGAAGTGCCCTAGGCTCTGTTGCTTTGTTTTTTCGATGTTTCAGGAAACACCATACACTTCTCCGGAGTGTCTGTTGGCAATTTACATCCCGCCCATCAGCATAACAAGGCTCCCAGGTCCCCAAGGCCTGTCCTGCCTTTCTGGATTTTACACTTTTTTCAGATGGCCCTTTTGACTGGGGGGAAGTGAGACTTCATTGTAGTGCAGATTTCCTTTGCAAGCTTGCTTGGTTGGCCAAAAAGGGCGTATGCGTTTTTTCCTGAATATATTCAGGAAAAAACGCATACGCCCTTTTTGGCCAAGTGCATCATTGTGGAAGTTCTGCCTCTTTTCCTATGCTTTCAATGCAATTCCAGTCTACCTCCTGAAATCGGTTTCCTGCAATTCTGCCCCGCTTTCAAGTCCTCTTGGCAGCCTTACTTCAGTCTATTTTTGGACGATAGCTGTCATTTATAACTCTGCAGGTTTGTGAATTACAGTGCCCCTGAGCTCCTTTCTTCAACTCGCTTTCTTTTGAGCAGGCCGCAACACCGCAGCATGGCTTCAGGCCCTAATCTGGTTCCGGCACGGCACGCTGAGCCATTGGTTATTTCCTCTTCCTGGTGGGAAATGAGAGTTAAATTTGCCCGTCCAGACACCTCCAGCTAATCTCTCATTGGTTCTCCCTATTCCTGTTCATCTTCCACAGAAATTGCAAACTGGGCCAAACAGGAGGTTAAAGGCGCTGACTCTCCAAGTGGGGAGAGTGTTAGTAAAGCGTCTGGAATGTTGCACCCGAGTACCAGGGGAGAAGAACTGAGACATATTTGAACACGTCTCCCGTTCACACAGTTGATCATACTCTGGGTTCAACATGCATGTTTTAGCTGAAGGAAGAATACTTTAAACCTGCAGAGTTGAGACCCGTGGAATGGGTACCATGCAATATGACTTCAAAGGGTCTTCATTTGCTCACCAAACCTCTCAAATCCTATCACTGCTGCATTTACGCCCCTGTACACACGCTTGATTCTCTTTTGGAGACATAGCAATCCATAGGTTTTAAGATACTTACTAGTCAGGTACATTCTTAGGCGTTTAATATGGGGTGTTGAGTCCATTTCATTGAGCAAGGAGTAGCTCTTGTGTATTCCATATTTGGCTTAAGGAACTTTATCTGTGCTCATTTCAATCTCTGGTTTTATGCAGCACCCCAACTCACCTTTCCCCTTAAGCAAGCATAAGTTGCTTTTCTAAATTTGAAACCCTGTTCTGTTTTGGAATTCTGTTCCTGTGTAGCCAAGTTTACATTCTGTGTATTAGTGATATCTTATGATGTTTCTTTTTCTGTGTGACTTATTTCAGTTAGAATCATCATACCTGAATCCACTCATTATGCTGCTACGGGCCTGATGACATAGATTTCATTGCTGAGTGATACTGCATTGTACATAAGTACCACAAGTTCTTTATCCATTTTTCACTTTCTGTGATATTGAACTTGTACGGTAAACGAGGTTCTTGTAAACAGAGGCGTCCCAAACTTTGGGGTGGCTGTGTCTTTTTGATTTTAATTTCCCTAAGCTATAGGACCATAAGTGGAAGTGCCCTAGGCTCTGTTGCTTTGTTTTTTCGATGTTTCAGGAAACACCATACACTTCTCCCGAGTGTCTGTTGGCAATTTACATCCCGCCCATCAGCATAACAAGGCTCCCAGTTCTCCATGGCCTGTCCTGCCTTTCTGGATTTTACACTTTTTTCAGATGGCCCTTTTGACCGGGGGGAAGTGAGACTTCATTGTAGTGCAGATTTCCTTTGCAAGCTTGCTTGGTTGGCCAAAAAGGGCGTATGCGTTTTTTCCTGAATATATTCAGGAAAAAACGCATACGCCCTTTTTGGCCAAGTGCATCATTGTGGACGTTCTGCCTCTTTTCCTATGCTTTCAATGCAATTCCAGTCTACCTCCTGAAATCGGTTTCCTGCAATTCTGCCCCGTTTCAAGTCCTCTTGGCAGCCTTACTTCAGTATATTTTTGGACGATAGCTGTAATTTATAACTCTGCAGGTTTGTGAATTACAGTGCCCCTGAGCTCCTTTCTTCAACTCGCTTTCTTGTGACCTGGCCGCAACACCGCAGGATGGCTTCAGGCCCTAATCTGGTTCCAGCACGGCACGCTGAGCCTTTGGTTAATTCCTCTTCCTGGTGGGAAATTAGAGTTAAATTTGCCCGTCCAGACACCTCCAGCTAGTCTCTCATTGGTTCTCGCTATTCCTGTTCATCTTCCACAGAAATTGAAAACTGGGCCAAACAGGAGGTTAAAGGGACTGACTCTCCAAGTCGGGAGAGTGTTAGTAAAGCGTCTGGAATGTTGCACCCGAGTACCAGGATACGAAAACTGACACATATTTGAACACGTCTCCCGATCACACGGTTGATCATACTCTAGGTTCCACATGCATGTTTTAGCTGAAGGAAGAATACCTTAAACCTGGGTAGTTGAAACCTGTGGAATGGGTACCATGCAATATGACTTCAAAGGGTCTTCATTTGCTCACCGAACCTCTCCAATCCTATCACTGCTGCGTTTATGCCCCTGTACACATGCTTGATTCTCTTTCGGAGACATAGCAATCCATAGCTTTTAAGATACTTACTAGTCAGGTACATTCTTAGGCGTTTAATATGCGGTGTTGAGTCCACTTCGTTGAGCAAGCAGTAGCTCTTGTCTATTCCATATTTGGCTTAAGGAACTTTATCTGTGCTCATTTCAATCTCTGGTTTTATGCAGCACCCCAACTCACCTTTCCCCTTAAGCAAGCATAAGTTGGTTTTCTAAATTTGAGACCCTGTTCTGTTTTGGAATTCAGTTCCTGTGTAGCCAAGTTTACATTCCATGTATTAGTGATATCTTATGATGTTTCTTTTTCTATGTGACTTATTTCAGTTAGAATCATCGTACCTGAATCCACTCATTATGCTGCTACGGGCCTGATGACATAGATTTCATTGCTGAGTGATACTGCATTGTACGTAAGTACCACAAGTTCTTTATCCATTTTTCACTTTCTGTGATATTGAACTTGTACGGTAAACGAGGTTCTTGTAAACAGAGGCATCCCAAACTTTGGGGTGGCTGTGTCATTTTGATTTTAATTTCCCTAAGCTATAGGACCATAAGTGGCAGTGCCCAAGGCTCTGTTGCTTTGTTTTTTAGATGTTTCAGGAAACACCATACACTTCTCCCGAGTGTCTGTTGGCAATTTACATCCCGCCCATCAGCATAACAAGGCTCCCAGGTCTCCGTGGCCTGTCCTGCCTTTCTGGATTTTACACTTTTTTCAGATGGCCCTTTTGAACGGGGGGAAGTGAGACTTCATTGTAGTGCAGATTTCCTTTGCAAGCTTGCTTGGTTGGCCAAAAGGGCGTATGCGTTTTTTCCTGAATATATTCAGGAAAAAACGCATACGCCCTTTTTGGCCAAGTGCATCATTGTGGACGTTCTGCCTCTTTTCCTATGCTTTCAATGCAATTCCAGTCTACCTCCTGAAATCGGTTTCCTGCAATTCTGCCCCGCTTTCAAGTCCTCTTGGCAGCCTTACTTCAGTATATTTTTGGACGATAGCTGTCATGTATAACTCTGCAGGTTTGTGATTTACAGTGCCCCTGAGCTCCTTTCTTCAACTCGCTTTCTTTTGAGCAGGCCGCAACACCGCAGGATGGCTTCAGGCCCTAATCTGGTTCCCGCACGGCACGCTGAGCCTTTGGTTATTTCCTCTTCCTGGTGGGAAATGATAGTTAAATTTGCCCGTCCAGACACCTCCAGCTAGTCTCTCATTGGTTCTCCCTATTCCTGTTCATCTTCCGCAGAAATTGCAAACTGGGCCAAACAGGAGGTTAAAGGCGCTGACTCTCCAAGTGGGGAGAGTGTTAGTAAAGCGTCTGGAATGTTGCACCCGAGTACCAGGGGAGAAGCACTGAGACATATTTGAACACGTCTCCCGTTCACACGGTTGATCATACTCTGGGTTCCACATGCATGTTTTAGCTGAAGGAAGAATACCTTAAACCTGGAGAGTTGAGACCCGTGGAATGGGTACCATGCAATATGACTTCAAACGGTCTTCATTTGCTCACCGAACCTCTCCAATCCTATCACTGCTGCGTTTACGCCCCTGTACACACGCTTGATTCTCTTTTGGAGACATAGCAATCCATAGGTTTTAAGATACTTACTAGTCAGGTACATTCTTAGACGTTTAATATGGGGTGTTGAGTCCATTTCGTTGAGCAAGGAGTAGCTCTTGTCTATTCCATATTTGGCTTAAGGAACTTTATCTGTGCTCATTTCAATCTCTGGTTTTATGCAGCACCCCAACTCACCTTTCCCCTTAAGCAAGCATAAGTTGGTTTTCTAAATTTGAGACCCTGTTCTGTTTTGGAATTCAGTTCCTGTGTAGCCAAGTTTACATTCCGTGTATTAGTGATATCTTATGATGTTTCTTTTTCTGTGTGACTTATTTCAGTTCGAATCATCGTACCTGAATCCACTCATTATGCTGCTACGGGCCTGATGACATAGATTTCATTGCTGAGTGATACTGCATTGTACGTAAGTACCACAAGTTCTTTATCCATTTTTCACTTTCTGTGATATTGAACTTGTACGGTAAACGAGGTTCTTGTAAACAGAGGCGTCCCAAACTTTGGGGTGGCTGTGTCTTTTTGATTTTAATTTCCCTAAGCTATAGGACCATAAGTGGAAGTGCCCTAGGCTCTGTTGCTTTGTTTTTTCGATGTTTCAGGAAACACCATACACTTCTCCCGAGTGTCTGTTGGCAATTTACATCCCGCCCATCAGCATAACAAGGCTCCCAGTTCTCCATGGCCTGTCCTGCCTTTCTGGATTTTACACTTTTTTCAGATGGCCCTTTTGACTGGGGGGAATTGAGACTTCATTGTAGTGCAGATTTCCTTTGCAAGCTTGCTTGGTTGGCCAAAAAGGGCGTATGCGTTTTTTCCTGAATATATTCAGGAAAAAACGCATACGCCCTTTTTGGCCAAGTGCATCATTGTGGACGTTCTGCCTCTTTTCCTATGCTTTCAATGCAATTCCAGTCTACCTCCTGAAATCGGTTTCCTGCAATTCTGCCCCGCTTTCAAGTCCTCTTGGCAGCCTTACTTCAGTCTATTTTTGGACGATAGCTGTCATTTATAACTCTGCAGGTTTGTGAATTACAGTGCCCCTGAGCTCCTTTCTTCAACTCGCTTTCTTTTGAACAGGCCGCAACACCGCAGGATGGCTTCAGGCCCTAATCTGGTTCCGGCACGGCACACTGAGCCTTTGGTTATTTCCTCTTCCTGGTGGGAAAAGAGAGTTAAATTCGCGCATCCAGACACCTCCAGCTAGTCTCTCATTGGTTCTCCCTATTCCTGTTCATCTTCCGCAGAAATTGCAAACTGGGCCATACAGGAGGTTAAAGGCGCTGACTCTCCAAGTGGGGAGAGTGTTAATAAAGCGTCTGGAATGTTGCACCCGAGTACCAGGGGAGGAAAACTGAGACATATTTGAACACGTCTCCCGTTCACACGGTTGATCATACTCTGGGTTCCACATGCATGTTTTAGCTGAAGGAAGAATACCTTAAACCTGGAGAGTTGAGACCAGTGGAATGGGTACCATGCAATATGACTTCAAAGGGTCTTCATTTGCTCACCGAACCTCTCCAATCCTATCACTGCTGCGTTTATGCCCCTGTACACATGCTTGATTCTCTTTTGGAGACATAGCAATCCATAGGTTTTAAGATACTTACTAGTCAGGTACATTCTTAGGCGTTTAATTTGGGGTGTTGAGACCATTTCGTTGAGCAAGGAGTAGCTCTTTTCTATTCCATATTTGGCTTAAGGAACTTTATCTGTGCTCATTTCAATCTCTGGTTTTATGCAGCACCCCAACTCACCTTTCCCCTTAAGCAAGCATAAGTTGCTTTTCTAAACTTGAGACCCTGTTCTGTTTTGGAATTCAGTTCCTGTGTAGCCAAGTTTACATTCTGTGTATTAGTGATATCTTATGATGTTTCTTTTTCTGTGTGACTTATTTCAGTTAGAATCATCGTACCTGAATCCACTCATTATGCTGCTACGGGCCTGATGACATAGATTTCATTGCTGAGTGATACTGCATTGTACGTAAGTACCACAAGTTCTTTATCCATTTTTCACTTTCTGTGATATTGAACTTGTATGGTAAACGAGATTCTTGTAAACAGAGGCGTCCCAAACTTTGGGGTGGCTGTGTCTTTTTTATTTTAATTTCCCTAAGCTATAGGACCATAAGTGGAAGTGACCTAGGCTCTGTTGCTTTGTTTTTTCGATGTTTCAGGAAACACCATACACTTCTCCCGAGTGTCTGTTGGCAATTTACATCCCGTCCATCAGCATAACAAGGCTCCCAGTTCTCCATGGCCTGTCCTGCCTTTCTGGATTTTACACTTTTTTCAGATGGCCCTTTTGACCGGGGGGAAGTGAGACTTCATTGTAGTGCAGATTTCCTTTGCAAGCTTGCTTGGTTGGCCAAAAAGGGCGTATGCGTTTTTTCCTGAATATATTCAGGAAAAAACGCATACGCCCTTTTTGGCCAAGTGCATCATTGTGGACGTTCTGCCTCTTTTCCTATGCTTGAAATGCAATTCCAGTCTACCTCCTGAAATCGGTTTCCTGCAATTCTGCCCCGCTTTCAAGTCCTCTTGGCAGCCTTACTTCAGTATATTTTTAGACGATAGCTGTCATTTATAACTCTGCAGGTTTGTGAATTACAGTGCTCCTGAGCTCCTTTCTTCAACTCGCTTTCTTTTGAGCAGGCCGCAAAACCGCAGGATGGCTTCAGGCCCTAATCTGGTTCCGGCACGGCACGCTGAGCCTTTGGTTATTTCCTCTTCCTGGTGGGAAATGAGAGTTAAATTTGCCCGTCCAGACACCTCCAGCTAGTCTCTCATTGGTTCTCCCTATTCCTGTTCATCTTCCGCAGAAATTGCAAACTTGGCCAAACAGGAGGTTAAAGGCGCTGACTCTCCAAGTGGGGAGAGTGTTAGTAAAGCTTCTGGAATGTTGCACCCGAGTACCAGGGGAGAAGCACTGAGACATATTTGAACACGTCTCCCGTTCACATGGTTGATCATACTCTGGGTTCCACATGCATGTTTTAGCTGAAGGAAGAATACCTTAAACATGGAGAGTTGAGACCTGTGTAATGGGTACCATGCAATATGACTTCAAAGGGTCTTCATTTGCTCACCGAACCTCTCCAATCCTATCTGCTGCGTTTATGCCCCTGTACACACGCTTGATTCTCTTTTGGAGACATAGCAATCCATAGGTTTTAAGATACTTACTAGTCAGGTACATTCTTAAGCGTTTATTATGGGGTGTTGAGTCCATTTCGTTGAGCAAGGAGTAGCTCTTGTCTATTCCATATTTGGCTTAAGGAACTTTATCTGTGCTCATTTCAATCTCTGGTTTTATGCAGCACCCCAACTCACCTTTCCCCTTAAGCAAGCATAATTTGGTTATCTAAATTTGAGACCCTGTTCTGTTCTGTAATTCTGTTCCTGTGTAGTCAAGTTTACATTCCGTGTATTACTGATATCTTATGATGTTTCTTTTTCTGTGTGACTTATTTCAGTTAGAATCATCATACCTGAATCCACTCATTGTGCTGCTAAGGGCCTGATGACACAGATTTCATTGCTGAGTGATATTGCTTTGTAAGTAAATACCACAACTTCTTTCTCCATTTTTCACTTTCTGCGATGTTGAACTTGTACTGTAAACGAGGTTCTTGTAAACAGAGCCGTTCCAAACTTTGGGGTGGCTGTGTCTTTTTGATTTTAATTTCCCTAAGCTATAGGACCATAAGTGGAATTGCCCTAGGTTCTGTTGCTTTGTTTTTTAGATGTTTCAGGAAACACCATACACTTCGCCCAAGTGGTTGTTGGCAATTTACATCCCACCCATCAGCATAACAAGGCTCCCAGTTCTCCATGGCCTGTCCTGCCTTTCTGGATTTTACACTTTTTTCAGATGGCCCTTTTGACCGGGGGGAAGTGAGACTTCATTGTAGTGCAGATTTCCTTTGCAAGCTTGCTTGGTTGGCCAAAAAGGGCGTATGCGTTTTTTCCTGAATATATTCAGGAAAAAACGCATACGCCCTTTTGGGCCAAGTGCATCATTGTGGACGTTCTGCCTCTTTTCCTATGCTTTCAATGCAATTCCAGTCTACCTCCTGAAATCGGTTTCCTGCAATTCTGCCCCGCTTTCAAGTCCTCTTGGCAGCCTTACTTCAGTATATTTTTGGACGATAGCTGTCATTTATAACTCTGCAGGTTTGTGAATTACAGTGCCCCTGAGCTCCTATCTTCAACTTGCTTTCTTGTGACCTGGCCGCAACACCGCAGGATGGCTTCAGGCCCTAATCTGGTTCTGGCACGGCATGTTGAGCCTTTGGTTAATTCCTCTTCCTGGTGGGAAATGAGAGTTAAATTTGCCCGTCCAGACACCTCCAGCTAGTCTCTCATTGGTTCTCGCTATTCCTGTTCATCTTCAGCAGAAATTGCAAACTGGGCCAAACAGGAGGTTAAAGGGACTGACTCTCCAAGTGGGGAGAGTGTTAGTAAAGCGTCTGGAATGTTGCACCCGAGTACCAGGGGAGGAAAACTGAGACATAGTTGAACACGTCTCCCGATCACATGGCTGATCATACTCTGGGTTCCACATGCATCTTTTAGCTGAAGGAAGAATACCTTAAACCTGGGTAGTTGAAACCCGTGGAATGGGTACCATGCAATATGACTTCAAAGGGTCTTCATTTGCTCACGAACCTCTCCAATCCTATCAGTGCTGCGTTTATGCCCCTGTACACATGCTTGATTCTCTTTTGGAGACATAGCAATCCATAGGTTTTAAGATACTTACTAGTCAGGTACATTCTTAGGCGTTTAATATGCGGTGTTGAGTCCATTTCGTTGAGCAAGGAGTAGCTCTTGTCTATTCCATATTTGGCTTAAGGAACTTTATCTGTGCTCATTTCAATCTCTGGTTTTATGCAGCACCCCAACTCACCTTTCCCCTTAAGCAAGCATAAGTTGGTTTTCTAAATTTGAGACCCTGTTCTGTTCTGTAATTCAGTTCCTGTGTAGCCAAGTTTACATTCCGTGTATTACTGATATCTTATGATGTTTCTTTTTCTGTGTGACTTATTTCAGTTAGAATCATCATACCTGAATCCACTCATTGTGCTGCTAAGGGCCTGATGACACAGATTTCATTGCTGAGTGATATTGTTTTGTAAGTAAATACCACAACTTCTTTATCCATTTTTCACTTTCTGCGATGTTGAACTTGTACTGTAAATGAGGTTCTTGTAAACAGAGCCGTTCCAAACTTTGGGGTGGCTGTGTCTTTTTGATTTTAATTTCCCTAAGCTATAGGACCATAAGTGGAAGTGCCCTAGGTTCTGTTGCTTTGTTTTTTAGATGTTTCAGGAAACACCATACACTTCTCCCGAGTGGTTGTTGGCAATTTACATCCCGCCCATCAGCATAACAAGGCTCCCAGTTCTCCATGGCCTGTCCTGCCTTTCTGGATTTTACACTTTTTTCAGATGGCCCTTTTGACCGGGGGGAAGTGAGACTTCATTGTAGTGCAGATTTTCTTTGCAAGCTTGCTTGGTTGCCCAAAAAGGGCGTATGCGTTTTTTCCTGAATATATTCAGGAAAAAACGCATACGCCCTTTTTGGCCAAGTGCATCATTGTGGACGTTCTGCCTCTTTTCCTATGCTTTCAATGCAATTCCAGTCTACCTCCTGAAATCGGTTTCCTGCAATTCTGCCCCGCTTTCAAGTCCTCTTGGCAGCCTTACTTCAGTCTATTTTTGGACGATAGCTGTCATTTATAACTCTGCAGGTTTGTGAATTACAGTGCCCCTGAGCTCCTTTCTTCAACTCGCTTTCTTTTGAGCTGGCCGAAACACCGCAAGATGGCTTCAGGCCCTAATCTGGTTCCGGTATGGCACGCTGAGCCTTTGGTTATTTCCTCTTCCTGGTGGGAAATGAGAGTTAAATTTGCCCGTCCAGACACCTCCAGCTAGTCTCTCATTGGTTCTCGCTATTCCTGTTCATCTTCCGCAGAAATTGCAAACTGGGCCAAACAGGAGGTTAAAGGCGCTGACTCTCCAAGTGGGGAGAGTGTTAGTAAAGCGTCTGGAATGTTGCACCCGAGTACCAGGGTACGAAAACTGAGATATATTTGAACACGTCTCCCGATCACATGGTTGATCATACTCTGGGTTCCACATGCATGTTTTAGCTGAAGGAAGAATACCTAAAACCTGGGTAGTTGAAACCCGTGGAATGGGTACCATGCAATATGACTTCAAAGGGTCTTCATTTGCTCACCGAACCTCTCCAATCCTATCACTGCTGCGTTTATGCCCCTGTACACATGCTTGATTCTCTTTTGGAGACATAGCAATCCATAGGTTTTAAGATACTTACTAGTCAGGTACATTCTTAGGCGTTTAATATGCGGTGTTGAGTCCATTTCGTTGAGCAAGGAGTAGCTCTTGTCTATTCCATATTTGGCTTAAGGAACTTTATCTGTGCTCATTTCAATCTCTGGTTTTATGCAGCAACCCAACTCACCTTTCCCCTTAAGCAAGCATAAGTTGGTTTTCTAAATTTGAGACCCTGTTCTGTTTTGGAATTCAGTTCCTGTGTAGCCAAGTTTACATTCCGTGTATTAGTGATATGTTATGATGTTTCTTTTTCTGTGTGACTTATTTCAGTTAGAATCATCGTACCTGAATCCACTCATTATGATGCTACAGGCCTGATGACATTGATTTCATTGCTGAGTGATACTGCATTGTACGTAAGTACCACAAGTTCTTTATCCATTTTTCACTTTCTGTGATATTGAACTTGTACGGTAAACGAGGTTCTTGTAAACAGAGCCGTTCCAAACTTTGGGGTGGCTGTGTCTTTTTGATTTTAATTTCCCTAAGCTATAGGACAATAAGTGGAAGTGCCCTAGGCTGTGTTGCTTTGTTTTTTAGATGTTTCAGGAAACACCATACACTTCTCCCAAGTGTCTGTTGGCAATTTACATCCCGCCCATCAGCATAACAAGGCTCCCAGTTCTCCATGGCCTGTCCTGCCTTTCTGGATTTTACACTTTTTTCAGATGGCCCTTTTGACCGGGGGGAAGTGAGACTTCATTGTAGTGCAGATTTCCTTTGCAAGCTTGCTTGGTTGGCCAAAAAGGGCGTATGCGTTTTTTCATGAATATATTCAGGAAAAATCGCATACGCCCTTTTTGGCCAAGTGCATCAATGCGGACGTTCTGCCTCTTTTCCTATGCTTTCAATGCAATTCCAGTCTACCTCCTGAAATTGGTTTACTGCAATTCTGCCCTGCTTTCAAGTCCTCTTGGCAGCCTTACTTCAGTCTATTTTTGGACGATAGCTGTCATTTATAACTCTGCAGGTTTGTGAATTACAGTGTCCCTGAGCTCCTTTCTTCAACTCGCTTTCTTGTGAGCTGGCCGCAACACCGCAGGATGGCTTCAGGCCCTAATCTGCTTCCGGCACGGCACGCTGAGCCTTTGGTTAATTCCTCTTCCTGATGGGAAATGAGAGTTAAATTTGCCCGTCCAGACACCTCCAGCTAGTCTCTCATTTGTTCTCCCTATTCCTGTTCATCTTCCGCAGAAATTGCAAACTTGGCCAAACAGGAGGTTAAAGGCGCTGACTCTCCAAGTGGGGAGAGTGTTAGTAAAGCATCTGGAATGTTGCACCCGAGTACCAGGGAAGGAAAACTGAGAAATATTTGAACACGTCTCCCGTTCACACGGTTGATCATACTCTGGGTTCCACATGCATGTTTTAGCTGAAGGAAGAATACCTTAAACATGGAGAGTTGAGACCTGTGTAATGGGTACCATGCAATATGACTTCAAAGGGTCTTCATTTGCTCACCGAACCTCTCCAATCCTATCTGCTGCGTTTATGCCCCTGTACACACGCTTGATTCTCTTTTGGAGACATAGCAATCCATAGGTTTTAAGATACTTACTAGTCAAGTACATTCTTAGGCGTTTAATATGGGGTGTTGAGTCCATTTCGTTGAGCAAGGAGTAGCTGTTGTCTATTCCATATTTGGCTTAAGGAACTTTATCTGTGCTCATTTCAATCTCTGGTTTTATGCAGCACCCCAACTCACCTTTCCCCTTAAGCAAGCATAAGTTGGTTTTCTAAATTTGAGACCCTGTTCTGTTCTGTAATTCAGTTCCTGTGTAGCCAAGTTTACATTCCGTGTATTACTGATATGTTATGATGTTTCTTTTTCTGTGTGACTTATTTCAGTTAGAATCATCGTACCTGAATCCACTCATTATGATGCTACAGGCCTGATGACATTGATTTCATTGCTGAGTGATACTGCATTGTACGTAAGTACCACAAGTTCTTTATCCATTTTTCACTTTCTGTGATATTGAACTTGTACGGTAAACGAGGTTCTTGTAAACAGAGGCGTCCCAAACTTTGGGGTGGCTGTGTCTTTTTGATTTTAATTTCCCTAAGCTATAGGACCATAAGTGGAAGTGCCCTAGGCTCTGTTGCTTTGTTTTTTAGATGTTTCAGGAAACACCATACACTTCTCCCGAGTGGTTGTTGGCAATTTACATCCCGCCCATCAGCATAACAAGGCTCCCAGTTCTCCATGGCCTGTCCTGCCTTTCTGGATTTTACACTTTTTTCAGATGGCCCTTTTGACCGGGGGGAAGTGAGACTTCATTGTAGTGCAGATTTCCTTTGCAAGCTTGCTTGGTTGGCCAAAAAGGCGTATGCGTTTTTTCCTGAATATATTCAGGAAGAAACGCATACGCCCTTTTTGGCCAAGTGCATCATTGTGGACGTTCTGCCTCTTTTCCTATGCTTTCAATGCAATTCCAGTCTACCTCCTGAAATCGGTTTCCTGCAATTCTGCCCCGCTTTCAAGTCCTCTTGGCAGCCTTACTTCAGTCTATTTTTGGACGATAGCTGTCATTTATAACTCTGCAGGTTTGTGAATTACAGTGCCCCTGAGCTCCTTTCTTCAACTCGCTTTCTTGTGAGCTGGCCGCAAGACCGCAGGATGGCTTCAGGCCCTAATCTGCTTCTGCCACGGCACGCTGAGCCTTTGGTTAATTCCTCATCCTGGTGGGAAATGAGAGTTAAATTTGCCCGTCCAGACACCTCCAGCTAGTCTCTCATTGGTTCTTGCTATTCCTGTTCATCTTCCGCAGAAATTGCAAACTGGGCCAAACAGGAGGTTAAAGGCGCTGACTCTCCAAGTGGGGAGAGTGTTAGTAAAGCGTCTGGAATGTTGCACCCGAGTACCAGGGGAGAAAAACTGAGACATATTTGAACACGTCTCCCGTTCACACGGTTGATCATACTCTGGGTTCCACATGCATGTTTTAGCTGAAGGAAGAATACTTTAAACCTGCAGAGTTGAGACCCGTGGAATGGGTACCATGCAATATGACTTCAAAGGGTCTTCATTTGCTCACCGAACCTCTCCAATCCTATCACTGCTGCATTTACGCCCCTGTACACACGCTTGATTCTCTTTTGGAGACATAGCAATCCATAGGTTTTAAGATACTTACTAGTCAGGTACATTCTTTGGCGTTTAATATGGGGTGTTGAGTCCATTTCGTTGAGCAAGGAGTAGCTCTTGTCTATTCCATATTTGGCTTAAGGAACTTTATCTGTGCTCATTTCAATCTCTGGTTTTATGCAGCACCCCAACTCACCTTTCCCCTTAAGCAAGCATAAGTTGCTTTTCTAAATTTGAGACCCTGTTCTGTTTTGGAATTCAGTTCCTGTGTAGCCAAGTTTCCATTCTGTGTATTAGTGATATCTTATGATGTTTCTTTTTCTGTGTGACTTATTTCAGTTAGAGTAAACGAGGTTCTTGTAAACAGAGGCGTCCCAAACTTTGGGGTGGCTGTGTCTTTTTGATTTTAATTTCCCTAAGCTATAGGACCATAAGTGGAAGTGCCCTAGGCTCTGTTGCTTTGTTTTTTAGATGTTTCAGGAAACACCATACACTTCTCCCGAGTGGTTGTTGGCAATTTACATCCCGCCCATCAGCATAACAAGGCTCCCAGTTCTCCATGGCCTGTCCTGCCTTTCTGGATTTTACACTTTTTTCAGATGGCCCTTTTGACCGGGGGGAAGTGAGACTTCTTTGTAGTGCAGATTTCCTTTGCAAGCTTGCTTGGTTGGCCAAAAAGGGCGTATGCGTTTTTTCCTGAATATATTCAGGAAGAAACGCATACGCCCTTTTTGGCCAAGTGCATCATTGTGGACGTTCTGCCTCTTTTCCTATGCTTTCAATGCAATTCCAGTCTACCTCCTGAAATCGGTTTCCTGCAATTCTGCCCCGCTTTCAAGTCCTCTTGGCAGCCTTAGTTCAGTCTATTTTTGGACGATAGCTGTCATTTATAACTCTGCAGGTTTGTGAATTACAGTGCCCCTGAGCTCCTTTCTTCAACTCGCTTTCTTGTGAGCTGGCCGCAAGACCGCAGGATGGCTTCAGGCCCTAATCTGCTTCTGCCACGGCACGCTAGCCTTTGGTTAATTCCTCATCCTGGTGGGAAATGAGAGTTAAATTTGCCCGTCCAGACACCTCCAGCTAGTCTCTCATTGGTTCTTGCTATTCCTGTTCATCTTCCGCAGAAATTGCAAACTGGGCCAAACAGGAGGTTAAAGGCGCTGACTCTCCAAGTGGGGAGAGTGTTAGTAAAGCGTCTGGAATGTTGCACCCGAGTACCAGGGGAGAAAAACTGAGACATATTTGAACACGTCTCCCGTTCACATGGTTGATCATACTCTGGGTTCCACATGCATGTTTTAGCTGAAGGAAGAATACTTTAAACCTGCAGAGTTGAGACCCGTGGAATGGGTACCATGCAATATGACTTCAAAGGGTCTTCATTTGCTCACCGAACCTCTCCAATCCTATCACTGCTGCATTTACGCCCCTGTACACACGCTTGATTCTCTTTTGGAGACATAGCAATCCATAGGTTTTAAGATACTTACTAGTCAGGTACATTCTTTGGCGTTTAATATGGGGTGTTGAGTCCATTTCGTTGAGCAAGGAGTAGCTCTTGTCTATTCCATATTTGGCTTAAGGAACTTTATCTGTGCTCATTTCAATCTCTGGTTTTATGCAGCACCCCAACTCACCTTTCCCCTTAAGCAAGCATAAGTTGCTTTTCTAAATTTGAGACCCTGTTCTGTTTTGGAATTCAGTTCCTGTGTAGCCAAGTTTACATTCTGTGTATTAGTGATATCTTATGATGTTACTTTTTCTGTGTGACTTATTTCAGTTAGAATCATCGTACCTGAATCCACTCATTATGCTGCTACGGGCCTGATGACATAGATTTCATTGCTGAGTGATACTGCATTGTACGTAAGTACCACAAGTTCTTTATCCATTTTTCACTTTCTGTGATATTGAACTTGTACGGTAAATGAGGTTCTTGTAAACAGAGGCGTCCCAAACTTTGGGGTGGCTGTGTCTTTTTGATTTTAATTTCCCTAAGCTATAGGACCATAAGTGGAAGTGCCCTAGGCTCTGTTGCTTTGTTTTTTAGATGTTTCAGGAAACACCATACACTTCTCCCGAGTGTCTGTTGGCAATTTACATCCCGCCCATCAGCATAACAAGTCTCCCAGTTCTCCATGGCCTGTCCTGCCTTTCTGGATTTTACACTTTTTTCAGGTGGCCCTTTTGACCGGGGGGAAGTGAGACTTCATTGTAGTGCAGATTTCCTTTGCAAGCTTGCTTGGTTGGCCAAAAAGGGCGTATGCGTTTTTTCCTGAATATATTCAGGAAAAAACGCATACGCCCTTTTTGGCCAAGTGCATCATTGTGGACGTTCTGCCTCCTTTCCTATGCTTGAAATGCAATTCCAGTCTACCTCCTCAGATCGGTTTCCTGCAATTCTGCCCCGCTTTCAAGTCCTCTTGGCAGCCTTACTTCAGTATATTTTTGGACGATAGCTGTCATTTATAACTCTGCATGTTTGTGAATTACAGTGCCCCTGAGCTCCTTTCTTCAACTCGCTTTCTTTTGAGCAGGCCGCAACACCGCAGGACGGCTTCAGGCCCTAATCTGGTTCCGGCCCGGCATGCTGAGCCTTTGGTTATTTCCTCATCCTGGTGGGAAATGAGAGTTAAATTTGCCCGTCCAGACACCTCCAGCTAGCCTCTAATTGGTTCTCGCTATTCCTGTTCATCTTCCGCAGAAATTGCAAACTGGGCCAAACAGGAGGTTAAAGGCGCTGACTCTCCAAGTGGGGAGAGTGTTAGTAAACCGTCTGGAATGTTGCACCCGAGTACCAGGGGAGAAAAACTGAGACATATTTGAACACGTCTCCCGTTCACACGGTTGATCATACTCTGACTTCCACATGCATGTTTTAGCTGAAGGAAGAATACTTTAAACCTGCAGAGTTGAGACCCGTGGAATGGGTACCATGCAATATGACTTCAAAGGGTCTTCATTTGCTCACCGAACCTCTCCAATCCTATCACTGCTGCATTTACGCCCCTGTACACATGCTTGATTCTCTTTTGGAGACATAGCAATCCATAGGTTTTAAGATACTTACTAGTCAGGTACATTCTTTGGCGTTTAATATGGGGTGTTGAGTCCATTTCGTTGAGCAAGGAGTAGCTCTTGTCTATTCCATATTTGGCTTAAGGAACTTTATCTGTGCTCATTTCAATCTCTGGTTTTATGCAGCACCCCAACTCACCTTTCCCCTTAAGCAAGCATAAGTTGCTTTTCTAAATTTGAGACCCTGTTCTGTTTTGGAATTCAGTTCCTGTGTAGCCAAGTTTACATTCTGTGTATTAGTGATATCTTATGATGTTTCTTTTTCTGTGTGACTTATTTCAGTTAGAATCATCGTACCTGAATCCACTCATTATGCTGCTACGGGCCTGATGACATAGATTTCATTGCTGAGTGATACTGCATTGTACGTCTGTACCACAAGTTCTTTATCCATTTTTCACTTTCTGTGATATTGAACTTGTACGGTAAATGAGGTTCTTGTAAACAGAGGCGTCCCAAACTTTGGGGTGGCTGTGTCTTTTCGATTTTAATTTCCCTAAGCTATAGGACCATAAGTGGAAGTGCCCTAGGCTCTGTTGCTTTGTTTTTTAGATGTTTCAAGAAACACCATACACTTCTCCCGAGTGGTTGTTGGCAATTTACATCCTGCCCATCAGCATAACAAGGCTCCCAGTTCTCCATGGCCTGTCCTGCCTTTCTGGATGTTACACTTTTTTCAGATGGCCCTTTTGACCGGGGGGGAAGTGAGACTTCATTGTAGTGCAGATTTCCTTTGCAAGCTTGCTTGGTTGGCCAAAAAGGGCGTATGCGTTTTTTCCTGAATATATTCAGGAAAAAACGCATACGCCCTTTTTGGCCAAGTGCATCATTGTGGACGTTCTGCCTCTTTTCCTATGCTTTCAATGCAATTCCAGTCTACCTCCTGAAATCGGTTTCCTGCAATTCTGCCCCGCTTTCAAGTCCTCTTGGCAGCCTTACTTCAGTATATTTTTGGACGATAGCTGTCATTTATAACTCTGCAGGTTTGTGAATTACAGTGCCCCTGAGCTCCTATCTTCAAGTCGCTTTCTTGTGACCTGGCCGCAACACCGCAGGATGGCTTCAGGCCCTAATCTGGTTCTGGCACGGCATGCTGAGCCTTTGGTTAATTCCTCTTCCTGGTGGGAAATGAGAGTTAAATTTGCCCATCCAGACACCTCCAGCTAGTCTCTCATTGGTTCTCGCTATTCCTGTTCATCTTCCACAGAAATTGCAAACTGGCCCAAACAGGAGGTTAAAGGGACTGACTCTCCAAGTGGGGAGAGTGTTAGTAAAGCGTCTGGAATGTTGCACCCGAGTACCAGGGGAGGAAAACTGAGACATAGTTGAACACGTCTCCCGATCACATGGCTGATCATACTCTAGATTCCACATGCATGTTTTAGATGAAGGAAGAATACCTTAAACATGGGTAG
This sequence comes from Delphinus delphis, assembly GCF_949987515.2. Taxonomy (NCBI): domain Eukaryota; kingdom Metazoa; phylum Chordata; class Mammalia; order Artiodactyla; family Delphinidae; genus Delphinus; species Delphinus delphis. Next base: position 262,902 of record NW_027192866.1, read on the forward strand.
TTGAAACCCGTGGAATGGGTACCATGCAATATGACTTCAAAGGGTCTTCATTTGCTCACGAATCTCTCCAATCCTATCAGTGCTGCGTTTATGCCCCTGTACACATGCTTGATTCTCTTTTGGAGACATAGCAATCCATAGGTTTTAAGATACTTACTAGTCAGGTACGTTCTTAGGCGTTTAATATGCGGTGTTGAGTCCATTTCGTTGAGCAAGGAGTAGCTCTTGTCTATTCCATATTTGGCTTAAGGAACTTTATCTGTGCTCATTTCAATCTCTGGTTTTATGCAGCACCCCAACTCACCTTTACCCTTAAGCAAGCATAAGTTGCTTTTCTAAATTTGAGACCCTGTTCTGTTCTGTAATTCAGTTCCTGTGTAGCCAAGTTTACATTCCGTGTATTACTGATATCTTATGATGTTTCTTTTTCTGTGTGACTTATTTCAGTTAGAATCATCATACCTGAATCCACTCATTGTGCTGCTAAGGGCCTGATGACATAGATTTCATTGCTGATTGATATTGCTTTGTAAGTAAATACCACAAATTCTTTATCCATTTTTCACTTTCTGCGATGTTGAACTTGTACTGTAAATGAGGTTCTTGTAAACAGAGCCGTTCCAAACTTTGGGGTGGCTGTGTCTTTTTGATTTTAATTTCCCTAAGCTATAGGACCATAAGTGGAAGTGCCCTAGGTTCTGTTGCTTTGTTTTTTAGATGTTTCAGGAAACACCATACACTTCTCCCGAGTGGTTGTTGGCAATTTACATCCCGCCCATCAGCATAACAAGGCTCCCAGTTCTCCATGGCCTGTCCTGCCTTTCTGGATTTTACACTTTTTTCAGATGGCCCTTTTGACCGGGGGGAAGTGAGACTTCATTGTAGTTCAGATTTCCTTTGCAAGCTTGCTTGGTTGGCCAAAAAGGGCGTATGCATTTTTTCCTGAATATATTCAGGAAAAAACGCATACGCCCTTTTTGGCCAAGTGCATCATTGTGGACGTTCTGCCTCTTTTCCTATGCTTTCAATGCAATTCCAGTCTACCTCCTGAAATCGGTTTCCTGCAATTCTGCCCCGCTTTCAAGTCCTCTTGGCAGCCTTACTTCAGTCTATTTTTGGACGATAGCTGTCATTTATAACTCTGCAGGTTTGTGAATTACAGTGCCCCTGAGCTCCTTTCTTCAACTCGCTTTCTTTTGAGCTGGCTGAAACACCGCAGGATGGCTTCAGGCCCTAATCTGCTTCCGGTACGGCATGCTGAGCCTTTGGTTATTTCCTCTTCCTGGTGGGAAATGAGAGTTAAATTTGCCCGTCCAGACACCTCCAGCTAGCCTCTCATTGGTTCTCGCTATTCCTGTTCATCTTCCGCAGAAATTGCAAACTGGGCCAAACAGGAGGTTAAAGGGACTGACTCTCCAAGTGGGGAGAGTGTTAGTAAAGTGTCTGGAATGTTGCACCCGAGTACCAGGGGAGGAAAACTGAGACATATTTGAACACGTCTCCCGATCACATGGTTGATCATACTCTAGGTTCCACATGCATGTTGTAGCTGAAGGAAGAATACCTTAAACCTGGGTAGTTGAAACCCGTGGAATGGGTACCATGCAATATGACTTCAAAGGGTCTTCATTTGCTCACCGAACCTCTCCAATCCTATCACTGCTGCGTTTATGCCCCTGTACACATGCTTGATTCTCTTTCGGAGACATAGCAATCCATAGGTTTTAAGATACTTACTAGTCAGGTACATTCTTAGGCGTTTAATATGCGGTGTTGAGTCCATTTCGTTGAGCAAGGAGTAGCTCTTGTCTATTCCATATTTGGCTTAAGGAACTTTATCTGTGCTCATTTCGATCTCTGGTTATGCAGCACCCCAACTCACCTTTACCCTTAAGCAAGCATAAGTTGGTTTTCTAAATTTGAGACCCTGTTCTGTTCTGTAATTCAGTTCCTGTGTAGCCAAGTTTACATTCCGTGTATTACTGATATATTATGATGTTTCTTTTTCTGTGTGACTTATTTCAGTTAGAATCATCATACCTGAATCCACTCATTGTGCTGCTAAGGGCCTGATTACATAGATTTCATTGCTGAGTGATATTGCTTTGTAAGTAAATACCACAACTTCTTTATCCATTTTTCACTTTCTGCGATGTTGAACTTGTACTGTAAACGAGGTTCTTGTAAACAGAGCCGTTCCAAACTTTGGGGTGGCTGTGTCTTTTTGATTTTAATTTCCCTAAGCTCTAGGACCATAAGTGGAAGTGCCCTAGGCTCTGTTGCTTTGTTTTTTAGATGTTTCAGGAAACACCATACACTTCTCCCGAGTGGTTGTTGGCAATTTACATCCCGCCCATCAGCATAACAAGGCTCCCAGTTCTCCATGGCCTGTCCTGCCTTTCTGGATTTTACACTTTTTTCAGATGGCCCTTTTGACCGGGGGGAAGTGAGACTTCATTGTACTGCAGATTTCCTTTGCAAGCTTGCTTGGTTGGCCAAAAAGGGCGTATGCGTTTTTTCCTGAATATATTCAGGAAAAAACGCATACGCCCTTTTTGGCCAAGTGCATCATTGTGGACGTTCTGCCTCTTTTCCTATGCTTTCAATGCAATTCCAGTCTACCTCCTGAAATCGGTTTCCTGCAATTCTGCCCCACTTTCAAGTCCTCTTGGCAGCCTTACTTCAGTCTATTTTTGGACGATAGCTGTCATTTATAACTCTGCAGGTTTTTGAATTACAGTGCCCCTGAGCTCCTTTCTTCATCTCGCTTTCTTGTGACCTGGCCGCCACACTGCAGGATTGCTTCAGGCCCTAATCTGGTACCGGAACGGCACGCTGAGCCTTTGGTTAATTCCTCTTCCTGGTGGGAAATGAGAGTTAAATTTGCCCGTCCAGACACCTCCAGCTAGTCTCTCATTGGTTCTCCCTATTCCTGTTCATCTTCCGCAGAAATTGCAAACTGGGCCAAACAGGAGGTTAAAGGTGCTGACTCTCCAAGTGGGGCGAGTGTTAGTAAAGCGTCTGGAATGTTGCACCCGAGTATCAGGGGAAGAAAACTGAGACATATTTGAACACGTCTCCCGTTCACACGGTTGATCATACTCTGGGTTCCACATGCATGTTTTAGCTGAAGGAAGAATACCTTAAACCTGGGTAGTTGAGACCCGTGTAATGGGTACCATGCCATATGACTTCAAAGGGTCTTCATTTGCTCACCGAACCTCTCCAATCCTATCACTGCTGCGTTTATGCCCCTGTACACACGCTTGATTCTCTTTTGGAGACATAGCAATCCATAGGTTTTAAGATACTTACTAGTCAGGTACATTCTTAGGCGTTTAATATGGGGTGTTGAGTCCATTTCGTTGAGCAAGGAGTAGCTCTTGTCTATTCCATATTTGGCTTAAGGAACTTTATCTGTGCTCATTTCAATCTCTGGTTTTATGCAACACCACAACTCACCTTTCCCCTTAAGCAAGCATAAGTTGGTTTTCTCAATTTGAAACCCTGTTCTGTTTTGGAATTCAGTTCCTGTGTAGCCAAGTTTACATTCCGTGTATTAGTGATACCTTATGATGTTTCTTTTTCTGTGTGACTTATTTCAGTTAGAATCATCGTACCTGAATCCACTCATTATATTGCTACGGGCCTGATGACATAGATTTCATTGCTGAGTGATACTGCATTGTACGTAAGTACCACAAGTTCTTTATCCATTTTTCACTTTCTGTGATATTGAACTTGTACGGTAAACGAGGTTCTTGTAAACAGAGGCGTCCCAAACTTTGGGGTGGCTGTGTCTTTTTGATTTTAATTTCCCTAAGCTATAGGACCATAAGTGGAAGTGCCCTAGGCTCCGTTGCTTTGTTTTTTAGATGTTTCAGGAAACACCATACACTTCTCCCAAGTGTCTGTTGGCAATTTACATCCCGCCCATCAGCATAACAAGGCTCCCAGTTCTCCATGGCCTGTCCTGCCTTTCTGGATTTTACACTTTTTTCAGATGGCCCTTTTGACCGGGGGGAAGTGAGACTTCATTGTAGTGCAGATTTCCTTTGCAAGCTTGCTTGGTTGGCCAAAAAGTGCGTATGCGTTTTTTCCTGAATATATTCAGGAAAAAACGCATACGCCCTTTTTGGCCAAGTGCATCATTGTGGACGTTCTGCCTCTTTTCCTATGCTTTCAATGCAATTCCAGTCTACCTCCTGAAATCGGTTTCCTGCAATTCTGCCCCGCTTTCAAGTCCTCTTGGCAGCCTTACTTCAGTCTATTTTTGGACGATAGCTGTCATTTATAACTCTGCAGGTTTGTGAATTACAGTGCCCCTGAGCTCCTTTCTTCAACTCGCTTTCTTGTGAGCTGGCCGCAACACCGCAGCATGGCTTCAGGCCCTAATCTGGTTCCGGCACGGCACGCTGAGCCTTTGGTTAATTCCTCTTCCTGGTGGGAAATGAGAGTTAAATTTGCCCGTCCAGACACCTCCAGCTAGTCTCTCATTGGTTCTCGCTATTCCTGTTCATCTTCCACAGAAATTGCAAACTGGGCCAAACAGGAGGTTAAAGGGACTGACTCTCCAAGTGGGGAGAGTGTTAGTAAAGTGTCTGGAATGTTGCACCCGAGTACCAGGGGAGGAAAACTGAGACATATTTGAACACGTCTCCCGATCACATGGTTGATCATACTCTAGGTTCCACATGCATGTTGTAGCTGAAGGAAGAATACCTTAAACCTGGGTAGTTGAAACCCGTGGAATGGGTACCATGCAATATGACTTCAAAGGGTCTTCATTTGCTCACCGAACCTCTCCAATCCTATCACTGCTGCGTTTATGCCCCTGTACACATGCTTGATTCTCTTTCGGAGACATAGCAATCCATAGGTTTTAAGATACTTACTAGTCAGGTACATTCTTAGGCGTTTAATATGCGGTGTTGAGTCCATTTCGTTGAGCAAGGAGTAGCTCTTGTCTATTCCATATTTGGCTTAAGGAACTTTATCTGTGCTCATTTCGATCTCTGGTTATGCACCACCCCAACTCACCTTTACCCTTAAGCAAGCATAAGTTGGTTTTCTAAATTTGAGACCCTGTTCTGTTCTGTAATTCAGTTCCTGTGTAGCCAAGTTTACATTCCGTGTATTACTGATATATTATGATGTTTCTTTTTCTGTGTGACTTATTTCAGTTAGAATCATCATACCTGAATCCACTCATTGTGCTGCTAAGGGCCTGATTACATAGATTTCATTGCTGAGTGATATTGCTTTGTAAGTAAATACCACAACTTCTTTATCCATTTTTCACTTTCTGCGATGTTGAACATGTACTGTAAACGAGGTTCTTGTAAACAGAGCCGTTCCAAACTTTGGGGTGGCTGTGTCTTTTTGATTTTAATTTCCCTAAGCTCTAGGACCATAAGTGGAAGTGCCCTAGGCTCTGTTGCTTTGTTTTTTAGATGTTTCAGGAAACACCATACACTTCTCCCGAGTGGTTGTTGGCAATTTACATCCCGCCCATCAGCATAACAAGGCTCCCAGTTCTCCATGGCCTGTCCTGCCTTTCTGGATTTTACACTTTTTTCAGATGACCCTTTTGACCGGGGGGAAGTGAGACTTCATTGTAGTGCAGATTTCCTTTGCAAGTTTGCTTGGTTGGCCAAAAAGGGCGTATGCGTTTTTTCCTGAATATATTCAGGAAAAAACGCATACGCCCTTTTTGGCCAAGTGCATCATTGTGGACGTTCTGCCTCTTTTCCTATGCTTTCAATGCAATTCCAGTCTACCTCCTGAAATTGGTTTCCTGCAATTCTGCCCCGCTTTCAAGTCCTCTTGGCAGCCTTACTTCAGTCTATTTTTGGACGATAGCTGTCACTTATAACTCTGCAGGTTTGTGAATTACAGTGCCCCTGAGCTCCTTTCTTCAACTCGTTTTCTTGTGACCTGGCCGCAACACCTAGGGTGGCTTCAGGCCCTAATCTGGTTGCGGCACGGCACGCTGAGCCTTTGGTTATTTCCTCTTCCTGGTGGGAAATGAGAGTTAAATTTGCCCGTCCAGACACCTCCAGCTAGTCTCTCATTGGTTCTCCCTATTCCTGTTCGTCTTCCGCAGAAATTGCAAACTGGGCCAAACAGGAGGTTAAAGGCGCTGACTCTCCAAGTGGGGAGAGTGTTAGTAAAGCGTCTGGAATGTTGCACCCGAGTACCAGGGGAGGAAAACTGAGACATATTTGAACACGTCTCCCGTTCACACGGTTGATCATACTCTGGGTTCCACATGCATGTTTTAGCTGAAGGAAGAATACCTTAAACCTGGAGAGTTGAGACCCTTGTAATGGGTACCATGCAATATGACTTCAAAGGGTCTTCATTTGCTCACCGAACCTCTCCAATCCTATCACTGCTGCGTTTATGCCCCTGTACACACGCTTGATTCTCTTTTGGAGACATAGCAATCCATAGGTTTTAAGATACTTACTAGTCAGGTACATTCTTAGACGTTTAATATGGGGTGTTGAGTCCATTTCGTTGAGCAAGGAGTAGCTCTTGTCTATTCCATATTTGGCTTAAGGAACTTTATCTGTGCTCATTTCAATCTCTGGTTTTATGCAGCACCCCAACTCACCTTTCCCCTTAAGCAAGCATAAGTTGCTTTTCTAAATTTGAGACCCTGTTCTGTTTTGGAATTCAGTTCCTGTGTAGCCAAGTTTCCATTCTGTGTATTAGTGATATCTTATGATGTTTCTTTTTCTGTGTGACTTATTTCAGTTAGAATCATCGTACCTGAATCCACTCATTATGCTGCTACGGGCCTGATGACATAGATTTCATTGCTGAGTGATACTGCATTGTACGTAAGTACCACAAGTTCTTTATCCATTTTTCACTTTCTGTGATATTGAACTTGTACGGTAAACGAGGTTCTTGTAAACAGAGGCGTCCCAAACTTTGGGGTGGCTGTGTCTTTTTGATTTTAATTTCCCTAAGCTATAGGACCATAAGTGGAAGTGCCCTAGGCTCTGTTGCTTTGTTTTTTAGATGTTTCAGGAAACACCATACACTTCTCCCGAGTGGTTGTTGGCAATTTACATCCCGCCCATCAGCATAACAAGGCTCCCAGTTCTCCATGGCCTGTCCTGCCTTTCTGGATTTTACACTTTTTTCAGATGGCCCTTTTGACCGGGGGGAAGTGAGACTTCATTGTAGTGCAGATTTCCTTTGCAAGCTTGCTTGGTTGGCCAAAAAGGGCGTATGCGTTTTTTCCTGAATATATTCAGGAAGAAACGCATACGCCCTTTTTGGCCAAGTGCATCATTGTGGACGTTCTGCCTCTTTTCCTATGCTTTCAATGCAATTCCAGTCTACCTCCTGAAATCGGTTTCCTGCAATTCTGCCCCGCTTTCAAGTCCTCTTGGCAGCCTTAGTTCAGTCTATTTTTGGACGATAGCTGTCATTTATAACTCTGCAGGTTTGTGAATTACAGTGCCCCTGAGCTCCTTTCTTCAACTCGCTTTCTTGTGAGCTGGCCGCAAGACCGCAGGATGGCTTCAGGCCCTAATCTGCTTCTGCCACGGCACGCTAGCCTTTGGTTAATTCCTCATCCTGGTGGGAAATGAGAGTTAAATTTGCCCGTCCAGACACCTCCAGCTAGTCTCTCATTGGTTCTTGCTATTCCTGTTCATCTTCCGCAGAAATTGCAAACTGGGCCAAACAGGAGGTTAAAGGCGCTGACTCTCCAAGTGGGGAGAGTGTTAGTAAAGCGTCTGGAATGTTGCACCCGAGTACCAGGGGAGAAAAACTGAGACATATTTGAACACGTCTCCCGTTCACATGGTTGATCATACTCTGGGTTCCACATGCATGTTTTAGCTGAAGGAAGAATACTTTAAACCTGCAGAGTTGAGACCCGTGGAATGGGTACCATGCAATATGACTTCAAAGGGTCTTCATTTGCTCACCGAACCTCTCCAATCCTATCACTGCTGCATTTACGCCCCTGTACACACGCTTGATTCTCTTTTGGAGACATAGCAATCCATAGGTTTTAAGATACTTACTAGTCAGGTACATTCTTTGGCGTTTAATATGGGGTGTTGAGTCCATTTCGTTGAGCAAGGAGTAGCTCTTGTCTATTCCATATTTGGCTTAAGGAACTTTATCTGTGCTCATTTCAATCTCTGGTTTTATGCAGCACCCCAACTCACCTTTCCCCTTAAGCAAGCATAAGTTGCTTTTCTAAATTTGAGACCCTGTTCTGTTTTGGAATTCAGTTCCTGTGTAGCCAAGTTTACATTCTGTGTATTAGTGATATCTTATGATGTTTCTTTTTCTGTGTGACTTATTTCAGTTAGAATCATCGTACCTGAATCCACTCATTATGCTGCTACGGGCCTGATGACATAGATTTCATTGCTGAGTGATACTGCATTGTACGTAAGTACCACAAGTTCTTTATCCATTTTTCACTTTCTGTGATATTGAACTTGTACGGTAAATGAGGTTCTTGTAAACAGAGGCGTCCCAAACTTTGGGGTGGCTGTGTCTTTTTGATTTTAATTTCCCTAAGCTATAGGACCATAAGTGGAAGTGCCCTAGGCTCTGTTGCTTTGTTTTTTAGATGTTTCAGGAAACACCATACACTTCTCCCGAGTGTCTGTTGGCAATTTACATCCCGCCCATCAGCATAACAAGTCTCCCAGTTCTCCATGGCCTGTCCTGCCTTTCTGGATTTTACACTTTTTTCAGGTGGCCCTTTTGACCGGGGGGAAGTGAGACTTCATTGTAGTGCAGATTTCCTTTGCAAGCTTGCTTGGTTGGCCAAAAAGGGCGTATGCGTTTTTTCCTGAATATATTCAGGAAAAAACGCATACGCCCTTTTTGGCCAAGTGCATCATTGTGGACGTTCTGCCTCCTTTCCTATGCTTGAAATGCAATTCCAGTCTACCTCCTCAGATCGGTTTCCTGCAATTCTGCCCCGCTTTCAAGTCCTCTTGGCAGCCTTACTTCAGTATATTTTTGGACGATAGCTGTCATTTATAACTCTGCATGTTTGTGAATTACAGTGCCCCTGAGCTCCTTTCTTCAACTCGCTTTCTTTTGAGCAGGCCGCAACACCGCAGGACGGCTTCAGGCCCTAATCTGGTTCCGGCACGGCATGCTGAGCCTTTGGTTATTTCCTCATCCTGGTGGGAAATGAGAGTTAAATTTGCCCGTCCAGACACCTCCAGCTAGCCTCTAATTGGTTCTCGCTATTCCTGTTCATCTTCCGCAGAAATTGCAAACTGGGCCAAACAGGAGGTTAAAGGCGCTGACTCTCCAAGTGGGGAGAGTGTTAGTAAACCGTCTGGAATGTTGCACCCGAGTACCAGGGGAGAAAAACTGAGACATATTTGAACACGTCTCCCGTTCACACGGTTGATCATACTCTGACTTCCACATGCATGTTTTAGCTGAAGGAAGAATACTTTAAACCTGCAGAGTTGAGACCCGTGGAATGGGTACCATGCAATATGACTTCAAAGGGTCTTCATTTGCTCACCGAACCTCTCCAATCCTATCACTGCTGCATTTACGCCCCTGTACACATGCTTGATTCTCTTTTGGAGACATAGCAATCCATAGGTTTTAAGATACTTACTAGTCAGGTACATTCTTAGGCGTTTAATATGGGGTTTTGAGTCGATTTCGTTGAGCAAGGAGTAGCTGTTGTCTATTCCATATTTGGCTTAAGGAACTTTATCTGTGCTCATTTCAATCTCTGGTTTTATGCAGCACCCCAACTCACCTTTCCCCTTAAGCAAGCATAAGTTGCTTTTCTAAATTTGAGACCCTGTTCTGTTTTGGAATTCAGTTCCTGTGTAGCCAAGTTTACATTCTGTGTATTAGTGATATCTTATGATGTTTCTTTTTCTGTGTGACTTATTTCAGTTAGAATCATCGTACCTGAATCCACTCATTATGCTGCTACGGGCCTGATGACATAGATTTCATTGCTGAGTGATACTGCATTGTACGTCTGTACCACAAGTTCTTTATCCATTTTTCACTTTCTGTGATATTGAACTTGTACGGTAAATGAGGTTCTTGTAAACAGAGGCGTCCCAAACTTTGGGGTGGCTGTGTCTTTTCGATTTTAATTTCCCTAAGCTATAGGACCATAAGTGGAAGTGCCCTAGGCTCTGTTGCTTTGTTTTTTAGATGTTTCAGGAAACACCATACACTTCTCCCGAGTGGTTGTTGGCAATTTACATCCTGCCCATCAGCATAACAAGGCTCCCAGTTCTCCATGGCCTGTCCTGCCTTTCTGGATGTTACACTTTTTTCAGATGGCCCTTTTGACCGGGGGGGAAGTGAGACTTCATTGTAGTGCAGATTTCCTTTGCAAGCTTGCTTGGTTGGCCAAAAAGGGCGTATGCGTTTTTTCCTGAATATATTCAGGAAAAAACGCATACGCCCTTTTTGGCCAAGTGCATCATTGTGGACGTTCTGCCTCTTTTCCTATGCTTTCAATGCAATTCCAGTCTACCTCCTGAAATCGGTTTCCTGCAATTCTGCCCCGCTTTCAAGTCCTCTTGGCAGCCTTACTTCAGTATATTTTTGGACGATAGCTGTCATTTATAACTCTGCAGGTTTGTGAATTACAGTGCCCCTGAGCTCCTATCTTCAAGTCGCTTTCTTGTGACCTGGCCGCAACACCGCAGGATGGCTTCAGGCCCTAATCTGGTTCTGGCACGGCATGCTGAGCCTTTGGTTAATTCCTCTTCCTGGTGGGAAATGAGAGTTAAATTTGCCCATCCAGACACCTCCAGCTAGTCTCTCATTGGTTCTCGCTATTCCTGTTCATCTTCCACAGAAATTGCAAACTGGCCCAAACAGGAGGTTAAAGGGACTGACTCTCCAAGTGGGGAGAGTGTTAGTAAAGCGTCTGGAATGTTGCACCCGAGTACCAGGGGAGGAAAACTGAGACATAGTTGAACACGTCTCCCGATCACATGGCTGATCATACTCTAGATTCCACATGCATGTTTTAGATGAAGGAAGAATACCTTAAACATGGGTAGTTGAAACCCGTGGAATGGGTACCATGCAATATGACTTCAAAGGGTCTTCATTTGCTCACGAATCTCTCCAATCCTATCAGTGCTGCGTTTATGCCCCTGTACACATGCTTGATTCTCTTTTGGAGACATAGCAATCCATAGGTTTTAAGATACTTACTAGTCAGGTACGTTCTTAGGCGTTTAATATGCGGTGTTGAGTCCATTTCGTTGAGCAAGGAGTAGCTCTTGTCTATTCCATATTTGGCTTAAGGAACTTTATCTGTGCTCATTTCAATCTCTGGTTTTATGCAGCACCCCAACTCACCTTTCCCCTTAAGCAAGCATAAGTTGCTTTTCTAAATTTGAGACCCTGTTCTGTTCTGTAATTCAGTTCCTGTGTAGCCAAGTTTACATTCCGTGTATTACTGATATCTTATGATGTTTCTTTTTCTGTGTGACTTATTTCAGTTAGAATCATCATACCTGAATCCACTCATTGTGCTGCTAAGGGCCTGATGACATAGATTTCATTGCTGATTGATATTGCTTTGTAAGTAAATACCACAAATTCTTTATCCATTTTTCACTTTCTGCGATGTTGAACTTGTACTGTAAATGAGGTTCTTGTAAACAGAGCCGTTCCAAACTTTGGGGTGGCTGTGTCTTTTTGATTTTAATTTCCCTAAGCTATAGGACCATAAGTGGAAGTGCCCTAGGTTCTGTTGCTTTGTTTTTTAGATGTTTCAGGAAACACCATACACTTCTCCCGAGTGGTTGTTGGCAATTTACATCCCGCCCATCAGCATAACAAGGCTCCCAGTTCTCCATGGCCTGTCCTGCCTTTCTGGATTTTACACTTTTTTCAGATGGCCCTTTTGACCGGGGGGAAGTGAGACTTCATTGTAGTTCAGATTTCCTTTGCAAGCTTGCTTGGTTGGCCAAAAAGGGCGTATGCATTTTTTCCTGAATATATTCAGGAAAAAACGCATACGCCCTTTTTGGCCAAGTGCATCATTGTGGACGTTCTGCCTCTTTTCCTATGCTTTCAATGCAATTCCAGTCTACCTCCTGAAATCGGTTTCCTGCAATTTTGCCCCGCTTTCAAGTCCTCTTGGCAGCCTTACTTCAGTCTATTTTTGGACGATAGCTGTCATTTATAACTCTGCAGGTTTGTGAATTACAGTGCCCCTGAGCTCCTTTCTTCAACTCGCTTTCTTTTGAGCTGGCTGAAACACCGCAGGATGGCTTCAGGCCCTAATCTGCTTCCGGTACGGCATGCTGAGCCTTTGGTTATTTCCTCTTCCTGGTGGGAAATGAGAGTTAAATTTGCCCGTCCAGACACCTCCAGCTAGCCTCTCATTGGTTCTCGCTATTCCTGTTCATCTTCCGCAGAAATTGCAAACTGGGCCAAACAGGAGGTTAAAGGGACTGACTCTCCAAGTGGGGAGAGTGTTAGTAAAGTGTCTGGAATGTTGCACCCGAGTACCAGGGGAGGAAAACTGAGACATATTTGAACACGTCTCCCGATCACATGGTTGATCATACTCTAGGTTCCACATGCATGTTGTAGCTGAAGGAAGAATACCTTAAACCTGGGTAGTTGAAACCCGTGGAATGGGTACCATGCAATATGACTTCAAAGGGTCTTCATTTGCTCACCGAACCTCTCCAATCCTATCACTGCTGCGTTTATGCCCCTGTACACATGCTTGATTCTCTTTCGGAGACATAGCAATCCATAGGTTTTAAGATACTTACTAGTCAGGTACATTCTTAGGCGTTTAATATGCGGTGTTGAGTCCATTTCGTTGAGCAAGGAGTAGCTCTTGTCTATTCCATATTTGGCTTAAGGAACTTTATCTGTGCTCATTTCGATCTCTGGTTACGCAGCACCCCAACTCACCTTTACCCTTAAGCAAGCATAAGTTGGTTTTCTAAATTTGAGACCCTGTTCTGTTCTGTAATTCAGTTCCTGTGTAGCCAAGTTTACATTCCGTGTATTACTGATATATTATGATGTTTCTTTTTCTGTGTGACTTATTTCAGTTAGAATCATCATACCTGAATCCACTCATTGTGCTGCTAAGGGCCTGATTACATAGATTTCATTGCTGAGTGATATTGCTTTGTAAGTAAATACCACAACTTCTTTATCCATTTTTCACTTTCTGCGATGTTGAACTTGTACTGTAAACGAGGTTCTTGTAAACAGAGCCGTTCCAAACTTTGGGGTGGCTGTGTCTTTTTGATTTTAATTTCCCTAAGCTCTAGGACCATAAGTGGAAGTGCCCTAGGCTCTGTTGCTTTGTTTTTTAGATGTTTCAGGAAACACCATACACTTCTCCCGAGTGGTTGTTGGCAATTTACATCCCGCCCATCAGCATAACAAGGCTCCCAGTTCTCCATGGCCTGTCCTGCCTTTCTGGATTTTACACTTTTTTCAGATGGCCCTTTTGACCGGGGGGAAGTGAGACTTCATTGTACTGCAGATTTCCTTTGCAAGCTTGCTTGGTTGGCCAAAAAGGGCGTATGCGTTTTTTCCTGAATATATTCAGGAAAAAACGCATACGCCCTTTTTGGCCAAGTGCATCATTGTGGACGTTCTGCCTCTTTTCCTATGCTTTCAATGCAATTCCAGTCTACCTCCTGAAATCGGTTTCCTGCAATTCTGCCCCACTTTCAAGTCCTCTTGGCAGCCTTACTTCAGTCTATTTTTGGACGATAGCTGTCATTTATAACTCTGCAGGTTTTTGAATTACAGTGCCCCTGAGCTCCTTTCTTCATCTCGCTTTCTTGTGACCTGGCCGCCACACTGCAGGATTGCTTCAGGCCCTAATCTGGTACCGGCACGGCACGCTGAGCCTTTGGTTAATTCCTCTTCCTGGTGGGAAATGAGAGTTAAATTTGCCCGTCCAGACACCTCCAGCTAGTCTCTCATTGGTTCTCCCTATTCCTGTTCATCTTCCGCAGAAATTGCAAACTGGGCCAAACAGGAGGTTAAAGGTGCTGACTCTCCAAGTGGGGCGAGTGTTAGTAAAGCGTCTGGAATGTTGCACCCGAGTATCAGGGGAAGAAAACTGAGACATATTTGAACACGTCTCCCGTTCACACGGTTGATCATACTCTGGGTTCCACATGCATGTTTTAGCTGAAGGAAGAATACCTTAAACCTGGGTAGTTGAGACCCGTGTAATGGGTACCATGCCATATGACTTCAAAGGGTCTTCATTTGCTCACCGAACCTCTCCAATCCTATCACTGCTGCGTTTATGCCCCTGTACACACGCTTGATTCTCTTTTGGAGACATAGCAATCCATAGGTTTTAAGATACTTACTAGTCAGGTACATTCTTAGGCGTTTAATATGGGGTGTTGAGTCCATTTCGTTGAGCAAGGAGTAGCTCTTGTCTATTCCATATTTGGCTTAAGGAACTTTATCTGTGCTCATTTCAATCTCTGGTTTTATGCAACACCACAACTCACCTTTCCCCTTAAGCAAGCATAAGTTGGTTTTCTCAATTTGAAACCCTGTTCTGTTTTGGAATTCAGTTCCTGTGTAGCCAAGTTTACATTCCGTGTATTAGTGATACCTTATGATGTTTCTTTTTCTGTGTGACTTATTTCAGTTAGAATCATCGTACCTGAATCCACTCATTATATTGCTACGGGCCTGATGACATAGATTTCATTGCTGAGTGATACTGCATTGTACGTAAGTACCACAAGTTCTTTATCCATTTTTCACTTTCTGTGATATTGAACTTGTACGGTAAACGAGGTTCTTGTAAACAGAGGCGTCCCAAACTTTGGGGTGGCTGTGTCTTTTTGATTTTAATTTCCCTAAGCTATAGGACCATAAGTGGAAGTGCCCTAGGCTCCGTTGCTTTGTTTTTTAGATGTTTCAGGAAACACCATACACTTCTCCCAAGTGTCTGTTGGCAATTTACATCCCGCCCATCAGCATAACAAGGCTCCCAGTTCTCCATGGCCTGTCCTGCCTTTCTGGATTTTACACTTTTTTCAGATGGCCCTTTTGACCGGGGGGAAGTGAGACTTCATTGTAGTGCAGATTTCCTTTGCAAGCTTGCTTGGTTGGCCAAAAAGGGCGTATGCGTTTTTTCCTGAATATATTCAGGAAAAAACGCATACGCCCTTTTTGGCCAAGTGCATCATTGTGGACGTTCTGCCTCTTTTCCTATGCTTTCAATGCAATTCCAGTCTACCTCCTGAAATCGGTTTCCTGCAATTCTGCCCCACTTTCAAGTCCTCTTGGCAGCCTTACTTCAGTCTATTTTTGGACGATAGCTGTCATTTATAACTCTGCAGGTTTGTGAATTACAGTGCCCCTGAGCTCCTTTCTTCAACTCGCTTTCTTGTGAGCTGGCCGCAACACCGCAGCATGGCTTCAGGCCCTAATCTGGTTCCGGCACGGCACGCTGAGCCTTTGGTTAATTCCTCTTCCTGGTGGGAAATGAGAGTTAAATTTGCCCGTCCAGACACCTCCAGCTAGTCTCTCATTGGTTCTCGCTATTCCTGTTCATCTTCCGCAGAAATTGCAAACTGGGCCAAACAGGAGGTTAAAGGGACTGACTCTCCAAGTGGGGAGAGTGTTAGTAAAGTGTCTGGAATGTTGCACCCGAGTACCAGGGGAGGAAAACTGAGACATATTTGAACACGTCTCCCGATCACATGGTTGATCATACTCTAGGTTCCACATGCATGTTGTAGCTGAAGGAAGAATACCTTAAACCTGGGTAGTTGAAACCCGTGGAATGGGTACCATGCAATATGACTTCAAAGGGTCTTCATTTGCTCACCGAACCTCTCCAATCCTATCACTGCTGCGTTTATGCCCCTGTACACATGCTTGATTCTCTTTCGGAGACATAGCAATCCATAGGTTTTAGGATACTTACTAGTCAGGTACATTCTTAGGCGTTTAATATGCGGTGTTGAGTCCATTTCGTTGAGCAAGGAGTAGCTCTTGTCTATTCCATATTTGGCTTAAGGAACTTTATCTGTGCTCATTTCGATCTCTGGTTATGCACCACCCCAACTCACCTTTCCCCTTAATCAAGCATAAGTTGGTTTTCTAAATTTGAGACCCTGTTCTGTTCTGTAATTCAGTTCCTGTGTAGCCAAGTTTACATTCCGTGTATTACTGATATATTATGATGTTTCTTTTTCTGTGTGACTTATTTCAGTTAGAATCATCATACCTGAATCCACTCATTGTGCTGCTAAGGGCCTGATTACATAGATTTCATTGCTGAGTGATATTGCTTTGTAAGTAAATACCACAACTTCTTTATCCATTTTTCACTTTCTGCGATGTTGAACATGTACTGTAAACGAGGTTCTTGTAAACAGAGCCGTTCCAAACTTTGGGGTGACTGTGTCTTTTTGATTTTAATTTCCCTAAGCTCTAGGACCATAAGTGGAAGTGCCCTAGGCTCTGTTGCTTTGTTTTTTAGATGTTTCAGGAAACACCATACACTTCTCCCGAGTGGTTGTTGGCAATTTACATCCCGCCCATCAGCATAACAAGGCTCCCAGTTCTCCATGGCCTGTCCTGCCTTTCTGGATTTTACACTTTTTTCAGATGGCCCTTTTGACCGGGGGGAAGTGAGACTTCATTGTAGTGCAGATTTCCTTTGCAAGTTTGCTTGGTTGGCCAAAAAGGGCGTATGCGTTTTTTCCTGAATATATTCAGGAAAAAACGCATACGCCCTTTTTGGCCAAGTGCATCATTGTGGACGTTCTGCCTCTTTTCCTATGCTTTCAATGCAATTCCAGTCTACCTCCTGAAATTGGTTTCCTGCAATTCTGCCCCGCTTTCAAGTCCTCTTGGCAGCCTTACTTCAGTCTATTTTTGGACGATAGCTGTCACTTATAACTCTGCAGGTTTGTGAATTACAGTGCCCCTGAGCTCCTTTCTTCAACTCGTTTTCTTGTGACCTGGCCGCAACACCTAGGGTGGCTTCAGGCCCTAATATGGTTGCGGCACGGCACGCTGAGCCTTTGGTTATTTCCTCTTCCTGGTGGGAAATGAGAGTTAAATTTGCCCCTCCAGACACCTCCAGCTAGTCTCTCATTGGTTCTCCCTATTCCTGTTCGTCTTCCGCAGAAATTGCAAACTGGGCCAAACAGGAGGTTAAAGGCGCTGACTCTCCAAGTGGGGAGAGTGTTAGTAAAGCGTCTGGAATGTTGCACCCGAGTACCAGGGGAGGAAAACTGAGACATATTTGAACACGTCTCCCGTTCACACGGTTGATCATACTCTGGGTTCCACATGCATGTTTTAGCTGAAGGAAGAATACCTTAAACCTGGAGAGTTGAGACCCTTGTAATGGGTACCATGCAATATGACTTCAAAGGGTCTTCATTTGCTCACCGAACCTCTCCAATCCTATCACTGCTGCGTTTATGCCCCTGTACACACGCTTGATTCTCTTTTGGAGACATAGCAATCCATAGGTTTTAAGATACTTACTAGTCAGGTACATTCTTAGACGTTTAATATGGGGTGTTGAGTCCATTTCGTTGAGCAAGGAGTAGCTCTTGTCTATTCCATATTTGGCTTAAGGAACTTTATCTGTGCTCATTTCAATCTCTGGTTTTATGCAGCACCCCAACTCACCTTTCCCCTTAAGCAAGCATAAGTTGGTTTTCTAAATTTGAGACCCTGTTCTGTTTTGGAATGCAGTTCCTGTGTAGCCAAGTTTACATTCCGTGTATTAGTGATATCTTATGATGTTTCTTTTTCTGTGTGACTTATTTCAGTTAGAATCATCGTACCTGAATCCACTCATTATGCTGCTACGGGCCTGATGACATAGATTTCATTGCTGAGTGATACTGCATTGTACGTAAGTACCACAAGTTCTTTATCCATTTTTCACTTTCTGTGATATTGAACTTGTACGGTAAACGAGGTTCTTGTAAACAGAGGCGTCCCAAACTTTGGGGTGGCTGTGTCTTTTTGATTTTAATTTCCCTAAGCTATAGGACCATAAGTGGAAGTGCCCTAGGCTCTGTTGCTTTGTTTTTTAGATGTTTCAGGAAACACCATACACTTCTCCTGAGTGGTTGTTGGCAATTTACATCCCGCCCATCAGCATAACAAGGCGCCCAGTTCTCCATGGCCTGTCCTGCATTTCTGGATTTTACACTTTTTTCAGATGGCCCTTTTGACCGGGGGGAAGTGAGACTTCATTGTAGTGCAGATTTCCATTGCAAGCTTGCTTGGTTGGCCAAAAAGGGCGTATGCGTTTTTTCCTGAATATATTCAGGAAAATACGCATACGCCCTTTTTGGCCAAGTGCATCATTGTGGACGTTCTGCCTCTTTTCCTATGCTTTCAATGCAATTCCAGTCTACCTCCTGAAATCGGTTTCCTGCAATTCTGCCCCGCTTTCAAGTCCTCTTGGCAGCCTTACTTCAGTATATTTTTGGACGATAGCTGTCATTTATAACTCTGCAGGTTTGTGAT
Organism: Delphinus delphis; assembly: GCF_949987515.2. Taxonomy (NCBI): domain Eukaryota; kingdom Metazoa; phylum Chordata; class Mammalia; order Artiodactyla; family Delphinidae; genus Delphinus; species Delphinus delphis. The sequence goes on from NW_027192866.1 coordinate 281,427, forward strand.
TTACAGTGCCCCTGAGCTCCGTTCTTCAACACGCTTTCTTGTGACCTGGCCGCAACACCGCAGGATGGCTTCAGGCCCTAATCTGGTTCCGGCACGGCACGCTGACCCTTTGGTTAATTCCTCTTCCTGGTGGGAAATGAGAGTTAAATTTGCCCGTCCAGACACCTCCAGCTAGTCTCTCATTGGTTCTCGCTATTCCTGTTCATCTTCCGCAGAAATTGCAAACTCGGCCAAACAGGAGGTTAAAGGGACTGACTCTCCGAGTCGGGAGAGTGTTAGTAAAGCGTCTGGAATGTTGCACCCGAGTACCAGGGGAGGAAAACTGAGACATATTTGAACACGTCTCCCGATCACATGGTTGATCATACTCTAGGTTCCACATGCATGTTTTAGCTGAAGGAAGAATACCTTAAACCTGGGTAGTTGAAACCCGTGGAATGGGTACCATGCAATATGACTTCAAAGGGTCTGCATTTGCTCACCAAACCTCTCCAATCCTATCACTGCTGCGTTTATGCCCCTGTACACATGCTTGATTCTCTTTCGGAGACATAGCAATCCATAGGTTTTAAGATACTTACTAGTCAGGTACATTCTTAGGCGTTTAATATGCGGTGTTGAGTCCATTTCGTTGAGCAAGGAGTAGCTCTTGTCTATTCCATATTTGGCTTAAGGAACTTTATCTGTGCTCATTTCGATCTCTGGTTTTATGCAGCACCCCAACTCACCTTTCCCCTTAAGCAAGCATAAGTTGGTTTTCTAAATTTGAGACCCTGTTCTGTTCTGTAATTCAGTTCCTGTGTAGCCAAGTTTACATTCCGTGTATTACTGATATCTTATGATGTTTCTTTTTCTGTGTGACTTATTTCAGTTAGAATCATCATACCTGAATCCACTCATTGTGCTGCTAAGGGCCTGATGACATAGATTTCATTGCAGAGCGATATTGCTTTGTAAGTAAATACCACAACTTCTTTATCCATTTTTCACTTTCTGTGATGTTGAACTTGTACTGTAAACGAGGTTCTTGTAAACAGAGCCGTTCCAAACTTTGGGGTGGCTGTGTCTTTTTTATTTTAATTTCCCTAAGCTATAGGACCATAAGTGGAAGTGCCCTAGGCCCTGTTGCTTTGTTTTTTAGATGTTTCAGGAAACGCCATACACTTCTCCCGAGTGTCTGTTGGCAATTTACATCCCGCCCATCAGCATAACAAGGCTCCCAGTTCTCCATGGCCTGTCCTTCCTTTCTGGATTTTACACTTTTTTCAGATGGCCCTTTTGACCGGGGGGAAGTGAGACTTCATTGTACTGCAGATTTCCTTTGCAAGCTTGCTTGGTTGGCCAAAAAGGGCGTATGCGTTTTTTCCTGATTATATTCAGGAAAAAACGCATACGCCCTTTATGGCCAAGTGCATCATTGTGGACGTTCTGCCTCTTTTCGTATGCTTTCAATGCAATTCCAGTCTACCGCCTGAAATAGGTTTCCTGCAATTCTGCCCCGCTTTCAAGTCCTCTTGGCAGCCTTACTTCAGTATATTTTTGGACGATAGCTGTCATTTATAACTCTGCAGGTTTGTGAATTACAGTGCCCCTGAGCTCCTTTCCTCAACTCGCTTTCTTTTGAGCTGGCCGCAACACCGCAAGATGGCTTCAGGCCCTAATCTGGTTCCGGCACAGCACGCTGAGCCTTTGGTTAATTCCTCTTCCTGGTGGGAAATGAGAGTTAAATTTGCCCGTCCAGACACCTCCAGCTAGTCTCCCATTGGTTCTCCCTATTCCTGTTCATCTTCCGCAGAAATTGCAAACTGGGCCAAACAGGAGGTTAAAGACACTGACTCTCCAAGTGGGGAGAGTGTTAGTAAATCATCTGGAATGGTGCACCCGAGTACCAGGGTATAAAAACTGAGACATATTTGAACACGTCTCCCGTTCACACGGTTGATCATACTCTAGGTTCCACATGCATGTTTTAGCTGAAGGAAGAATACCTTAAACCTGGAGAGTTGAGACCCTTGTAATGGGTACCATGCAATATGACTTCAAAGGGTCTTCATTTGCTCACCGAACCTCTCCAATCCTATCACTGCTGCGTTTATGCCCCTGTACACACGCTTGATTCTCTTTTGGAGACATAGCAATCCATAGGTTTTAAGATACTTACTAGTCAGGTACATTCTTAGGCGTTTAATATGGGGTGTTGAGTCCATTTCGTTGAGCAAGGAGTAGCTCTTGTCTATTCCATATTTGGCTTAAGGAACTTTATCTGTGCTCATTTCAATCTCTGGTTTTATGCAGCACCCCAACTCACCTTTCCCCTTAAGCAAGCATAAGTTGGTTTTCTAAATTTGAGACCCTGTTCTGTTTGGAATTCAGTTCCTGTGTAGCCAAGTTTACATTCCGTGTATTAATGATATCTTATGATGTTTCTTTTTCTGTGTGACTTATTTCAGTTAGAATCATCGTACCTGAATCCACTCATTATGCTGCTATGGGCCTGATGACATAGATTTCATTGCTGAGTGATACTGCATTGTACGTAATTACCACAACTTCTTTATCCATTTTTCACTTTCTGCGATGTTGAACTTGTACTGTAAACGAGGTTCTTGTAAACAGAGGCGTCCCAAACTTTGGGGTGGCTGTGTCTTTTTGATTTTAATTTCCCTAAGCTATAGGACCATAAGTGGAAGTGCCCTAGGCTCTGTTGCTTTGTTTTTTAGATGTTTCAGGAAACACCATACACTTCTCCTGAGTGGTTGTTGGCAATTTACATCCCGCCCATCAGCATAACAAGGCTCCCAGTTCTCCATGGCCTGTCCTTCCTTTCTGTATTTTACACATTTTTCAGATGGCCCTTTTGACCGGGGGGAAGTGAGACTTCATTGTAGTGCAGATTTCCTTTGCAAGCTTGCTTGGTTGGCCAAAAAGGGCGTATGCGTTTTTTCCTGAATATATTCAGGAAAAAACGCATACGCCCTTTTTGGCCAAGTGCATCATTGTGGACGTTCTGCCTCTTTTCCTATGCTTTCAATGCAATTCCAGTCTACCTCCTGAAATCGGTTTCCTGCAATTCTGCCCTGCTTTCAAGTCCTCTTGGCAGCCTTACTTCAGTCTATTTTTGGACGATAGCTGTCATTTATAACTCTGCAGGTTTGTGAATTACAGTGTCCCTGAGCTCCTTTCTTCAACTCGCTTTCTTGTGAACTGGCCGCAACACCGCAGGATGGCTTCAGGTCCTAATCTGGTTCCGGCACGGCACGCTGAGCCTTTGGTTATTTCCTCTTCCTGGTGGGAAATGAGAGTTAAATTTGCCCGTCCAGACACCTTCAGCTAGTCTCTCATTGGTTCTCCCTATTCCTGTTCATCTTCCGCAGAAATTGCAAACTGGGCCAAACAGGAGTTTAAAGGCGCTGACTCTCCAAGTGGGGAGAGTGTTAGTAAAGCGTCTGGAATGTTGCACCCGAGTACCAGGGGAGGAAAACTGAGACATATTTGAACACGTCTCCCGTTCACACGGTTGATCATACTCTGGGTTCCACATGCATGTTTTAGCTGAAGGAAGAATACCTTAAACCTGGAGAGTTGAGACCCGTGGAATGGGTACCATGCAATATGACTTCAAAGGGTCTTCATTTGCTCACCGAACCTCTCCAATCCTATCACTGCTGCATTTATGCCCCTGTACACACACTTGATTCTCTTTTGGAGACATAGCAATCCATAGGTTTTAAGATACTTACTAGTCAGGTACATTCTTAGGCGTTTAATATGGGGTGTTGAGTCCATTTCGTTGAGCAAGGAGTAGCTCTTGTCTATTCCATATTTGGCTTAAGGAACTTTATCTGTGCTCATTTCAATCTCTGGTTTTATGCAGCACCCCAACTCACCTTTCCCCTTAATCAAGCATAAGTTGGTTTTCTAAATTTGAGACCCTGTTCTGTTTTGGAATTCAGTTCCTGTGTAGCCAAGTTTCCATTCCGTGTATTAGTGATATCTTATGATGTTTCTTTTTCTGTGTGACTTATTTCAGTTAGAATCATCATACCTGAATCCACTCATTATGCTGCTACGGGCCTGATGACATAGATTTCATTGCTGAGTGATACTGCATTGTAAGTAAGTACCACAAGTTCTTTATCCATTTTTCACTTTCTGTGATATTGAACTTGTACGGTAAATGAGGTTCTTGTAAACACAGGCGTCCCAAACTTTGGGGTGGCTGTGTCTTTTTGATTTTAATTTCCCTAAGCTATAGGACCATAAGTGGAAGTGCCCTAGGCTCTGTTGCTTTGTTTTTTAGATGTTTCAGGAAACACCATACACTTCTCCCAAGTGTCTGTTGGCAATTTACATCCCGCCCATCAGCATAACAAGGCGCCCAGTTCTCCATGGCCTGTCCTGCCTTTCTGGATTTTACACTTTTTTCAGATGGCCCTTTTGACTGGGGGGAAGTGAGACTTCATTGTAGTGCAGATTTCCTTTGCAAGCTTGCTTGGTTGGCCAAAAAGGACGTATGCGTTTTTTCCTGAATATATTCAGGAAAAAACGCATACGCCCTTTTTGGCCAAGTGCATCATTGTGGACGTTCTGCCTCTTTTCCTATGCTTTCAATGCAATTCCAGTCTACCTCCTGAAATCGGTTTCCTGCAATTCTGCCCCGCTTTCAAGTCCTCTTGGCAGCCTTACTTCAGTATATTTTTGGACGATAGCTGTCATTTATAACTCTGCAGGTTTGTGAATTACAGTGCCCCTGAGCTCCTTTCCTCAACTCGCTTTCTTTTGAGCTGGCCGCAACACCGCAAGATGGCTTCAGGCCCTAATCTGGTTCCGGCACGGCATGCTGAGCCTTTGGTTATTTCCTCTTCCTGGTGGGAAATGAGAGTTAAATTTGCCCGTCCAGACACCTCCAGCTAGTCTCTCATTGGTTCTCGCTATTCCTGTTCATCTTCCGCAGAAATTGCAAACTGGGCCAAACAGGAGGTTAAAGGCGCTGACTCTCCAAGTGGGGAGAGTGTTAGTAAAGCGTCTGGAATGTTGCACCCGAGTACCAGGGGAGGAAAACTGAGACATATTTTAACACGTCTCCCGTTCACACGGTTGATCATACTCTAGGTTCCACATGCATGTTTTAGCTGAAGGAAGAATACCTTAAACCTGGAGAGTTGAGACCCTTGTAATGGGTACCATGCAATATGACTTCAAAGGGTCTTCATTTGCTCACCGAACCTCTCCAATCCTATCACTGCTGCGTTTATGCCCCTGTACACACGCTTGATTCTCTTTTGGAGACATAGCAATCCATAGGTTTTAAGATACTTACTAGTCAGGTACATTCTTAGGCGTTTAATATGGGGTGTTGAGTCCATTTCATTGAGCAAGGAGTAGCTCTTGTCTATTCCATATTTGGCTTAAGGAACTTTATCTGTGCTCATTTCAATCTCTGGTTTTATGCAGCACCCCAACTCACCTTTCCCCTTAAGCAAGCATAAGTTGGTTTTCTAAAGTTGAGACCCTGTTCTGTTTGGAATTCAGTTCCTGTGTAGCCAAGTTTACATTCCGTGTATTAGTGATATCTTATGATGTTTCTTTTTCTGTGTGACTTATTTCAGTTAGAATCATCGTACCTGAATCCACTCATTATGCTGCTATGGGCCTGATGACATAGATTTCATTGCTGAGTGATACTGCATTGTACGTAAGTACCACAACTTCTTTATCCATTTTTCACTTTCTGCGATGTTGAACTTGTACTGTAAACGAGGTTCTTGTAAACAGAGGCGTCCCAAACTTTGGGGTGGCTGTGTCTTTTTGATTTTAATTTCCCTAAGCTATAGGACCATAAGTGGAAGTGCCCTAGGCTCTGTTGCTTTGTTTTTTAGATGTTTCAGGAAACACCATACACTTCTCCCGAGTGTCTGTTGGCAATTTACATCCCGCCCATCAGCATAACAAGGCTCCCAGTTCTCCATGGCCTGTCCTTCCTTTCTGGATTTTACACATTTTTCAGATGGCCCTTTTGACCGGGGGGAAGTGAGACTTCATTGTAGTGCAGATTTCCTTTGCAAGCTTGCTTGGTTGGCCAAAAAGGTCGTATGCGTTTTTTCCTGAATATATTCAGGAAAAAACGCATACGCCCTTTTTGGCCAAGTGCATCATTGTGGACGTTCTGCCTCTTTTCCTATGCTTTCAATGCAATTCCAGTCTACCTCCTGAAATCGGTTTCCTGCAATTCTGCCCCGCTTTCAAGTCCTCTTGGCAGCCTTACTTCAGTCTATTTTTGGACGATAGCTGTCATTTATAACTCTGCAGGTTTGTGAATTACAGTGCCCCTGAGCTCCTATCTTCAACTCGCTTTCTTTTGAGCTGGCCGCAACACCGCAGGATGGCTTCAGGCCCTAATCTGGTTCCGGCATGGCACGCTGAGCCTTTGGTTAATTCCTCTTCCTGGTGGGAAATGAGAGTTAAATTTGCCCGTCCAGACACCTCCAGCTAGCCTCTCATTGGTTCTCGCTATTCCTGTTCATCTTCCGCAGAAATTGCAAACTGGGCCAAACAGGAGGTTAAAGGCGCTGACTCTCCAAGTGGGGAGAGTGTTAGTAAAGCGTCTGGAATGTTGCACCCGAGTACCAGGGGAGGAAAACTGAGACATATTTGAACACGTCTCCCGTTCACACGGTTGATCATACTCTGGGTTCCACATGCATGTTTTAGCTGAAGGAAGAATACCTTAAACCTGGAGAGTTGAGACCTGTGTAATGGGTACCATGCAATATGACTTCAAAGGGTCTTCATTTGCTCACCGAACCTCTCCAATCCTATCACTGCTGCGTTTATGCCCCTGTACACATGCTTGATTCTCTTTCGGAGACATAGCAATCCATAGGTTTTAAGATACTTACTAGTCAGGTACATTCTTAGACGTTTAATATGGGGTGTTGAGTCCATTTCGTTGAGCAAGGAGTAGCTCTTGTCTATTCCATATTTGGCTTAAGGAACTTTATCTGTGCTCATTTCAATCTCTGGTTTTATGCAGCACCCCAACTCACCTTTCCCCTTAAGCAAGCATAAGTTGGTTTTCTAAATTTGAGACCCTGTTCTGTTCTGTAATTCAGTTCCTGTGTAGCCAAGTTTACATTCCGTGTATTACTGATATCTTATGATGTTTCTTTTTCTGTGTGACTTATTTCAGTTAGAATCATCATACCTGAATCCACTCATTGTGCTGCTAAGGGCCTGATGACATAGATTTCATTGCTGAGTGATATTGCTTTGTAAGTAAATACCACAACTTCTTTATCCATTTTTCACTTTCTGCGATGTGGAACTTGTACTGTAAACGAGGTTCTTGTAAACAGAGCCGTTCCAAACTTGGGGTGGCTGTGTCTTTTTTATTTTAATTTCCCTAAGCTCTAGGACCATAAGTGGAAGTGCCCTAGGCTCTGTTGCTTTGTTTTTTAGATGTTTCAGGAAACACCATACACTTCTCCCGAGTGTCTGTTGGCAATTTACATCCCGCCCATCAGCATAACAAGGCTCCCAGTTCTCCATGGCCTGTCCTGCCTTTCTGGATTTTACACTTTTCTCAGATGGCCCTTTTGACCGGGGGGAAGTGAGACTTCATTGTACTGCAGATTTCCTTTGCAAGCTTGCTTGGTTGGCCAAAAAGAGCGTATGCGTTTTTTCCTGAATATATTGAGGAAAAAACGCATACGCACTTTTTGGCCAAGTGCATCATTGTGGACGTTCTGCCTCTTTTCCTATGCTTTCAATGCAATTCCAGTCTACCTCCTGAAATCGGTTTCCTGCAATTCTGCCCCACTTTCAAGTCCTCTTGGCAGCCTTACTTCAGTCTATTTTTGGATGATAGCTGTCATTTATAACTCTGCAGGTTTGTGAATTACAGTGCCCCTGAGCTCCTTTCTTCAACTCGCTTTCTTGTGACCTGGCCGCCACACTGCAGGATTGCTTCAGGCCCTAATCTGGTACCGGCACGGCACGCTGAGCCTTTGGTTAATTCCTCTTCCTGGTGGGAAATGAGAGTTAAATTTGCCCGTCCAGACACCTCCAGCTAGTCTCTCATTGGTTCTCCCTATTCCTGTTCATCTTCCGCAGAAATTGCAAACTGGGCCAAACAGGAGGTTAAAGGTGCTGACTCTCCAAGTGGGGCGAGTGTTAGTAAAGCGTCTGGAATGTTGCACCCGAGTATCAGGGGAAGAAAACTGAGACATATTTGAACACGTCTCCCGTTCACACGGTTGATCATACTCTGGGTTCCACATGCATGTTTTAGCTGAAGGAAGAATACCTTAAACCTGGGTAGTTGAGACCCGTGTAATGGGTACCATGCAATATGACTTCAAAGGGTCTTCATTTGCTCACTGAACCTCTCCAATCCTATCACTGCTGCGTTTATGCCCCTGTACACAGGCTTGATTCTCTTTTGGAGACATAGCAATCCATAGGTTTTAAGATACTTACTAGTCAGGTACATTCTTAGGCGTTTAATATGGAGTGTTGAGCCCATTTCGTTGAGCAAGGAGTAGCTCTAGTCTATTCCATATTTGGCTTAAGGAACTTTATCTGTGCTCATTTCAATCTCTGGTTTTATGCAGCACCCCAACTTACCTTTCCCCTTAAGCAAGCATAAATTGGTTTTCTAAAGTTGAGACCCTGTTCTGTTTTGGAATGCAGTTCCTGTGTAGCCAAGTTTACATTCCGTGTATTAGTGATATCTTATGATGTTTCTTTTTCTGTGTGACTTATTTCAGTTAGAATCAGCATGCCTGAATCCACTCATTATGCTGCTACGGGCCTGATGACATAGATTTCATTGCTGAGTGATACTGCATTGTACGTAAGTACCACAAGTTCTTTATCCATTTTTCACTTTCTGTGATATTGAACTTGTACGGTAAACGAGGTTCTTGTAAACAGAGGCGTCCCAAACTTTGGGGTGGCTGTGTCTTTTTGATTTTAATTTCCCTAAGCTTTAGGACCATAAGTGGAAGTGCCCTAGGCTCTGTTGCTTTGTTTTTTAGATGTTTCAGGAAACACCATACACTTCTCCCGAGTGTCTGTTGGCAATTTACATCCCGCCCATCAGCATAACAAGGCTCCCAGTTCTCCATGGCCTGTCCTGCCTTTCTGGATTTTACACTTTTTTCAGATGGCCCTTTTGACCGGGGGGAAGTGAGACTTCATTGTAGTGCAGATTTCCTTTGCAAGCTTGCTTGGTTGGCTAAAAAGGGCGTATGCGTTTTTTCCTGAATATATTCAGGAAAAAACCCATACGCCCTTTTTGGCCAAGTGCATCATTGTGGACGTTCTGCCTCTTTTCCTATGCTTTCAATGCAATTCCAGTGTACCTCCTGAAATCAGTTTCCTGCAATTCTGCCCCGCTTTCAAGTCCTTTTGGCAGGCTTACTTCAGTATATTTTTGGACGATAGCTGTCATTTATAACTCTGCAGGTTTGTGAATTACAGTGCCCCTGAGCTCCTTTCTTCAACTCGCTTTCTTGTGAGCTGGCCGCAACACCGCAGGATGGCTTCAGGCCCTAATCTGGTTCCGGCACGGCACGCTGAGCCTTTGGTTAATTCCTCTTCCTGGTGGGAAATGAGAGTTAAATTTGCCCGTCCAGACACCTCCAGCTAGTCTCTCATTGGTTCTCGCTATTCCTGTTCATCTTCCACAGAAATTGCAAACTGGGCCAAACAGGAGGTTAAAGACGCTGACTCTCCAAGTGGGGAGAGTGTTAGTAAAGCGTCTGGAATGTTGCACCCGAGTACCAGGGGAGGAAAACTGAGACATATTTGAACACGTCTCCCGTTCACACGGTTGATCATACTCTGGGTTCCACATGCATGTTTTAGCTGAAGGAAGAATACCTTAAACCTGGAGAGTTGAGACCCGTGGAATGGGTACCATGCAATATGTCTTCAAAGGGTCTTCATTTGCTCACCGAACCTCTCCAATCCTATCACTGCTGCGTTTATGCCCCTGTACACACGCTTGATTCTCTTTTGGAGACATAGCAATCCATAGGTTTTAAGATACTTACTAGTCAGGTACATTCTTAGGCGTTTAATATGGGGTGTTGAGTCCATTTCGTTGAGCAAGGAGTAGCTCTTGTCTATTCCATATTTGGCTTAAGGAACTTTATCTGTGCTCATTTCAATCTCTGGTTTTATGCAACACCACAACTCACCTTTCCCCTTAAGCAAGCATAAGTTGGTTTTCTCAATTTGAGACCCTGTTCTGTTTTGGAATTCAGTTCCTGTGTAGCCAAGTTTACATTCCGTGTATTAGTGATATCTTATGATGTTTCTTTTTCTGTGTGACTTATTTCAGTTAGAATCATCGTACCTGAATCCACTCATTATGTTGCTACGGGCCTGATGACATAGATTTCATTGCTGAGTGATACTGCATTGTACGTAAGTACCACAAGTTCTTTATCCATTTTTCACTTTCTGTGATATTGAACTTGTACGGTAAACGAGGTTCTTGTAAACAGAGGCGTCCCAAACTTTGGGGTGGCTGTGTCTTTTTGATTTTAATTTCCCTAAGCTATAGGACCATAAGTGGAAGTGCCCTAGGCTCCGTTGCTTTGTTTTTTAGATGTTTCAGGAAACACCATACACTTCTCCCGAGTGGTTGTTGGCAATTTACATCCCGCCCATCAGCATAACAAGGCTCCCAGTTCTCCATGGCCTGTCCTGCCTTTCTGGATTTTACACTTTTTTCAGATGGCCCTTTTGACCGGGGGGAAGTGAGACTTCATTGTAGTGCAGATTTCCTTTGCAAGCTTGCTTGGTTGGCCAAAAAGGGCGTATGCGTTTTTTCCTGAATATATTCAGGAAAAAACGCATACGCCCTTTTTGGCCAAGTGCATCACTGTGGACGTTCTGCCGCTTTTCCTATGCTTGAAATACAATTCCTGTCTACCTCCTGAAATCGGTTTCCTGCAATTCTGCCCCGCTTTCAAGTCCTCTTGGCAGCCTTACTTCAGTCTATTTTTGGACGATAGCTGTCATTTATAACTCTGCAGGTTTGTGAATTACAGTGCCCCTGAGCTCATTTCTTCAACTCGCTTTCTTGTGAGCTGGCCGCAACACCGCAGGATGTCTTCAGGCCCTACTGTGGTTCCAGCATGGCACGCTGAGCCTTTGGTTAATTCCTCTTCCTGGTGGGAAATGAGAGTTAAATTTGCCCGGCCAGACTATTCCAGCTAGTGTCTCATTGGTTCTCGCTATTCCTGTTCATCTTCCTCAGAAATTGCAAACGGGGTCAAACAGGAGGTTAAAGCCACTGACTCTCCAAGTAGGGAGAGTGTTAGTAAAGCATCTGGAATGTTGCACCCGAGTACCAGGGGAGGAAAACTGAGACATATTTGAACACGTCTCCCGTTCACACCGTTGATCATACTCTGGGTTCCACATGCATGTTTTAGCTGAAGGAAGAATACCTTAAACCTGCAGAGTTGAGACCCGTGTAATGGGTACCATGCAATATGACTTCAAAGGGTCTTCATTTGCTCACCGAACCTCTCCAATCCTATCACTGCTGCGTTGATGCCCCTGTACACACGCTTGATTCTCTTTTGGAGACATAGCAATCCATAGGTTTTAAGATACTTACTAGTCAGGTACATTCTTAGGCGTTTAATATGGGGTGTTGAGTCCATTTCGTTGAGCAAGGAGTAGCTCTTGTCTATTCCATATTTGGCTTAAGGAACTTTATCTGTGCTCATTTCAATCTCTGGTTTTATGCAGCACCCCAACTCACCTTCCCCGTTAAGCAAGCGTAAGTTGGTTTTCTAAACTTGAGACACTGTTCTGTTTTGTAATTCTGTTCATGTGTAGCCAAGTTCACATTCTGTGTATTAGTGATACCTTATGATGTTTCTTTTCTGTGTGACTTATTTCAGTTCGAATCATCATACCTGAATCCACTCATTATGCTGCTACGGGCCTGATGACATAGATTTCATTGCTGAGTGATATTGCATTGTACGTAAGTACCACAAGTTCTTTATCCATTTTTCACTTTCTGCGATATTGAACTTGTACGGTAAACGAGGTTCTTGTAAACAGAGGCGTCCCAAACTTTGGGGTGGCTGTGTCTTTTTGATTTTAATTTCCCTAAGCTATAGGACCATAAGTGGAAGTGCCCTAGGCTCTGTTGCTTTGTTTTTTAGATGTTTCAGGAAACACCATACACTTCTCCAGAGTGGCTGTTGGCAATTTACATCCCGCCCATCAGCATAAGAAGGCTCCCAGTTCTCCATGGCCTGTCGTGCCTTTATGGATTTTACACTTTTTTCAGATGGCCCTTTTGACCAGGTGGAAATGAGACTTCATTGTAGTGCAGATTTCCTTTGCAAGCTTGCTTGGTTGGCCAAAAAGTGCGTATGCGTTTTTTCCCGAATATATTCAGGAAAAAACACATATGCCCTTTTTGGCCAAGTGCATCATTGTCGAGTTTGTGACTCTCTTCATATGTTTTCAATGCAATTCCAGTCTACCTCCTGAAATCGGTTTCCTGCAATTCTGCCTTGCTTTCAATGCCTCTTCATAGCCTTATCTCAATATATTTTTTAAAAATAGTTGGCCTTTATAACTCTGCAGGTTTTTGAATTGCAGTGGCCCTTAGCTCCATTTTTTAGCTCTTATTTTTGTGGTCTTGCCCCGTAACCACAGGATTCCTTGAAGCCCTATTTTTCTTCTGGGGTACCTTGCTGTGCCTTTGGTTAATTCTTCTTACGGATGTGATATTAGAGTGACATGTGCCCATTGAAACCGCTACAGCTAGTTTCTCACTGGTTCCCCCTATTCCCATTCATCCTCTGCACTAACTGCAGACTGTGCGATACCAGAACTTAAAGGCATTGACTCCATGTGGGGATGTTGTTAGTAAAGCAGCTGGAATGTCGATCCGGAGCCCCAGGAGTGGAAAAATGAGGTGCGTTTTAGAAACCTTTCCCGATCATATGGTATACCAGTCGCTGGGTTTCCCAAGCATGGTTTAGCTGTAGGAAGATTCCCTTCAACCTGGAGTGTTGGGACCCTTGGACTGAGTAGCATGAAGTATTGCATTAAACTTTCGGCGGTTGCTCACCAAAGCTCACCAATCCTGTCAGCCCCAAGTGTCCAGCCTTATGTCTTATCCAGCTGTGGGTTTATATGTGGTCAATCCAGGTTGCATCACAGCCCCTGAGCGAATTTTGTAAGAATTTTTCTCTCTTTCATTGTTTCAGCGTTTTGTTTTTAAAATTTATTTCTATAATGGGGTTTAGCTCCTTTTCACTGCTGTGTTTGTGCCGCTCTGCACATACTTGATTCCCTTATGGAGATATATCAATACATGGGTTTTAAGATTCTTATTCCTCAGATATATTTCTCTGCGGTGTATAGGGTGTGTTGAGGCCTGTTCATTGAGCAAGGTGTAGATCTTGTCTAATACCTATTTGGTTTATTGAACGGTATCTGTGCTAATTTCAAACTCTGGTTTTATGCATCACCCCACCTCTCCTTTCCCCTTAAGCTGACATAAGTGTGTTTTCTAAATGTGAGACACTGTTCTGTTCTGTAATTCATTTCTTGTGCAGCCATATTTACCCTCCCTCTATAAGTGATATCTTATGATATGTTTCTTTTTCTGTTTGACTTATTTCAAGTAGTATTATCGGACCTAAATCCACTCTTTATCCTTCTACTAGCCTTATTACATTGATTTCATGGTGAAGAGATATTCCATTGTACATAAGTACCACATCTTCTTTATCCATTGTTCTCTTTCCTGGGATATTTAAGGTGTACTGAAGTTGAGGTTCTTGTAAACAGAGTAGCCCTAAACTGTGGTGTGCTTGTGTCTTGTTGATTTTTAGACTTCCCTAGATATACTCCCATGATTGGAAGAGTCCTATGCTCTGTAGCTCTGTTTTTTAGATGATTTAGGAACCACCATACACTTCTCCAGAGTGGCTCTCGGCAGTTCACACACTGCCCATCAGCGTATAAAGGCTCCCTGTTCTCCATGGCCTGTCCTGCATTTCTGGTTTTTACAATTTTTTAGGATGGCCCTTTTGACCGGTGGGAAGTGAGACTTCTTTGTTGTGCACATTTGCATTGCTTGCTTGCTTCATTGCCCATAAAGTGCGTATGCGTTTTTTCCTGGATATAATCAGGAAAAAACGCATACGCCCTTTTGGGCCAACTGCATCATTGTCGAAATTCTGCCGCTTTTCATGTGCGTTAAAGACGAGTCCAATCTATCTCTTGAAATCTGTTTCTTGCAATTCTGTCTTGCATTCAGATCCTCTTCTTTGCCTTACCTCAACATATTTTTGGACGTTAGTTTTCATTTATAACTCTGCAGGTTTGTGAATTGCAGTGACCCTGAGCTCCATTTTTTAAGTTGCTCTTTTGTGAGCTGGCCTCAAACCCGCAGGATTGCTTCAGGCCCTATTTTGGCTCCGGCGAGGCAGGCTGAGCCTTTCTTTAATTCTTATTCTTAATGGGAAATTAGAGTGATATGTGCCCGTCCAAACCCCTACAACTCTTCTCTCATTGGTTCCCCCTCTTCCCGTTCATCCTCCTCACAATTTGCAAAATGTGTGAAACAGAAGTTTAAATGTGCTGATTCTCCAAGTGGGGAGATTCTAAGTAGCGTGGCTGGAATGGTGAACAGGAGCACCAGGAGAGGATAAATGAGGTGCATTTTAGACACATCTCCCGATCACATGGTGTACAGTCCTCTGGGTTTTCCATGCATGTTTTAGCTGTAGGAAGATCCCTTGAACCTGCAGATTTGGGACCCATTGAATGGGTACCAGGTAGTATTACTTTAAAGGGTGTGCATTTCCTCACCCAACCTCACATTTCTCTTAGCGCAAACAGTTTCCAGCCTTATGTCTCATCCTGCTGTGGGTCTAGATGTGTTCAATCCATGTTGCATCACCGTCCCTGAGGAAAAGTTGTAAGAGGTTTTCTCTGTCTCTCTGTCGTTTATTGTTTTCAATTTATTACTATATTGGTTACAGCTGATTTTCAAAGCTCTGTTTCTTGCTGCTGTACATCCACTTGATTCACGTACAGAGAGACATCAATAAATTCTTTTTCAGATTCTTACCAGTCGTATATATTCTTTTCCGGTGACTTGAGTGTGCTGAGTGCAGTTCTTTTAGCTACCGTGTAGGCCTTGTTGATTATCAGTTTGGTATTTGGAATGGTATCTTTGCTAATTTCAACCTCCTGGATGATGCCTCACCCCTCCCCACCTTTCCCGTTTAGCAGCCTTATGCGTGTTTTCTACATATTTGACTATGTTTTTGTTTTGTAATTTATTTCATGTGTAGCCATTTTGGATTCCACCTTTAAGTGATATCTTATGATATGTGTCTTTTTCTTTTTGAATTCTGTCACTTAGAATGATCATACGTAACTCCTCTGGAGTTGTTACAACTGGCCATATTTCATTGATTTCCAGGCTGAATAATATTCCACTCTACCTAAGTACCACATCTCTATCCATTTTTTCCCTCCAGAGACATTTAAGTTATATCCTAGTCGAGGATCTTTTAAACAGAGAGGGGGTAAACATTGGGGTGCCTGTGTCCTCTCGATTTTTGTTTTTCCCAAGATATACGCCCATGAGTGCAAGTGCCCTATGCTCTGTAGCTCATTTTTTAGATGCTTTAGTAAACACAATACACTTCTCCAGAATGGCCGTTGGCAATATACATTTCCACTATAAGTCTCACAGGGCTCCCTCTTCTCGTTGCCCTGTCCTGCATTTCTGTTGTTTACGCTTTATGAGGATGGCTCTTCTGACTGATGCGAAGTGATATCTTTTGTAGTATTGACTTCCAGTGCCCACCTGTTTGGTTGGCTAAAAAAGTGTATGCCCTTTTCTTGAATATATACAGAAAAGAACGTATACACCCTTTTTGGCCAACTGCAATGTTGGCAATGTTCAGCTCCTTTTCTTGTGCTTAATGGCGAGTCCTTTCTACCTCCTCAAATCCCTTTCCTGCCATTCTCCCTTGCTTACAAGTCCTTTTCTCTGACTTTCCTCAAGACATTTTTCAGTGATGGATATTTTCAACTCTGCAGTTTTGTGAATTTTACTGCCCCTGAGTTCCATTGTTCAACTCGTGTTTATGGGAACTGGCCACAAAGCAGCGGGATTTCCTCAAGCCCTATACTGTTTCCATGGGCAACCCTAGCCTTTGGTCAATTCGTCTTCCTGATTGGAAATTAGAGTGACATGTGCCTGTCTGAACACCTAGGACTTGTCTCTCATTGTTCCTCATCCTTCCGCTTCATCCTCTGGACAAATTCCAAACTGTACGCAACAGGATGTTGACAGTGCTGACATCTCCAAGTGAGGAGACTGTTAGTAAAGACGCTGGAGGGGTGAACCCAAGCACCAGGAGATGAGGAGATGAGATGCCTTTTCCAAACTCTTCCCGATCAGACGGTATACCATCCTCTGGGTGTGACAGACATGTTTTAGCAGTAGGAAGAGTCCCATTCATGTAAGGAGAACACCAGGGCTTTTTCAAAATCAGTGTCTCCCCGAAACCCAAACTGGGGAATTTTTTAAGCTACAGCTACACATATGTTTATTAAGGGCCTTGGGAAGTAGGCAGAGTCCAAACTTTAGATGATTGAAGTCTTCAGGGTCAGAAGCACTCACCACCAGCTTCCCTTAGGCTACACTTTAACTGTCATTGATAGATGATGTCAATAAAAATATCTATTCTTTTTCAGATTATTTCCCCTTATAGGTTATTGCAAAATGTTGAGTGTAGTTCCCTGTGCTATACAGTAGTTCCTTGTTGATGATCTATTTTATACATAGCAGTGTGTATGTGTTCATTCCAAACTGTTAATTTATCCCTCCTCCCACCTTTCCCCTTTGGTAATAATAAATTATAAGATTTTATACTTCTCAGAAATGGGGGAGCTGAAAGAGAGGTATCATTTTCAATGGAAAAGCATTTAAAACAAGATTGAAGGTTTAACCAAGATTATTAGCTGTACATCCTTGGAAAGAAATCACTTCGTTTCTCTAATATTGACCTGACAAATAAGACAAACCTTTTCACTGAACTTGCTTATAAAAAGTGATGGAAATATCAAATGGAAGTGTTAAAAACATCTTATTTTACCCGAGCCTTATACACTGTTCTATGTTAACTACAGTTTGGCTCACACATCTGTTCATTGAGGTTACAATAGTCTCAATTTCTGTTACTGATCCTCCAGAGTGGACCCCAACAAGTGTCCCCGTGCCCAGTGTCATTGGGGCCAACAGATCGAGACTGAGTTTGGTTCACAAGCAAAGGAAACTTTATATTTTGATCAGAGAATGGAGAGGTGAGAGCATGCACTACCCCGTGGGCTGTGGGCTGGGCTGCTGTGTAGAGATCCTGTCAGAGTCAGTGGGAGGGAGGGAGGCGGCGGAGCTCTCGAGGGCCGGGTTGGCTGTAGCTCAGGCTCTATATCGTGGAGTCTGCACTGGGTCCCAGGAGCTGAGGTGTCGACCCAGCCATTCTGCACTAGGAAATCTGGTCTGAAGTGCCGGGTGTGGAAGCTCTGCATGCGGGACCCTAGGAGCACGTGAAATTAGACAAAGCACAAAGGATAAAAAAGGTTAGACTTGACTTTATTGCCCAGATTCTATTTTTATCTCCCAGGGATTTTTAATGGGCTTTGCTGGGGACAAACCCCTCCTCTGCCTTTTGTCCCGTTCCTCATTCTTGGAGTGCTGAGGGTGCAGACCCTTCTTCTGTAACTGCTGAGTGCTGAGTTGGGAGCCCTCATACCCTGGGGCGAGGGTCAGAGCTTCTCCCCAGCAGCCTCCCGGTGACGTTGATTGTCCCCAGGACCCCTGCCTCCCTGCTCGTCCACCTGAGCACCAGCATTGGAAGTGTTATAGATTCTAATGACCTTTAAGGGTCCAGGAAAGAGATGTGCAGAGACGCTGTGGGGGCCGGTTTCACCCCGCCCCACATTTGTTCGGCCACCTTAGGCTGACCGTCTCTGCCAGCCTAGATGCTCTGACCAGTAGTCTGCGCTTTCTTCAATTAGGCCCCTGAATTAACGTACAAACAGCACCAGGTGTCAGAGCCCTGCCCGCTCAACTCCCAGACAGTCCAGGGTCAGTGGTGATCAAGGACCATGATGGCTACTGAGTCAACAGCCTTTTGAAGTAAACAGGAGTCCAGCCGGTCTTATTGGCCACCATCATCACGGTGTCTGTAGGCTTTTCTATGGTGACAGTGTGGTATACTGTTCCCCCGCCAATATTATTAGCTCCCCTCTGGGTGCAGTAAGTCCTGCAAGCAGTAGTCTACTCTTTTGGGACACACTCTTGTTGTTTTATGAGAGAAACTCCAGGTCAAGTGATGTTCACACGAGTCGTCATGGTGCCCTGTTGCCCCCGGTTATCTCTCTGGATGTTGGAGTTGGAGGGCCTCCTCACTCGAGGTCGGTGTGCCCACGGAGCGAACCCTGCAACTTCAGGGCATGGTTGGTGGTTAGGATCACCATGTGGGGTCCTTTTCCCTTAGGAGGGAGGTGGCCTTTTGGGCTGCTGATTTCCAGGTTTTTAGATACCGCCACTATCTTGGCCAGATGTGGCAGTGGGCCAAGCCCCTTAGTGACCGTAGTTTATCCTACCTGGATGGCATTCTTGCATTGTTCCATTTCAAGTGGTCCCAGTTTTTGCACTAATTCTCCAATGGCGATTCACCTTTCACCGGGAATGTAAAGGTCAAAGGGTTTAGCTAAATTAGGGAGTTCCAGGGCAAGGGTCTGAATTGACTGCTCTTTCCATTCTTGAAAGGCCACTTCTGGATTCTATTCAAAAGGATCATCATCTTTTCCTTTCAGTGTTTCATATAGAGGCCCAGCTAGTAGACTGTAGTTAGGGATCCAGAAGCAGCAAACCCTGGCCTCCCCAGGAACCCCTAAGCTGTCTTCTAGTTTTAGAAAGGGGTAAGGCTGAAAATGGTTTCTTCCCTTTCCTGGGATGGGCTTCTCCGACCTTCTGTGAGAATGAAGCCCAGGCAGGTCACCGCAGTCTGTGATATTTGAGCTTTTTCTTGGACAACTTCTATCCTTTATTGGCTTGGTAGTTCAGAGGCCTCCTTAGTAGGGCTGGTGATCAGAATGTCGTCTGCATATTGAAGGAGGGTTTCCTTTTCCAGAGGTAGAACTTTTAGGTCTTTAGCTAAGCTTTCCCCAAAGATGGTGTGGGAATTTTTGCACCCTTGGGGCCAGACGGCCCGGAAGTATTGTTTTAGTTGTATGTTGAGTCCTGCCACTCACAAGCCAAAATTTCTTGTGACTCTGGGACTAATGGAATACAAAAGAAGGCATCATTGAAGACTAATACAGAATACCATGTCCTGGTGGTTGGTAGAATGACCAGCAGGGTGTAGGAATTAGGAGCAACTGGAGGTATATCCTCGGTGGCTTCACTGACTGTCCTGACATCCTTTACCAGGTCCCCAGCAGCCCATGGGGCTCTCGTGGTCAGACCAATCCCAGAATATGGAGCTCACCTGGGCAGGTACCCCACCCCAACCCCAGCCCACGGGGCTCTCGTGGTCAGGCCCCTCCCAGGATACAGAGCTACCCTTGCAGGTACCGTGGCAGGGCTGGGCACACAGGAACCGTGCACATAGCCCTCATTGCAGAGCACCCCCAGCTCACCTGTCGCTCAGAGCTGACACAGAGCACCTCAGAGCAGGACTTGAACTAACAAACAGCAGCTGCGACAGGTCTGTGACCCTGGGCATCACTCCGTGAGGCCTCCCTCCACCTGGTCTTCCAGAGACTTCCACTGCACCCGGGGCACCAGGCCTCTGTCTCCAACCACCACCCACCCCTCCTCTGCCTGACTCCTGGGTTCTTCTCATTAGGAGAGGGTTTTCTTGAAGTTGTCTCCCACTCATGGGCCAGATAAAATGATTAGAAAACAAGCCAAAGCTGCAGCCCCTTGTCTATCCTGACTCTCAGGAGCCCACACCTGTTCCTTGGACCTGGCCGGTTCAGCAAGTTCCATTTTCTGCAACTGTGAGCCCCTGAGGGGTGATGATTGGCTGACCTGGGCAGCCTTACCGTGCCGGCCAGCCCTCCCCAGGTGTGCCTGGGTTGAGATCAATATAAATACCACTCCAGGCAGCAAGAGCCCCTGCAGCCGTGCCTGACGCCATTTTCTCTGCCCTGTCAGCAGTCTCGGGGCTGGGCTGGTGGGAGGGAGTGAGAGGCCACGGCTTTGTGGGTGGCCCAGTGTGAGTGGGGCTCTGCTGGACTTTCTGCAGCAGTTGCCAGGCTGCCACCTGCTAAAGAAGAGGATGTGTCACCCATACCTGCTGCTGGAATTTCTCCCTGGGCAGAGGTGAGGAAGGAAAAAAGCAGTGGGGGCAGGGACAGGACGGGTATCTCAGGCAGGGAAATGGAAATCTTCCAGAAGAGCACCCAGGGCCAGGACCATCCTGGCTGGCCTGCAGGCACCAAGTCGGCCGGCATGCTGTCACTCGTGTGGCTCTATGGCCCTTCCTCTAGGCTTTCAAGTCCTTGTATATATTCAGGTGTTTTACCTGGGACGGGTGGGAATAGTTCAGCAGCAACTGGCCTGGGGCTCAGCTCACGTTTACTCACAGATGCCTCGGCACGGTGCCCCAGCTTTGCAATGAGGACGCTTGTTGCGTGGGGGCTGCTGGCTGAATGGGAGACGATTCCCCACCACTGACCAACTTCAGAATTGTTTACAACTGGAGCAAGTGCCCTGATACGGTTTTCCTCTGTGTAACTGGTGGGTTCTGTGTTTTTTTTCTCTTTTTCGTTTTTGGTTCAAGGTAGATTTTATTCCTCTTTTTTGTATTTACAGATATAAGCATGGAAATAATTTATTCATATAAATACATGTATGTGCAGGGAATAATTGTTTTTTCTGTTTTATTTTTTAAATTTTATTTCTTTTTAATTTTATTTTATATTTTTATACAGCAGGTTCTTATTGGTTATGTATTTTATACATATAAATGTATACATGCCAATCCCAGTCTCTCAACTCCTCCCACCACCACCCCCCAACAGCTTTCCCCCCTTATTGTCCATACGTTTGTTGTCTACATCTGTTGGTCTATTTATGCCTTGCAAAATGGTTAATCTGTACAGTTTTTCTAGGTTCCACATATATGCATGAATATACAAGATTTGTTTTTCTCTTTCTGACTTACTTCACTCTGTATGACAGTCTCTAGATCCATCGACGTCTCTACAAATGACCCAATTTCATTCCTTTTCATGGCTTAGTAATATTCCATTTTATATATGTACCACAGCTTTATGCATTCGTCTGTCTGTGGGCATTTAGGTTGCTTCCATTACCTCGATATTGTAAATAGTGATGCAATGAACATTGCGGTGAATGACTCTTTTTGATTTATGGTTTTGTCTGGGTATATGTCCAGTACTGGGATTGCTGTATCATATGGTAATTCTATTGTTAGTTTCTTAAGAAATTCCATATTGTTCTCCATAATGATTGTATCAATTTATATTCCCAACAATAGTGGAAGAGGGTTCCTTTTCTCCACACCCTTTCCAGCATTTTTTGTTTGTAGATTTTCAATGATGCCTATTCTACCAGGTGTGAGGTGATACCTCATTGTTGAATCCATTTCGTTGAGCAAGGGGTAGCTCTTGTCTATTCCATATTTGGCTTAAGGAACTTTATCTGTGCTCATTTCAATCTCTGGTTTTATGCAGCACCCCAACTCACCTTTACCCTTAAGCAAGCATAAGTTGGTTTTCTAAATTTGAGACCCTGTTCTGTTCTGTAATTCAGTTCCTGTGTAGCCAAGTTTACATTCCGTGTATTAGTGATATCTTATGATGTTTCTTTTCCTGTGTGACTTATTTCAGTTAGAATCATCATACCTGAATCCACTTGTGCTGCTAAGGGCCTGATGACACAGATTTCATTGCTGAGTGATATTGCTTTGTAAGTAAATACCACAACTTCTTTATCCATTTTTCACTTTCTGCGATGTTGAACTTGTACTGTAAATGAGGTTCTTGTAAACAGAGCCGTTCCAAACTTTGGGGTGGCTGTGTCTTTTTGATTTTAATTTCCCTAAGCTATAGGACCATAAGTGGAAGTGCCCTAGGTTCTGTTGCTTTCATTTTTAGATGTTTCAGGAAACACCATACACTTCTCCCGAGTGGTTGTTGGCAATTTACATCCCGCCCATCAGCATAACAAGGCTCCCAGTTCTCCATGGCCTGTCCTGCCTTTCTGGATTTTACACTTTTTTCAGATGGCACTTTTGACCGGGGGGAAGTGAGACTTCATTGTAGTGCAGATTTCCTTTGCAAGCTTGCTTGGTTGGCCAAAAAGGGCGTATGCGTTTTTTCCTGAATATATTCAGGAAAAAACGCATACGCCCTTTTTGGCCAAGTGCATCATTGTGGACGTTCTGCCTCTTTTCCTATGCTTTCAATGCAATTCCAGTCTACTTCCTGAAATCGGTTTCCTGCAATTCTGCCCCGCTTTCAAGTCCTCTTGGCAGCCTTACTTCAGTCTATTTTTGGACGATAGCTGTCATTTATAACTCTGCAGGTTTGTGAATTACAGTGCCCCTGAGCTCCTTTCTTCAACTCGCTTTCTTTTGAGCTGGCCGCAACACCGCAGGATGGCTTCAGGCCCTAATCTGGTTCCGGTACGGCATGCTGAGCGTTTGGTTACTTCCTCTTCCTGGTGGGAAATGAGAGTTAAATTTGCCCGTCCAGACACCTCCAGCTAGCCTCTCATTGGTTCTCGCTATTCCTGTTCATCTTCCGCAGAAATTGCAAACTGGGCCAAACAGGAGGTTAAAGGGACTGACTCTCCAGGTCGGGAGAGTGTTAGTAAAGCGTCTGGAATGTTGCACCCGAGTACCAGGGGGGGAAAACTGAGACATATTTGAACACGTCTCCCGATCACATGGTTGATCATACTCTGGGTCCCACATGCATGTTTTAGCTGAAGGAAGAATACCTAAAACTTGGGTAGTTGAAACCCGTGGAATGGGTACCATGCAATATGACTTCAAAGGGTCTTCATTTGCTCACGAACCTCTCCAATCCTATCACTGCTGCGTTTATGCCCCTGTACACATGCTTGATTCTCTTTCGGAGACATAGCAATCCATAGGTTTTAAGATACTTACTAGTCAGGTACATTCTTAGGCGTTTAATATGCGGTGTTGAGTCCATTTCGTTGAGCAAGTAGTAGCTCTTGTCTATTCCATATTTGGCTTAAGGAACTTTATCTGTGCTCATTTCAATCTCTGGTTTTATGCAGCACCCCAACTCACCTTTCCCCTTAAGCAAGCATAAGTTGGTTTTCTAAATTTGAGACCCTGTTCTGTTCTGTAATTCAGTTCCTGTGTAGCCAAGTTTACATTCCGTGTATTACTGATATCTTATGATGTTTCTTTTTCTGTGTGACTTATTTCAGTTAGAATCATCATACCTGAATCCACTCATTGTGCTGCTAAGGGCCTGATGACATAGATTTCATTGCTGAGTGATATTGCTTTGTAAGTAAATCCCACAACTTCTTTATCCATTTTTCACTTTCTGCGATGTTGAACTTGTACTGTAAACGAGGTTCTTGTAAACAGAGGCGTCCAAAACTTTCGGGTGGCTGTGTCTTTTTGATTTTAATTTCCCTAAGCTATAGGACCATAAGTGGAAGTGCCCTAGGCTCTGTTGCTTTGTTTTTTAGATGTTTCAGGAAACACCATACACTTCTCCGGAGTGTCTGTTGGCAATTTACATCCCGCCCATCAGCATAACAAGGCTCCCAGTTCTCCATGGCCTGTCCTGCCTTTCTGGATTTTACACTTTTTTCAGATGGCCCTTTTGACCGGGGGGAAGTGAGACTTCATTGTAGTGCAGATTTCCTTTGCAAGCTTGCTTGGTTGGCCAAAAAGGGCGTATGCGTTTTTTCCTGAATATATTCAGGAAAAAACGCATACGCCCTTTTTGGCCAAGTGCATCATTGTGGACGTTCTGCCTCTTTTCCTATGCTTTCAATGCAATTCCAGTCTACCTCCTGAAATCGGTTTCCTGCAATTCTGCCCGCTTTCAAGTCCTCTTGGCAGCCTTACTTCAGTATATTTTTGGACGATAGCTGTCATTTATAACTCTGCAGGTTTGTGAATTACAGTGTCCCTGACCTCCTTTCTTCAACTCGCTTTCTTGTGAGCTGGCCGCAACACCGCAGGATGGCTTCAGGCCCTAATCTGGTTCCGGCATATTACGATGAGCCTTTGGTTAATTCCTCTTCCTGGTGGGAAATGAGAGTTAAATTTGCCCGTCCAGACACCTGCAGCTAGTCTCTCATTGATTCTCGCTATTCCTGTTCTTCTTCCGCAGAAATTGCAAACTGGTCCAAACAGGATGTTAAAGAGACTGACTCTCCAAATCGGGAGAGTGTTAGTAAAGCGACTGGAATGTTGCACCCGAGTACCAGGGTACGAAAACTGAGATATATTTGAACACGTCTCCCATTCACACGGTTGATCATACTCTGGGTTCCACATGCATGTTGTAGCTGAAGGAAGAATACCTTAAACCTGGAGAGTTGAGACCCGTGTAATGGGTACCATGCAATATGACTTCAAAGGGTCTTCATTTGCTCACCGAACCTCTCCAATCCTATCACTGCTGCGTTTATGCCCCTGTACACACGCTTGATTCTCTTTTGGAGACATAGCAATCCATAGGTTTTAAGATACTTACTAGTCAGGTACATCCTTAGGCGTTTAATATGGGGTTTTGAGTCCATTTCGTTGAGCAAGGAGTAGCTCTTGTCTATTCCATATTTGGCTTAAGGAACTTTATCTGTGCTCATTTCAATCTCTGGTTTTATGCAGCACCCCAACTCACCTTTACCCTTAAGCAAGCATAAGTTGGTTTTCTAGATTTGAGACCCTGTTCTGTTTTGGAATTCAGTTCCTCTGTAGCCAAGTTTACATTCCGTGTATTAGTGATATCTTATGATGTTTCTTTTTCTGTGTGACTTATTTCAGTTAGAATCATCGTACCAGAATCCACTCATTATGCTGCTACGGGCCTGATGACATAGATTTCATTGCTGAGTGATACTGCATTGTACGTAACTACCACAAGTTCTTTATCCATTTTTCACTTTCTGTGATATTGAACTTGTACGGTAAACGAGGTTCTTGTAAACAGAGCCGTTCCAAACTTTGGGGTGGCTGTGTCTTTTTGATTTTAATTTCCCTAAGCTATAGGACCATAAGTGGAAGTGCCCTAGGCTCTGTTGCTTTGTTTTTTAGATGTTTCAGGAAACACCATACACTTCTCCCGAGTGTCTGTTGGCAATTTACATCCCGCCCATCAGCATAACAAGGCTCCCAGTTCTCCATGGCCTGTCCTGCCTTTCTGGATTTTACACTTTTTTCAGATGGCCCTTTTGACCGGGGAGAAGTGAGACTTCATTGTAGTGCAGATTTCCTTTGCAAGTTTGCTTGGTTGGCCAAAAAGGGCGTATGCGTTTTTTCCTGAATATATTCAGGAAAAAACGCATACGCCCTTTTTGGCCAAGTGCATCATTGTGGACGTTCTGCCTCTTTTCCTATGCTTTCAATGCAATTCCAGTCTACCTCCTGAAATCGGTTTCCTGCAATTCTGCCCCGCTTTCAAGTCCTCTTGGCAGCCTTACTTCAGTCTATTTTTGGACGATAGCTGTCATTTATAACTCTGCAGGTTTGTGAATTACAGTGCCCCTGAGCTCCTTTCTTCAACTCGCTTTCTTTTGAGCTGGCCGCAACACCGCAGGACGTCTTCAGGCCCTAAACTGGTTCTGGCACGGCACGCTGAGCCTTTGGTTAATTCCTCTTCCTGGTGGGAAATGAGAGTTAAATTTGCCCATCCAGACACCTCCAGCTAGTCTCTCATTGGTTCTCGCTATTCCTGTTCATCTTCCACAGAAATTGCAAACTGGGCCAAACAGGAGGTTAAAGGGACTGACTCTCCAAGTGGGGAGAGTGTTAGTAAAGCGTCTGGAATGTTGCACCCGAGTACCAGGGTACGAAAACTGAGACATATTTGAACACGTCTCCCAATCACATGGTTGATCATACTCTAGGTTCCACATGCATGTTTTAGCTGAAGGAAGAATACCTTAAACCTGGGTAGTTGAAACCCGTGGAATGGGTACCATGCAATATGACTTCAAAGGGTCTTCATTTGCTCACGAACCTCTCCAATCCTATCACTGCTGCGTTTATGCCCCTGTACACATGCTTGATTCTCTTTCGGAGACATAGCAATCCATAGGTTTTAAGATACTTACTAGTCAGGTACATTCTTAGGCGTTTAATATGCGGTGTTGAGTCCATTTCGTTGAGCAAGGAGCAGCTCTTGTCTATTCCATATTTGACTTAAGGAACTTTATCTGTGCTCATTTCAATCTCTGGTTTTATGCAGCACCCCAACTCACCTTTACCCTTAAGCAAGCATAAGTTGGTTTTCTAAATTTGAGACCCTGTTCTGTTCTGTAATTCAGTTCCTGTGTAGCCAAGTTTCCATTCCGTGTATTACTGATATCTTATGATGTTTCTTTTTCTGTGTGACTTATTTCAGTTAGAATCATCATACCTGAATCCACTCATTGTGCTGCTACGGGCCTGATGACACAGATTTCATTGCTGAGTGATATTGCTTTGTAAGTAAATTCCACAACATCTTTATCCATTTTTCACTTTCTGCGATGTTGAACTTGTACTGTAAATGAGGTTCTTGTCAACAGAGCCGTTCTAAATTTTGGGGTGGCTGTGTCTTTTTGATTTTAATTTCCCTAAGCTATAGGACCATAAGTGGAAGTGCCCTAGGTTCTGTTGCTTTGTTTTTTAGATGTTTCAGGAAACACCATACACTTCTCCCGAGTGGTTGTTGGCAATTTACATCCCGCCCATCAGCATAACAAGGCTCCCAGTTCTCCATGGCCTGTCCTGCCTTTCTGGATTTTACACTTTTTTCAGATGGCCCTTTTGACCGGGGGGAAGTGAGACTTCATTGTAGTGCACATTTCCTTTGCAAGCTTGCTTGGTTGGCCAAAAAGGGCGTATGCGTTTTTTCCTGAATATATATTTTTTTTCCTGAATATATTCAGGAAAAAACGCATACGTCCTTTTTGGCCAAGTGCATCATTGTGGACGTTCTGCCTCTTTTCCTATGCTTTCAATGCAATTCCAGTCTACCTCCTGAAATCAGTTTCCTGCAATTCTGCCCCGCTTTCAAGTCCTCTTGGCAGACTTACTTCAGTCTATTTTTGGACGATAGCTGTCATTTATAACTCTGCAGGTTTGTGAATTACAGTGCCCCTGAGCTCCTTTCTTCAACTCGCTTTCTTTTGAGCAGGCCGCAACCCCGCAGGATGGCTTCAGGCCCTAATCTGGTTCCGGCACGGCACGCTGAGCCTTTGGTTATTTCCTCTTCCTGGTGGGAAATGAGAGTTAAATTTGCCCATCCAGACACCTCCAGCTAGTCTCTCATTGGTTCTCGCTATTCCTGTTCATCTTCCACGGAAATTGCAAACTGGGCCAAACAGCAGGTTAAAGGGACTGACTCTCCAAGTCGGGAGAGTGTTAGTAAAGCGTCTGGAATGTTGCACCCGAGTACCAGGGTACGAAAACTGAGACATATTTGAACACGTCTCCCGATCACATGGTTGATCATACTCTAGGTTCCACATGCATGTTTTAGCTGAAGGAAGAATACCTTAAACCTGGGTAGTTGAAACCCGTGGAATGGGTACCATGCAATATGACTTCAAAGGGTCTTCATTTGCTCACGAACCTCTCCAATCCTATCACTGCTGCGTTTATGACCCTGTACACATGCTTGATTCTCTTTCGGAGACATAGCAATCCATAGGTTTTAAGATACTTACTAGTCAGGTACATTCTTAGACGTTTATTATGCGGTGTTGAGTCCATTTCGTTGAGCAAGGAGTAGCTCTTGTCTATTCCATATTTGGCTTAAGGAAGTTTATCTGTGCTCATTTCAATCTCTGGTTTTATGCAGCACCCCAACTCACCTTTCCCCTTAAGCAAGCAAAAGTTGCTTTTCTAAATTTGAGACCCTGTTCTGTTCTGTAATTCAGTTCCTGTGTAGCCAAGTTTCCATTCCGTGTATTACTGATATCTTATGATGTTTCTTTTTCTGTGTGACTTATTTCAGTTAGAATCATCATACCTGAATCCACTCATTGTGCTGCTAAGGGCCTGATGACATAGATTTCATTGCTGAGTGATATTGCTTTGTAAGTAAATACCACAACTTCTTTATCCATTTTTCACTTTCTGCGATGTTGAACTTGTACTGTAAACGAGGTTCTTGTAAACAGAGGCGTCCCATACTTTGGGGTGGCTGTGGATTTTTTATTTTAATTTCCCTAAGCTATAGGACCATAAGTGGCAGTGCCCTAGGCTCTGTTGCTTTGTTTTTTAGATGTTTCAGGAAACACCATACACTTCTCCCGAGTGTCTGTTGGCAATTTACATCCCGCCCATCAGCATAACAAGGCTCCCAGTTCTCCATGGCCTGTCCTGCCTTTCTGGATTTTACACTTTTTTCAGATGGCCCTTTTGACCGGGGGGAAGTGAGACTTCATTGTAGTGCAGATTTCCTTTGCAAGCTTGCTTGGTTGGCCAAAAAGGGCGTATGCGTTTTTTCCTGAATATATTCAGGAAAAAACGCATACGCCCTTTTTGGCCAAGGGCATCATTGTGGACGTTCTGCCTCTTTTCCTATGCTTTCAATGCAATTCCAGTCTACCTCCTGAAATCGGTTTCCTGCAATTCTGCCCCGCTTTCAAGTCCTCTTGGCAGCCTTACTTCAGTCTATTTTTGGACAATAGCTGTCATTTATAACTCTGCAGGTTTGTGAATTACAGTGCCCCTGAGCTCCTTTCTTCAACTCGCTTTCTTTTGAGCTGGCCGCAACACCGCAGTATGGCTTCAGGCCCTAATCTGGTTCCGGCACGGCACGCTGCGCCTTTGGTTAATTCCTCTTCCTGGTGGGAAATGAGAGTTAAATTTGCCCGTCCAGCCACCTCCAGCTAGCCTCTCATTGGTTCTCGCTATTCCTGTTCATCTTCCGCAGAAATTGCAAACTGGGCCAAACAGGAGGTTAAAGGGACTGACTCTCCAAGTCGGGAGAGTGTTAGTAAAGCGTCTGGAATGTTGCACCCGAGTACCAGGGTACGAAAACTGAGATATATTTGAACACGACTCCCGTTCACATGGTTGATCATACTCTGGGTTCCACATGCATGTTTTAGCTGAAGGAAGAATACCTTAAACCTGGAGAGTTGAGACCCGTGTAATGGGTACCATGCAATATGACTTCAAAGGGTCTTCATTTGTTCACCGATCCTCTCCAATCCTATCACTGCTGCGTTTATGCCCCTGTACACACACTTGATTCTCTTTTGGAGACATAGCAATCCATAGGTTTTAAGATACTTACTAGTTAGGTACATTCTTAGGCGTTTAATATGTGGTTTTGAGTCCATTTCGTTGAGCAAGGAGTAGCTCTTGTCTATTCCATATTTGGCTTAAGGAACTTTATCTGTGCTCATTTCAATCTCTGGTTTTATGCAGCACCCCAACTCACCTTTACCCTTAAGCAAGCATAAGTTGGTTTTCTAAATTTGAGACCCTGTTCTGTTTTGGAATGAAGTTCCTGTGTAGCCAAGTTTACATTCCGTGTATTACTGATATCTTATGATGTTTCTTTTTCTGTGTGACTTATTTCAGTTAGAATCATCGTACCTGAAAACACTCATTGTGCTGCTACGGGCCTGATGACATAGATTTCATTGCTGAGTGATACTGCATTGTAGGTAAGTACCACAAGTTCTTTATCCATTTTTCACTTTCTGTGATATTGAACTTGTACGGTAAATGAGGTTCTTGTAAACGGAGGCGTCCCAAACTTTGGGGTGGCTGTGTCTTTTTGATTTTAATTTCCCTAAGCTATAGGACCATAAGTGGAAGTGCCGTAGGCTCTGTTGCTTTGTTTTTTAGATGTTTCAGGAAACACCATACACTTCTCCTGAGTGTCCTTTGGCAATTTACATCCCGTCGATCAGCATAACAAGGCTCCCAGTTCTCCATGGCCTGTCCTGCCTTTCTGGATTTTACACTTTTTTCAGATGGCCCTTTTGACCGGGGAGAAGTGAGACTTCATTGTAGTGCAGATTTCCTTTGCAAGTTTGCTTGGTTGGCCAAAAAGGGCGTATGCGTTTTTTCCTGAATATATTCAGGAAAAAACGCATAAGCCCTTGTTGGCCAAGTGCATCATTGTGGACGTTCTGCCTCTTTTCGTATGCTTTCAATGCAATTCCAGTCTACCTCCTGAAATCGGTTTCCTGCAATTCTGCCCCGCTTTCAAGTCCTCTTGGCAGCCTTACTTCAGTGTATTTTTGGACGATAGCTGTCATTTATAACTCTGCAGGTTTGTGAATTACAGTGCCCCTGAGCTCCTTTCTTCAACTCGCTTTCTTTTGAGCAGGCCCCAACCCCGCAGGATGGCTTCAGGCCCTAATCTGGTTCTGGCACGGCACGCTGAGCCTTTGGTTAATTCCTCTTCCTGGTGGGAAATGAGAGTTAAATTTGCCCATCAAGACACCTCCAGCTAGTCTCTCATTGGTTCTCGCTATTCCTGTTCATCTTCCACAGAAATTGCAAACTGGGCCAAACAGGAGGTTAAAGGGACTGACTCTCCAAGTGGGGAGAGTGTTAGTAAAGCGTCTGGAATGTTGCACCCGAGTACCAGGGTACAAAAACTGAGACATATTTGAACACGTCTCCCGATCACATGGTTGATCATACTCTAGGTTCCACATGCATGTTTTAGCTGAAGGAAGAATACCTTAAACCTGGGTAGTTGAAACCCGTGGAATGGGTACCATGCAATATGACTTCAAAGGGTCTTCATTTGCTCACCGAACCTCTCCAATCCTATCACTGCTGCGTTTATGCCCCTGTACACATGCTTGATTCTCTTTCGGAGACATAGCAATCCATAGGTTTTAAGATACTTACTAGTCAGGTACATTCTTAGACGTTTAATATGCGGTGTTGAGTCCATTTCGTTGAGCAAGGAGTAGCTCTTGTCTATTCCATATTTGGCTTAAGGAACTTTATCTGTGCTCATTTCAATCTCTGGTTTTATGCAGCACCCCAACTCACCTTTCCCCTTAAGCAAGAATAAGTTGGTTTTCTAAATTTGAGACCCTGTTCTGTTCTGTAATTCAGTTCCTGTGTAGCCAAGTTTACATTCCGTGTATTACTGATATCTTATGATGTTTCTTTTTCTGTGTGACTTATTTCAGTTAGAATCATCATACCTGAATCCACTCATTGTGCTGCTAAGGGCCTGATGACACAGATTTCATTGCTGAGTGATATTGCTTTGTAAGTAAATACCACAACTTCTTTCTCCATTTTTCACTTTCTGCGATGTTGAACTTGTACTGGAAACGAGGTTCTTGTAAACAGAGCCGTTCCAAACTTTGGGGTGGCTGTGTCTTTTTGATTTTAATTTCCCTAAGCTATAGGACCATAAGTGGCAGTGCCCTAGGTTCTGTTGCTTTGTTTTTTAGATGTTTAAGGAAACACCATACAGTTCTCCCGAGTGGTTGTTGGCAATTTACATCCCGTCCATCAGCATAACAAGGCTCCCAGTTCTCCATGGCCTGTCCTGCCTTTCTGGATTTTACACATTTTTCAGATGGCCCTTTTGACCGGGGGGAAGTGAGACTTCATTGTAGTGCAGATTTCCTGTGCAAGCTTGCTTGGATGGCCAAAAAGGGCGTATGCGTTTTTTCCTGAATATATTCAGGAAAAAACGCATACGCCCTTTTTGGCCAAGTGCATCATTGTGGACGTTCTGCCTCTTTTCCTATGCTTTCAATGCAATTCCAGTCTACCTCCTGAAATCGGTTTCCTGCAATTCTGCCCCGCTTTCAAGTCCTCTTGGCAGCCTTACTTCAGTCTATTTTTGGACGATAGCTGTCATTTATAACTCTGCAGGTTTGTGAATTACAGTGCCCCTGAGCTCCTTTCTTCAACTCGCTTTCTTGTGACCTGGCCGCAACACCGCATGATGGCTTCAGGCCCTAATCTGGTTCCGGTTCGGCACGCTGAGCCTTTGTTTATTTCCTCTTCCTGGTGGGAAATGAGAGTTAAATTTGCCCGTCCAGACACCTCCAGCTAGCTTCTGATTGGTTCTCGCTATTCCTGTTCATCTTCCGCAGAAATTGCAAACTGGGCCAAACAGGAGGTTAAAGGCGCTGACTCTCCAAGTCGGGAGAGTGTTAGTAAAGCGTCTGGAATGTTGCACCCGAGTACCAGGGGAGGAAAACTGAGACATATTTGAACACGTCTCCCGATCACATGGTTGATCATACTCTGGGTTCCACATGCATGTTTTAGCTGAAGGAAGAATACCTAAAACCTGGGTAGTTGAAACCCGTGTAATGGGTACCATGCAATATGACTTCAAAGGGTCTTCATTTGCTCACCGAACCTCTCCAATCCTATCACTGCTGCGTTTATGCCCCTGTACACATGCTTCATTCTCTTTCGGAGACATAGCAATCTATAGGTTTTAAGATACTTACTAGTCAGGTACATTCTTAGGCGTTTAATATGCGGTGTTGAGTCCATTTTGTTGAGCAAGGAGTAGCTCTTGTCTATTCCATATTTGGCTTAAGGAACTTTATCTGTGCTCATTTCAATCTCTGGTTTTATGCAGCACCCCAACTCACCTTTCCCCTTAAGCAAGCATAAGTTGGTTTTCTAAATTTGAGACCCTGTTCTGTTCTGTAATTCAGTTCCTGTGTAGCCAAGTTTACATTCCGTGTATTACTGATATCTTATGATGTTTCTTTTTCTGTGTGACTTATTTCAGTTAGAATCATCATACCTGAATCCACTCATTGTGCTGCTAAGGGCCTGATGACACAGATTTCATTGCTGAGTGATATTGCTTTGTAAGTAAATACCACAACTTCTTTCTCCATTTTTCACTTTCTGCGATGTTGAACTTGTACTGTAAACGAGGTTCTTGTAAACAGAGCCGTTCCAAACTTTGGGGAGGCTGTGTCTTTTTTATTTTAATTTCCCTAAGCTATAGGACTATAAGTGGAAGTGCCCTAGGCTCTGTTGCTTTGTTTTTTAGATGTTTCAGGAAACACCATACACTTCTCCTGAGTGGTTGTTGGCAATTTACATCCCGTCGATCAGCATAACAAGGCTCCCAGTTCTCCATGGCCTGTCCTGCCTTTCTGGATTTTACACTTTTTTCAGATGGCCCTTTTGACCGGGGGGAAGTGAGACTTCATTGTAGTGCAGATTTCCTTTGCAAGCTTGCTTGGTTGGCCAAAAAGGGCGTATGCGTTTTTTCCTGAATATATTCAGGAAAAAACGCATACGCCCTTTTTGGCCAAGTGCATCATTGTGGACGTTCTGCCTCTTTTCCTATGCTTTCAATGCAATTCCAGTCTACCTCCTGAAATCAGTTTCCTGCAATTCTGCCCCGCTTTCACGTCCTCTTGGCAGCCTTACTTCAGTCTATTTTTGGACGATAGCTGTCATTTATAACTCTGTAGGTTTGTGAATTACAGTGCCCCTGAGCTCCTTTCTTCAACTCGCTTTCTTTTGAGCAGGCCGCAACACCGCAGGATGGCTTCAGGCCCTAATCTGGTTCCGGCACGGCACGCTGAGCCTTTGGTTAATTCCTCTTCCTGGTGGGAAATGAGAGTTAAATTTGCCCGTCCAGACACCTCCAGCTAGTCTCTCATTGGTTCTCGCTATTCCTGTTCATCTTCCGCAGAAATTGCAAACTGGGCCAAACAGGAGGTTAAAGGGACTGACTCTCCAAGTCGGGAGAGTGTTAGTAAAGAGTCTGGAATGTTGCACCAGAGTACCAGGGTACGAAAACTGAGACATATTTGAACACGTCTCCCGATCACATGGTTGATCATACTCTGGGTTCCACATGCATGTTTTAGCTGAAGGAAGAATACCTTAAACCTGGGTAGTTGAAACCCGTGGAATGGGTACCATGCAATATGACTTCAAAGGGTCTTCATTTGCTCACCGAACCTCTCCAATCCTATCACTGCTGCGTTTATGCCCCTGTACACATGCTTGATTCTCTTTCGGAGACATAGCAATCCATAGGTTTTAAGATACTTACAAGTCAGGTACATTCTTAGGCGTTTAATATGCGGTGTTGAGTCCATTTCGTTGAGCAAGGAGTAGCTCTTGTCTATTCCATATTTGGCTTAAGGAACTTTATCTGTGCTCATTTCAATCTCTGGTTTTATGCAGCACCCCAACTCACCTTTCCCCTTAAGCAAGCAAAAGTTGCTTTTCTAAATTTGAGACCCTGTTCTGTTCTGTAATTCAGTTCCTGTGTAGCCAAGTTTCCATTCCGTGTATTACTGATATCTTATGATGTTTCTTTTTCTGTGTGACTTATTTCAGTTAGAATCATCATACCTGAATCCACTCATTGTGCTGCTAAGGGCCTGATGACACAGATTTCATTGCTGAGTGATATTGCTTTGTAAGTAAATCCCACAACTTCTTTATCCATTTTTCACTTTCTGCGATGTTGAACTTGTACTGTAAACGAGGTTCTTGTAAACAGAGGCGTCCCATACTTTGGGGTGGCTGTGGATTTTTTATTTTAATTTCCCTAAGCTATAGGACCATAAGTGGCAGTGCCCTAGGCTCTGTTGCTTTGTTTTTTAGATGTTTCAGGAAACACCATACACTTCTCCCGAGTGTCTGTTGGCAATTTACATCCCGCCCATCAGCATAACAAGGCTCCCAGTTCTCCATGGCCTGTCCTGCCTTTCTGGATTTTACACTTTTTTCAGATGGCCCTTTTGACCGGGGGGAAGTGAAACTTCATTGTAGTGCAGATTTCCTTTGCAAGCTTGCTTGGTTGGCCAAAAAGGGCGTATGCGTTTTTTCCTGAATCGTTTTTCCTGCTTCATTGTGGACGTTCTGCCTCTTTTCCTATGCTTTCAATGCAATTCCAGTCTACCTCCTGAAATCGGTTTCCTGCAATTCTGCCCCGCTTTCAAGTCCTCTTGGCAGCCTTACTTCAGTCTATTTTTGGATGATAGCTGTCATTTATAACTCTGCAGGTTTGTGAATTACAGTGCCCCTGAGCTCCTTTCTTCAACTCGCTTTCTTGTGAGCTGGCCGCAACACCACAGGATGGCTTCAGGCCCTAATCTGGTTCCGGCACGGCACGCTTAGCCTTTGGTTAATTCCTCTTCCTGGTGGGAAATGAGAGTTAAATTTGCCTGTCCAGACACCTCCAGCTAGTCTCTCATTGGTTCTCGCTATTCCTGTTCATCTTCCGCAGAAATTGCAAACTGGGCCAAACAGGAGTTTAAAGGCGCTGACTCTCCAAGTGGGGAGAGTGTTAGTAAAGCGTCTGGAATGTTGCACCCGAGTACCAGGGTATGAAAACTGAGACATATTTGAACACGTCTCCCGATCACATGGTTGATCATACTCTGGGTTCCACATGCATGTTTTAGCTGAAGGAAGAATACCTAAAACCTGGGTAGTTGAAACCCGTGGAATGGGTACCATGCAATATGACTTCAAAGGGTCTTCATTTGCTCACCGAACCTCTCCAATCCTATCACTGCTGCGTTTATGCCCCTGTACACATGCTTGATTCTCTTTCAGAGACATAGCAATCCATAGGTTTTAAGATACTTACTAGTCAGGTACATTCTTAGGAGTTTAATATGCGGTGTTGAGTCCATTTCGTTGAGCAAGGAATAGCTCTTGTCTATTCCATATTTGGCTTAGGGAACTTTATCTGTGCTCATTTCAATCTCTGGTTTTATGCAGCACCCCAACTCACCTTTCCCCTTAAGCAAGCATAAGTTGGTTTTCTAAATTTGAGACCCTGTTCTGTTCTGTAATTCAGTTCCTGTGTAGCCAAGTTTCCATTCCGTGTATTACTGATATCTTATGATGTTTCTTTTTCTGTGTGACTTATTTCAGTTAGAATCATCATACCTGAATCCACTCATTGTGCTGCTAAGGGCCTGATGACACAGATTTCATTGCTGAGTGATATTGCTTTGTAAGTAAATACCACAACTGCGTTCTCCATTTTTCACTTTCTGCGATGTTGAACTTGTACAGTAAACGAGGTTCTTGTAAACAGAGGCGTTCCAAACTTTGGGGTGGCTGTGTCTTTTTGATTTTAAATTCCCTAAGCTATAGGACCATAAGTGGAAGTGCCCTAGGCTCTGTTGCTTTGTTTTTTAGATGTTTCAGGAAACACCATACACTTCTCCCGAGTGTCTGTTGGCAATTTACATCCCGCCCATCAGCATAACAAGGCTCCCAGTTCTCCATGGTCTGTCCTGCCTTTCTGGATTTTACACTTTTTTCAGATGGCCCTTTTGACCGGGGGGAAGTGAGACTTCATTGTAGTGCAGATTTCCTTTGCAAGCTTGCTTGGTTGGCCAAAAAGGGCGTATGCGTTTTTTCCTGAATATATTCAGGAAAAAACGCATACGCCCTTTTTGGCCAAGTGCATCATTGTGGACGTTCTGCCTCTTTTCCTATGCTTTCAATGCAATTCCAGTCTACCTCCTGAAATCGGTTTCCTGCAATTCTGCCCCGCTTTCAAGTCCTCTTGGCAGCCTTACTTCAGTCTATTTTTGGATGATAGCTCTCATTTATAACTCTGCAGGTTTGTGAATTACAGTGCCCCTGAGCTCCTTTCTTCAACTCGCTTTCTTTTGAGCTGGCCGCAACACCGCAGGATGGCTTCAGGCCCTAATCTGGTTCCGGTACGGCACGCTGAGCCTTTGGTTATTTCCTCTTCCTGGTGGGAAATGAGAGTTAAATTTGCCCGTCCAGACACCTCCAGCTAGCCTCTCATTGGTTCTCGCTATTCCTGTTCATCTTCCACAGAAATTGCAAACTGGGCCAAACAGGAGGTTAAAGGGACTGACTCTCCAAGTCGGGAGAGTGTTAGTAAAGCGTCTGGAATGTTGCACCCGAGTACCAGGGGAGGAAAACTGAGACATATTTGAACACGTCTCCCGTTCACACGGTTGATCATACTCTGGGTTCCACATGCATGTTTTAGCTGAAGGAAGAATACCTTAAACCTGGGTGGTTGAAACCCGTGGAATGGGTACCATGCAATATGACTTCAAAGGGTCTTCATTTGCTCACCGAACCTCTCCAATCCTATCACTGCTGCGTTTATGCCCCTGTACACACGCTTGATTCTCTTTTGGAGACATAGCAATCCATAGGTTTTAAGATACTTACTAGTCAGGTACATTCTTAGGCGTTTAATATTGGGTTTTGAGTCCATTTCGTTGAGCAAGGAGTAGCTCTTGTCTATTCCATCTTTGGTTTAAGGAACTTTATCTGTGCTCATTTCAATCTCCGGTTTTATGCAGCACCCCAACTCACCTTTCCCCTTAAGCAAGCATAAGTTGGTTTTCTAAATTTGAGACCCTGTTCTGTTTTGGAATGCAGTTCCTGTGTAGCCAAGTTTCCATTCCGTGTATTACTGATATCTTATGATGTTCCTTTTTCTGTGTGACTTATTTCAGTTAGAATCGTCATACCTGAATCCACTCATTGTGCTGCTAAGGGCCTGATGACACAGATTTCATTGCTGAGTGATATTTCTTTGTAAGTAAATACCACAACTTCTTTATCCATTTTTCACTTTCTGCGATGTTGAACTTGTACTGTAAACGAGGTTCTTGTAAACAGAGCCATTCCAAACTTTGGGGTGGCTGTGTCTTTTTGATTTTAATTTCCCTAAGCTATAGGACCATAAGTGGAAGTGCCCTAGGTTCTGTTGCTTTGTTTTTTAGATGTTTCAGGAAACACCATACACTTCTCCCGAGTGGTTGTTGGCAATTTACATCCCGCCCATCAGCATAACAAGGCTCCCAGTTCTCCATGGCCTGTCCTGCCTTTCTGGATTTTACACTTTTTTCAGATGGCCCTTTTGACCGGGGGGAAGTGAGACTTCATTGTAGTGCACATTTCCTTTGCAAGCTTGCTTGGTTGGCCAAAAAGGGCGTATGCGTTTTTTC
Source organism: Delphinus delphis (assembly GCF_949987515.2). Lineage (NCBI taxonomy): Eukaryota > Metazoa > Chordata > Mammalia > Artiodactyla > Delphinidae > Delphinus > Delphinus delphis. Next base: position 319,651 of record NW_027192866.1, read on the forward strand.
CTGAATATATTCAGGAAAAAACGCATACGTCCTTTTTGGCCAAGTACATCATTGTGGACGTTCTACCTCTTTTCCTATGCTTTCAATGCAATTTCAGTCTACCTCCTGAGATCGGTTTCCTGCAATTCTGCCGCGCTTTCAAGTCCTCTTGGCAGCCTTACTTCAGTCTGTTTTTGGACGATAGCTGTCATTTATAACTCTGCAGGTTTGTGAATTACAGTGCCCCTGAGCTCCTTTCTTCAACTCGCTTTCTTGTGAGCTGGCCGCAACACCGCAGGATGGCTTCAGGCCCTAATCTGGTTCCGGCACGGCACGCTGAGCCTTTGGTTAATTCCTCTTCCTGGTGGGAAATGAGAGTTAAATTTGCCCGTCCAGACACCTCCAGCTAGTCTCTCATTGGTTCTCGCTATTCCTGTTCATCTTCCGCAGAAATTGTAAACTGGGCCAAACAGGAGGTTAAAGGGACTGACTCTCCAAGTCGGGAGAGTGTTAGTAAAGCGTCTGGAATGTTGCTCCCGAGTACCAGGGTATGAAAACTGAGACATATTTGAACACGTCTCCCGATCACATGGTTGATCATACTCTGGGTTCCGCATGCATGTTTTAGCTGAAGGAAGAATACCTAAAACCTGGGTAGTTGAAACCCGTGGAATGGGTACCATGCAATATGACTTCAAAGGGTCTTCATTTGCTCACCGAACCTCTCCAATCCTATCACTGCTGCGTTTATGCCCCTGTACACATGCTTGATTCTCTTTCGGAGACATAGCAATCCATAGGTTTTAAGATACTTACAAATCAGGTACATTCTTAGGCGTTTAATATGCGGTGTTGAGTCCATTTCGTTGAGCAAGGAGTAGCTCTTGTCTATTCCATATTTGGCTTAAGGAACTTTATCTGTGCTCATTTCGATCTCTGGTTATGCACCACCCCAACTCACCTTTCCCCTTAATCAAGCATAAGTTGGTTTTCTAAATTTGAGACCCTGTTCTGTTCTGTAATTCAGTTCCTGTGTAGCCAAGTTTCCATTCCGTGTATTACTGATATCTTATGATGTTTCTTTTTCTGTGTGACTTATTTCAGTTAGAATTATCATACCTGAATCCACTCATTGTGCTGCTAAGGGCCTGATCACACAGATTTCATTGCTGAGTGATATTGCTTTGTAAGTAAATACCACAACTTCTTTCTCCATTTTTCACTTTCTGCGATGTTGAACTTGTACTGTAAACGAGGTTCTTGTAAACAGAGCCGTTCCAAACTTTGGGGTGGCTGTGTCTTTTTGATTTTAATTTCCCTAAGCTATAGGACCATAAGTGGAAGTGCCCTAGGTTCTGTTGCTTTGTTTTTTAGATGTTTCAGGAAACACCATACACTTCTCCCGAGTGGTTGTTGGTAATTTACATCCCGCCCATCAGCATAACAAGGCTCCCAGTTCTCCATGGCCTGTCCTGCCTTTCTGGATTTTACACTTTTTTCAGATGGCCCTTTTGACCCGGGGGAAGTGAGACTTCATTGTAGTGCAGATTTCCTTTGCAAGCTTGCTTGGTTGGCCAAAAAGGGCGTATGCGTTTTTTCCTGAATATATTCAGGAAAAAACGCATACGCCCTTTTTGGCCAAGTACATCATTGTGGACGTTCTGCCTCTTTTCCTATGCTTTCAATGCAATTTCAGTCTACCTCCTGAAATCGGTTTCCTGCTATTCTGCCCCGCTTTCAAGTCCTCTTGGCAGCCTTACTTCAGTCTATTTTTGGACGATAGCTGTCATTTATAACTCTGCAGGTTTGTGAATTACAGTGCCCCTGAGCTCCTTTCTTCAACTCGCTTTCTTGTGACCTGGCCGCAACACCGCAGGATGTCTTCAGGCCCTAATGTGGTTCCGGCACGGCACGCTGAGCCTTTGGTTAATTCCTCTTCCTGGTGGGAAATGAGAGTTAAATTTGCCCGTCCAGACACCTCCAGCTAGTCTCTCATTGGTTCTCGCTATTCCTGTTCATCTTCCGCAGAAATTGCAAACTGAGCCAAACAGGAGGTTAAAGGGACTGACTCTCCAAGTCGGGAGAGTGTTAGTAAAGCGTCTGGAATGTTGCACCCGAGTACCAGGGTATGAAACCTGAGACATATTTGAACACGTCTCCCGATCACATGGTTGATCATACTCTGGGTTCCACATGCATGTTTTAGCTGAAGGAAGAATACCTAAAACCTGGGTAGTTGAAACCCGTGGAATGGGTACCATGCAATATGACTTCAAAGGGTCTTCATTTGCTCACCGAACCTCTCCAATCCTATCACTGCTGCGTTTATGCCCCTGTACACATGCTTGATTCTGTTTCGGAGACATAGCAATCCATAGGTTTTAAGATACTTACAAATCAGGTACATTCTTAGGCGTTTAATATGCGGTGTTGAGTCCATTTCGTTGAGCAAGGAGTAGCTCTTGTCTATTCCATATTTGGCTTAAGGAACTTTATCTGTGCTCATTTCAATCTCTGGTTTTATGCAGCACCCCAACTCACCTTTCCCCTTAAGCAAGCATAAGTTGGTTTTCTAAATTTGAGACCCTGCTCTGTTCTGTAATTCAGTTCCTGTGTAGCCAAGTTTCCATTCTGTGTATTACTGATATCTTATGATGTTTCTTTTTCTGTGTGACTTATTTCAGTTAGAATCATCATACCTGAATCCACTCATTGTGCTGCTAAGGGCCTGATGACACAGATTTCATTGCTGAGTGATATTGCTTTGTAAGTAAATACCACAACTTCTTTATCCATTTTTCACTTTCTGCGATGTTGAACTTGTACTGTAAACGAGGTTCTTGTAAACAGAGCCGTTCCAAACTTTGGGGTGGCTGTGTCTTTTTGATTTTAATTTTCCTAAGCTATAGGACCATAAGTGGAAGTGCCCTAGGTTCTGTTGCTTTGTTTCTTAGATGTTTCAGGAAACACCATACACTTCTCCCAAGTGTCTGTTGGCAATTTACATCCCGCCCATCAGCATAACAAGGCTCCCAGTTCTCCATGGCCTGTCCTGCCTTTCTGGATTTTACACTTTTTTCAGATGGCCCTTTTGACCGGGGGGAAGTGAGACCTCATTGTAGTGCAGATTTCCTTTGCAAGCTTGCTTGGTTGGCCAAAAAGGGCGTATGCGTTTTTTCCTGAATATATTCAGGAAAAAACGCATACGCCCTTTTTGGCCAAGTGCATCATTGTGGACGTTCTGCCTCTTTTCCTATGCTTTCAATGCAATTCCAGTCTACCTCCTGAAATCGGTTTCCTGCAATTCTGCCCTGCTTTCAAGTCCTCTTGGCAGCCTTACTTCAGTCTATTTTTGGACGATAGCTGTCATTTATAACTCTGCATGATTGTGAATTACAGTGCCCCTGAGCTCCTTTCTTCAACTCGCTTTCTTGTGAGCTGGCCGCAACACCGCAGGATGTCTTCAGGCCCTAATGTGGTTCCGGCACGGCACGCTGAGCCTTTGGTTAATTCCTCTTCCTGGTGGGAAATGAGAGTTAAATTTGCCCGTCCAGACACCTCCAGCTAGTCTCTCATTGGTTCTCGCTATTCCTGTTCATCTTCCGCAGAAATTGCAAACTGGGCCAAACAGGAGGTTAAAGGGACTGACTCTCCAAGTCGGGAGAGTGTTAGTAAAGCGTCTGGAATGTTGCACGCGAGAACCAGAATACGAAAACTGAGACATATTTGAACACGTCTCCCGATCACATGGTTGATCATACTCTAGGTTCCACATGCATGTTTTAGCTGAAGGAAGAATACCTTAAACCCGGGTAGTTGAAACCCGTGGAATGGGTACCATGCAATATGACTTCAAAGGGTCTTCATTTGCTCACCGAACCTCTCCAATCCTATCACTGCTGCGTTTATGCCCCTGTACACATGCTTGATTCTCTTTCGGAGACATAGCAATCCATAGGTTTTAAGATACTTACAAATCAGGTACATTCTTAGGCGTTTAATATGCGGTGTTGAGTCCATTTCGTTGAGCAAGGAGTAGCTCTTGTCTATTCCATATTTGGCTTAAGGAACTTTATCTGTGCTCATTTCAATCTCTGGTTTTATGCAGCACCCCAACTCACCTTTCCCCTTAAGCAAGCATAAGTTGGTTTTCTAAATTTGAGACCCTGTTCTGTTCTGTAATTCAGTTCCTGTGTAGCCAAGTTTCCATTCCGTGTATTACTGATATCTTATGATGTTTCTTTTTCTGTGTGACTTATTTCAGTTAGAATCATCATACCTGAATCCACTCATTGTGCTGCTAAGGGCCTGATGACACAGATTTCATTGCTGAGTGATATTGCTTTGTAAGTAAATACCACAACTTCTTTATCCATTTTTCACTTTCTGTGATATTGAACTTGTACAGTAAACGAGGTTCTTGTAAACAGAGGCGTCCCAAACTTTGGGGTGGCTGTGTCTTTTTGATTTTAATTTCCCTAAGCTATAGGACCATAAGTGGCAGTGCCCTAGGCTCTGTTGCTTTGTTTTTTAGATGTTTCAGGAAACACCATACACCTCTCCCGAGTGTCTGTTGGCAATTTACATCCCGCGCATCAGCATAACAAGGCTCCCAGTTCTCCATGGCCTGTCCTGCCTTTCTGGATTTTACACTTTTTTCAGATGGCCCTTTTGACCGGGGGGAAGTGAGACTTCATTGTAGTGCACATTTCCTTTGCAAGCTTGCTTGGTTGGCCAAAAAGGGCGTATGCGTTTTTTCCTGAATATATTCAGGAAAAAACGCATACGCCCTTTTTGGCCAAGTGCATCATTGTGGACGTTCTGCCTCTTTTCCTATGCTTTCAATGCAATTCCAGTCTACCTCCTGAAATCGGTTTCCTGCAATTCTGCCCCGCTTTCAAGTCCTCTTGGCAGCCTTACTTCAGTCTATTTTTGGACAATAGCTGTCATTTATAACTCTGCAGGTTTGTGAATTACAGTGCCCCTGAGCTCCTTTCTTCAACTCGCTTTCTTGTGACCTGGCCGCAACACCGCAGGATGGCTTCAGGCCCTAATCTGGTTCTGGCACGGCACGCTGAGCCTTTGGTTAATTCCTCTTCCTGGTGGGAAATGAGAGTTAAATTTGCCCGTCCAGACACCTCCAGCTAGTCTCTCTTTGGTACTCGCTATTCCTGTTCATCTTCCACAGAAATTGCAAACTGGGCCAAACAGGAGGTTAAAGGGACTGACTCTCCAAGTCGGGGGAGTGTTAGTAAAGCGTCTGGAATGTTGCACCCGAGTACCAGGGTACGAAAACTGAGACATATTTGAACACGTCTCCCGATCACATGGTTGATCATACTCTAGGGACACATGCATGTTTTAGCTGAAGGAAGAATATCTTAAACCTGGGTAGTTGAAACCCGTGGAATGGGTACCATGCAATATGACTTCAAAGGGTCTTCATTTGCTCACCGAACCTCTCCAATCCTATCACTGCTGCGTTTATGCCCCTGTACACATGCTTGATTCTCTTTCGGAGACATAGCAATCCATAGGTTTTAAGATACTTGCAAGTCAGGTACATTCTTAGGCGTTTAATATGCGGTGTTGAGTCCATTTCGTTGAGCAAGGAGTAGCTCTTGTCTATTCCATATTTGGCTTAAGGAACTTTATCTGTGCTCATTTCAATCTCTGGTTTTATGCAGCACCCCAACTCACCTTTACCCTTAAGCAAGCATAAGTTGGTTCTAAATTTGAGACCCTGTTCTATTCTGTAATTCAGTTCCTGTGTAGCCAAGTTTACATTCCGTGTATTACTGATACCTTATGATGTTTCTTTTTCTGTGTGACTTATTTCAGTTAGAATCATCATACCTGAATCCACGCATTGTGCTGCTAAGGGCCTGATGACACAGATTTCATTGCTGAGTGATATTGCTTTGTAAGTAAATACCACAACTTCTTTCTCCATTTTTCACTTTCTGCGATGTTGAACTTGTACTGTAAATGAGGTTCTTGTAAACAGAGCCGTTCCAAACTTTGGGGTGGCTGTGTCTTTTTGATTTTAAATTCCCTAAGCTATAGGACCATAAGTGGAAGTGCCCTAGGTTCTGTTGCTTTGTTTTTTAGATGTTTCAGGAAACACCATACACTTCTCCCGAGTGGTTGTTGGCAATTTACATACCGCGCATCAGCATAACAAGGCTCCCAGTTCTCCATGGCCTGTCCTGCCTTTCTGGATTTTACACTTTTTTCAGATGGCCCTTTTGACCGGGGGGAAGTGAGACTTCATTGTAGTGCACATTTCCTTTGCAAGCTTGCTTGGTTGGCCAAAAAGGGCGTATGCGTTTTTTCCTGAATATATTCAGGAAAAAACGCATACGCCCTTTTTGGCCAAGTGCATCATTGTGGACGTTCTGCCTCTTTTCCTATGCTTTCAATGCAATTCCAGTCTACCTCCTGAAATCGGTTTCCTGCAATTCTGCCCCGCTTTCAAGTCCTCTTGGCAGCCTTACTTCAGTCTATTTTTGGACGATAGCTGTCATTTATAACTCTGCAGGTTTGTGAATTACAGTGCCCCTGAGCTCCTTTCTTCAACTCGCTTTCTTGTGACCTGGCCGCAACACCGCAGGATGGCTTCAGGCCCTAATCTGGTTCTGGCACGGCACGCTGAGCCTTTGGTTAATTCCTCTTCCTGGTGGGAAATGAGAGTTAAATTTGCCCGTCCAGACACCTCCAGCTAGTCTCTCTTTGGTACTCGCTATTCCTGTTCATCTTCCACAGAAATTGCAAACTGGGCCAAACAGGAGGTTAAAGGGACTGACTCTCCAAGTCGGGGGAGTGTTAGTAAAGCGTCTGGAATGTTGCACCCGAGTACCAGGGTACGAAAACTGAGACATATTTGAACACGTCTCCCGATCACATGGTTGATCATACTCTAGGGACACATGCATGTTTTAGCTGAAGGAAGAATATCTTAAACCTGGGTAGTTGAAACCCGTGGAATGGGTACCATGCAATATGACTTCAAAGGGTCTTCATTTGCTCACCGAACCTCTCCAATCCTATCACTGCTGCGTTTATGCCCCTGTACACATGCTTGATTCTCTTTCGGAGACATAGCAATCCATAGGTTTTAAGATACTTGCAAGTCAGGTACATTCTTAGGCGTTTAATATGCGGTGTTGAGTCCATTTCGTTGAGCAAGGAGTAGCTCTTGTCTATTCCATATTTGGCTTAAGGAACTTTATCTGTGCTCATTTCAATCTCTGGTTTTATGCAGCACCCCAACTCACCTTTACCCTTAAGCAAGCATAAGTTGGTTCTAAATTTGAGACCCTGTTCTATTCTGTAATTCAGTTCCTGTGTAGCCAAGTTTACATTCCGTGTATTAGTGATATCTTATGATGTTTCTTTTTCTGTGTGACTTATTTCAGTTAGAATCATCATACCTGAATCCACGCATTGTGCTGCTAAGGGCCTGATGACACAGATTTCATTGCTGAGTGATATTGCTTTGTAAGTAAATACCACAACTTCTTTCTCCATTTTTCACTTTCTGCGATGTTGAACTTGTACTGTAAATGAGGTTCTTGTAAACAGAGCCGTTCCAAACTTTGGGGTGGCTGTGTCTTTTTGATTTTAAATTCCCTAAGCTATAGGACCATAAGTGGAAGTGCCCTAGGTTCTGTTGCTTTGTTTTTTAGATGTTTCAGGAAACACCATACACTTCTCCCGAGTGGTTGTTGGCAATTTACATACCGCGCATCAGCATAACAAGGCTCCCAGTTCTCCATGGCCTGTCCTGCCTTTCTGGATTTTACACTTTTTTCAGATGGCCCTTTTGACCGGGGGGAAGTGAGACTTCATTGTAGTGCACATTTCCTTTGCAAGCTTGCTTGGTTGGCCAAAAAGGGCGTATGCGTTTTTTCCTGAATATATTCAGGAAAAAACGCATACGCCCTTTTTGGCCAAGTGCATCATTGTGGACGTTCTGCCTCTTTTCCTATGCTTTCAATGCAATTCCAGTCTACCTCCTGAAATCGGTTTCCTGCAATTCTGCCCCGCTTTCAAGTCCTCTTGGCAGCCTTACTTCAGTCTATTTTTGGACGATAGCTGTCATTTATAACTCTGCAGGTTTGTGAATTACAGTGCCCCTGAGCTCCTTTCTTCAACTCGCTTTCTTGTGACCTGGCCGCAACACCGCAGGATGGCTTCAGGCCCTAATCTGGTTCTGGCACGGCACGCTGAGCCTTTGGATAATTCCTCTTCCTGGTGGGAAATGAGAGTTAAATTTGCCCGTCCAGACACCTCCAGCTAGTCTCTCTTTGGTACTCGCTATTCCTGTTCATCTTCCACAGAAATTGCAAACTGGGCCAAACAGGAGGTTAAAGGGACTGACTCTCCAAGTCGGGAGAGTGTTAGTAAAGCGTCTGGAATGTTGCACCCGAGTACCAGGGTACGAAAACTGAGACATATTTGAACACGTCTCCCGATCACATGGTTGATCATACTCTAGGGACACATGCATGTTTTAGGTGAAGGAAGAATATCTTAAACCTGGGTAGTTGAAACCCGTGGAATGGGTACCATGCAATATGACTTCAAAGGGTCTTCATTTGCTCACCGAACCTCTCCAATCCTATCACTGCTGCGTTTATGCCCCTGTACACATGCTTGATTCTCTTTCGGAGACATAGCAATCCATAGGTTTTAAGATACTTGCAAGTCAGGTACATTCTTAGGCGTTTAATATGCGGTGTTGAGTCCATTTCGTTGAGCAAGGAGTAGCTCTTGTCTATTCCATATTTGGCTTAAGGAACTTTATCTGTGCTCATTTCAATCTCTGGTTTTATGCAGCACCCCAACTCACCTTTACCCTTAAGCAAGCATAAGTTGGTTCTAAATTTGAGACCCTGTTCTATTCTGTAATTCAGTTCCTGTGTAGCCAAGTTTACATTCCATGTATTACTGATATCTTATGATGTTTCTATTTCTGCGGGACTTATTTCAGTTAGAAACATCATACTTGAATCCACTCATTGTGCTGCTAAGGGCCTGATGACACAGATTTCATTGCTGAGTGATATTGCTTTGTAAGTAAATACCACAACTTCTTTCTCCATTTTTCACTTTCTGCGATGTTGAACTTGTACTGTAAACGAGGTTCTTGTAAACAGAGCCGTTCCAAACTTTGGGGTGGCTGTGTCTTTTTGATTTTAAATTCCCTAAGCTATAGGACCATAAGTGGAAGTGCCCTAGGTTCTGTTGCTTTGTTTTTTAGATGTTTCAGGAAACACCATACACTTCTCCCGAGTGGTTGTTGGCAATTTACATCCCGCACATCAGCATAACAAGGCTCCCAGTTCTCCATGGCCTGTCCTGCCTTTCTGGATTTTACACTTTTTTCAGATGGCCCTTTTGACCCGGGGGAAGTGAGACTTCATTGTAGTGCAGATTTCCTTTGCAAGCTTGCTTGGTTGGCCAAAAAGGGCGTATGCGTTTTTTCCTGAATATATTCAGGAAAAAACGCATACGCCCTTTTTGGCCAAGTGCATCATTGTGGACGTTCTGCCTCTTTTCCTATGCTTTCAATGCAATTCCAGTCTACCTCCTGAAATCGGTTTCCTGCAATTCTGCCCCGCTTTCAAGTCCTCTTGGCAGCCTTACTTCAGTATATTTTTGGACGATAGCTGTCATTTATAACTCTGCAGGTTTGTGAATTACAGTGCCCCTGAGCTCCTTTCTTCAACTTGCTTTCTTGTGACCTGCCGCAACACCGCAGGATGGCTTCAGGCCCTAATCTGGTTCCGGCACGGCACGCTGAGCCTTTGGTTAATTCCTCTTCCTGGTGGGAAATGAGAGTTAAATTTGCCCGTCCAGACACCTCCAGCTAGTCTCTCATTGGTTCTCCCTATTCCTGTTCATCTTCTGCAGAAATTGCAAACTGGGCCAAACAGGAGGTTAAAGGCGCTGACTCTCCAAGTGGGGAGAGTGTTAGTAAAGCGTCTGGAATGTTGCACCCGAGTATCAGGGGAGGAAAACTGAGACATATTTGAACACGTCTCCCGTTCACACGGTTGATCATACTCTGGGTTCCACATGCATGTTTTAGCTGAAGGAAGAATACCTTAAACCTGGAGAGTTGAGACCCGCGGAATGGGTACCATGCAATATGACTTCAAAGGGTCTTCATTTGCTCACCGAACCTCTCCAATCCTATCACTGCTGCGTTTATTCCCCTGTACACACGCTTGATTCTCTTTTGGAGACATAGCAATCCATAGGTTTTAAGATACTTACTAGTCAGGTACATTCTTAGGCGTTTAATATGGGGTGTTGAGTCCATTTCGTTGAGCAAGGAGTAGCTCTTGTCTATTCCATATTTGG